>NC_056630.2:200525759-201125759 GCF_002870075.4 Lactuca sativa | reverse complement strand
CATACGAAAACGCACTCGATAACCATTCAGTCTCATCTGACCACTCAAATTGCATCAGCCCAGGCAGAGGCTATGAAAACGGAAAACAGAACTAGCGAGGCATTACGCGGAATGGAGAAGAACCTGGAAGTCAAAGAGAATGGGGTATACTACTTCATGAACCGTATTTGGATTCCAAAAATCGGAGGATTCAGGGAGACCGTTATGAAGGAAGCCCACAAGACACGATACTCCATTCATCCTGGTTCGGACAAGATGTATTTGGACATTAAGCAGCACTATTGGTGGCCTAACATGAAGGCGGAAATCGCAACTTATGTTAGTAAGTGCCTTACGTGTGCCAAAGTAAAAGTGGAATACCAGAAACCTTCCGGATTGTTACAACAACCGGCAATCCCTGAGTGGAAATGGGAGGGGATTTCTATGGACTTCGTGACCAAGCTGCCCAAGACGTCGGACGGATTGGACACCATATGGGTAATAATCGACCGACTGACGAAATCTGCCCATTTCCTGCCCATCAAAGAGTCCTACAAGATGGAGAGGCTGACGCGTTTGTACCTACGAGAGATTGTAAGACTTCATGGAGTGCCAAAATCCATCATTCCGGATAGGGACAGTAGATTCACGTCACGCTTTTGGCAGTCGCTCCACAAGGCAATGGGAACTCATCTTGATATGAGCACCGCGTATCACCCACAAACGGACGGTCAAAGCGAACGAACCATTCAGACGCTTGAAGACATGCTTCGTGCATGTGTGATAGACTTCGGAAAGTCTTGGGATACCCACCTACCGTTGATCGAGTTTTCATATAACAATAGTTATCATTCGAGCATTAAGGTGGCCCCTTTCGAAGCACTGTACGGGCGTAAATGTAGATCACTGTTATGTTGGGCTGAAGTAGGTGACACCCAGCTAGCAGGAACACATACGTCGGATAGGGCAATGACAGGACCGGAAATCATTCGCGAGACCACAGAAAAGATTGTTCAGATCAAAGCTCGATTACAGGCATCGCGTGACCGGCAAAAGAGCTACGCTGATAAACGGCGAAAGCCCTTAGAGTTCCAGGTCGGTGATTGAGTATTGTTGAAGGTCTCACCCTGGAAAGGGGTTATACGTTTCGGAAAACGAGGAAAGCTAAACCCACGGTACATTGGACCTTTCGAAATCGTCGCCCGAATAGGTCCGGTAGCCTACAGACTACAACTACCCCCGGAGCTAAACGGTGTGCACCCCGTGTTTCATGTTTCTAATCTGAAAAAGTGCCTATCAGATGAAACCCTTGTCATCCCTCTTGACGAAATCGAAATCAATGAGAATCTCCTGTTCGTCGAAGAGCCAATCGAAATCATGGACAGAGAGGTGAAGCGTACTAAGCAGAGTCGCATCCCGATCGTGAAGGTACGGTGGAACGCAAAGCGTGGGCCAGAGTTCACGTGGGAACGCGAAGATCAAATGAAGCAGAAGTACCCTCACCTATTCTAGCATTCTCAAATCTAGCCTTCAAAAAAAATTTCGGGACGAAATTCCCTTTAACGGGGGGATGATGTCACAACTGTGAATTTTAAGCTATGTAATCTATACATTCAAGTTAATGTGAATCAAAAACTTTAATCAAATACAAGATACAAGTACTATAGATAGTCATCAAACAATTGGAGACCCTAGAAGTTTTGGTTAAGTCCATTTTGGACTAAGACTTCCTTATTGGATCCAAATGAACCAATAAGCTTCCAATTAGACTATCATGGGCTTAGGACCCTAATTGGGCTCTAATTGGACCCACATTCGTTTATTCCAATATTTTGGGCTAGGTAGAACCTAGAAGGAAATAAAACACAAGTTTGATCCATAATTTAACCTAACCTAGCTTAATAAAGCATAAAAATCACAATTTTATTTTATAAGTCCAATAAATACCCTAAACTACCTCTAATGTTGGGCTTAGGGGCAAAAGCCCAAATTTTTCCTCTTTCCCCTTCATATTCTCGGCCCAAGGCCCAAATCCAAGGGAGGTTGACTTTGGTTGCCACCTCACTATTATCTAATGGATTTCTAGGCACATATCACATACCTCCATGCATGTATCACTTCAAGAGTCACTTCTTTTCTCTCTTCTCTTCTTGTTTGGCCGAGAGCAACATCACACACACCAAAAATATCTCAACTTTCTCTCTAGAACACACAAGAACTCTCCTTCCTCCCCTCTCCAAAAATCTCGAAATTTAGGGACTTTCCAAGAGGATTTTGCAAGTAAATCATCATCTAAGGTAAGATTATGCATAAATCTATGGTTTAAATTCTTTTTTTATCAAAATCCTACCCTAATCTATACAAAAATCGTGATCTTACACCCTAGAATCATCTCAAAACTCAAGATCTTCATCAAAGGGAGCCAAGGCCAAAAATCACTTCATTTTTCTCCCATTTTCTTCCAAAAACCGAGTCAACACCCCAAGGTGAGATTCATACCCCTATTTTCTGTTTTTATGAGTTTTTGTGGGGGGGAATACAAGTGAAAGTGTAGATCTATATGTATTTGTATGCCTTGTATGATTTCCATGCTTATATGTATGCTTTTATGTGTTTTTATGTTGGATCTAGCCTTAAAACTCATCAAAACCGAGATATATCTTGTGTTAAATGATTTTAGCTTCAAATATATTTCTAAACACAAAGAGCTTCAAGAAAAATGGCTAAGTGGGTTAGTGATAATTTTCTTTGGGTTAAAAACACAAATTTTGGGCCTAAAATGTGAAAAATGCAAAAATAAAGGCCCAAATTGACATTTCACAGATTCTGATGGATGAAGTGTGCCAAAACAGTTTCTATAAATAAATTTCTGGAAATATACTCATTTGGGGGATTAAAAACATAAATTTCAAGCTTATTGGGCTAAAAATGAAAATTTCGGCCCAATAAGGCCCATTATGCGAATTTTTCTGTTTTGGAGGGCCAAAACTGTAACTTTCTGTAAAACAGTGGACTATAAGTGTTCCAAATCCTTTTCAAAGGTTTAAAATGCTTTTTAAATTTAAAAAGGACCAAAGTTGCAAAAATTTTCCATTTTGGGCCAAAATTGTCAAAATTGCGAAAAGATGGGCTAAAACCGAGAAAAACTGCATTTTCAGGGACTTAAACTGTTTTCTTTGAAAAATATGCTGGAAAATATTAATTTCAATAATTTTTGGTGTTAAAATGTCAAGAAAAATAGTTTAAGGACCAAACCGGGAAATATTTAAATAAAAGGGTTGAAAATGTAAATTTTACAAATAATGAGAGGCTGAAAACAGAAATATTTCAAGGCTGATTCAATGTGTACAATTTGATCAAATAATGACACCTCGACTATCAACGAAATACAACTCATTACAATACCAAAAGTCGTTGTTAAACGAATTGGCTCGGTCTCGAGCCAATGGAAATCTACAACTACTAACTCTTTGATACATACAAATAACGATTGGTAATACATATACATACGAGGTGTGCACAGACGTCTACGCACCATCTTCGGGCCCCAAAAGTGTAAAATCTTGTTTGTTGGGCCTAGCTAGCCCAATGACTTGATCTTAAGGCCCGAAGACATTTTTTTTCTACGAAGTGTTGAGTTTCACCGACTTGGCACAACGTAGGGTGACTTTCAATGGCTTGTACCACTGGTCCCCAAGGGTCCATGGTATTGCTAGAAAAGTCTACACATTTTACGAGGCGGGTCGGGGACCCCTCGCACGCATATTTTCCCCAGCCGGTTAATGGAGTTACCGGGGTCTTCGTGACCTCTTTCTCTTCGGATGTGGGACTACACATAGTCCGGGCGATTGGATAACGTGATTAGTACGGACGATGCCTTCGGGTTCGTTAGTATAACTATAAACTGGGCGTTTGTGTAATGCGGGTTTGTAGTAAATAATCAATGCTCGAGAACCTTCCAACGTCGCTTGGGACCGATACTGCTATTTTCATAATGTTTTCAACGCAACTTAATGGATTCCAAAAGAGCTAGGGGAACATCGGGTTTCCCTAGGGTTTTTATCACATACAGATTTGAAACGCATACATCTTAAATGAACATTTTTTTTTAGTATAGAAACAAACAAGCATACCTATGGATCTTCACAAACGTTTTCGAAAGCTTTTCTTTTCAGAAAATATCGGATTTTCTGGTGGTTTTTCAAGAAATATAAACATTCGATTTCAAACACTACTTATGAACTCACCAACATTTCATATGTTGACGTTTTTCAAAATACTTGTATTCTCAGGGAACCAGTGAATCAAGGGAAATCATACTCAGTGACGGTTGCAGTTTATTTTTGAATGAACCAAACAACATTAATTTTTGGAAATGTAATGTCTTAAACAATGTATGACATGTAAACACTACTGGTTGTACTATGTTGATGAATGGTGACGAATGTTGTTTTGTTTCATATATATTCAATGTTATGGTATTCAATTGAGTCACGACAGCCCCCGGACGTTTCCGCCGTCTGGTTCGGGGGTGTGACAAATAACACTTTGAGAGTCACAATAGATAGGAATGCGTTGAAAGCGGTAACCATAATCAAGGAGTTGAGATTTCATCCATAGAACTTGAGATGTACAGTTGCCAGTAACAATGGATTCCGCTTCGGCAGTAGAGAGTGATATGCAGTTTTATTTCTTGGATGACCAGCTGACCAAATGTCCTCCTAAGAATTGACAGCCACCCGAAGTGCTTTTTCTATCAAGTTGAAGACCGCAATAGTTCGAATCTGAATAAGTTTGAAGTAAGAAGCTCTCATTTGTTGGGTACCAGATTCCGAGACTCTTGGTACCTTTAAGGTATTGGAAAATTTGTTTCACAACCAAAAGATAGGACATCTTTGGATTGACTTGAAATCTGGTACATAGGCATGTGGAAAACATTATATCCGGACGACTTTCCGTGAGATAGAGTAGAGATCCAATCATTCCACGATACTTCTTTTCATCAACAGGAACACCAGAAGGGTCGGCAAAGATCTTGTGTCCGAAGCCTGTTGGTACCTTTATAGAGGCACATGTGTCCATTGAGTATATCTTGAGGAGTTCTAAAATGTACTTCTCTTGGTGAATGAAGATTCCTCTGTTAGTCTATTTGACTTGAAGACCAAGAAAGAAGCTTACCTCCCAATTCTTGCTCATTTAAAATCAATTGATCATAAGTTTAGCAAAGTCTGTGACCATAGATGGGTCAATGGATCCAAAGATGATGTCGTCCACATAGATTTGCACTAACAAGAGATGCTTACAATTTTATCTTCGAAACAGTGTGGGATCAAGAATACCTCTATGAAAACCGGAGCATTTTAGAAAATCATTGAGAGTTTTGTACCACGCCCGAGGAGCTTGCTTGAGTCCGTAGACAACCTTCCGGAGTTTGTAATAGTAGTTTGGAAATGAGAGATTGATAAATCCTGGGGGCTGTTGAAGATACACTTCAGTGTCAAGTTCACCGTTAAGAAAAGAACTCTTAACATCCATTTGGTAAACTTTGAAGCCTTTGTGAGCTGCATAAGCAAGAATGATTCTAATGGCTTCAATACGTGCCATAGGAGCAAAAGTCTCATCATAGTCAAGCCCTTCGATCTGAGTGAATCCTTTAGCCACTAGTCTTGCCTTATTTCGAATAATAACTCATGCATCATCTAGCTTGTTGCGAAATACCCATCTAGAACCGACAATAGGGTGATTTTGAGGAGGAGGTACGAGGGTCCAAACTTCATTTCGGTCAAATTTAGCCAGTTCTTCCTGCGTGGTTGTAATCCAGTCAGCATGCTCTAATGCTTCCTTGATGGATTTGGGTTCAACCATGGATATAAATGCTGAAAAATGACATTCATTTTGGACACCAGTAGCAGAACAAGTCTGAACACCAGCATTGGGGTTACCAATTACTTTGTTCGGAGGATAATCCTTGGTCCAAACATGTAATCGTGGTAGATCGTGTGCAGCAGTTGATCCTCTATCAACAGTAGAATTGATTAGCTCCCCCTGAATGGTTTGAATGTTGGGATGATGCTCCCCCTGAACTTCTGAACCAGAGAGATTGATTTCATCATCAGAAGGAAACTCAAAGAAGTTTTCATTTTCATCATTGTTGAGAGGATTAGAGTCATCAAACTCAACAACTGCATCGTGGAAGCCATCCACATTTGATTCGAGAGAGAGGGATAAGCATTCTCCCCCTCAACATGAGAAGGTTGAAATGGTTCGGAATCAAATGGAGGAAGGCTTAGGATCGGACCGAAGACGTTTTCAGAGACAGGAACATCCGAAGAAGGAATAGGAATGAGGATTGCTCTTGATCGAGATTCCGAATCTAGAGCTGTTTCGTAAGGACCAAAGAGTGTTTCAAAGTCAACTTCTAAGACAGTTTGGGAGTTCGGACATCCTGGCCGAGGAGCATCAGACTCCATAATGTGAGTGGTGATGTGAGTTGGGCCAGAATTCCGGACGAACTTGTCATCGAAGGTAACGTCAAAGCTTTCTTCCAAAACATGAGTTCTTCGATTAAGAACTCTGTAAGCTTTCGATTTTGAGGAGTACCGAAGGAAGATGGCTTCATCAGCTTTAGGTTGAAACTTGGTAAGCTAATCTCGATTGTTTTTGATGAAGCACCTGCATCCGAAGACATCTAGAAACGAGATTGTTGGCTTCCGACCATTCATTGCTTCGTATGGTGTCATGTTGAGGCGACAATTGATGATACTTCGATTTTGAGTGAAGCAAGTAGTAGATACTACTTCAGCCCAAAGGTAGAGAGGTAGATTTGCGAAATTCAACATGGATCGAGCAGTTTCAACAACAGTTGTATTTCGTCGTTCGACTACACCATTTTGTTGAGGAGTATAGGGAGCTGAGAAGTTGTGGTCAATTCCTTTTTTGGTGAGGAACTTTTCAAGGGTGGAATTAGTGAATTCCAAGCCATTGTCACTTCGGATTCTCCTAACTAGAAGTTTGATGATAACTTTTATTCCTTTGATAAAATTGAGGAGCTCTGAGGCTGTTTCGGATTTCAGCCGAAGGAAGAAGACCCAATTGAACCGTGTAAAATCATCAACAATCACAAGGATGTATTTCTTATGATGAAGACTTTCTACAGTGGAAGGTCCACAAAGATCAATGTGCAGAAGCTCCAGAGGTTCCGAAATGGATTTTTTGATGATGATAGGATGACCCTTCTTTGATTGTTTACTGCATTCACAAGCAGCACGCAAATGATCATTTTCGAATTTGAGTAGAAGTAAACCTCTAACCATTTCACCAGATACAAGATCAAGCATGTACTGAAAATTTAGATGAGCGAGCCTTCGGTTCCATAAATAACTAACGTCAGGAACAACCTTGGAGAGAAGGCAGAGCTGCGGTTTGCCAATAATCATGTTGATATCTAATGGGTACATGTTCTTGTTGCAAAGTGACTTGATTAGGCACTCTTTCCGGTCTTCAGTCATCACATAGTTGTACATCTTGCAAACTTCCACACGACAATTTGAATCAGTGAGCTGAGCAACACTTATCAAATTGTGTTTCAGATCAGCGACATAGGCCACATTTGAGATAGAAAAGTTTCCATTGGTGAGAATTCGATAACCATGAATTTGAGAATTTGAGTTGTTTCCATATGTTACATAACCAGTATTTGGAGTGAGCTTTAAGTCTCACAGAATTTCTTTTTGCCCTATCGTGTGCATCGAGAAAGCACTATCAGTATACCATATTGTTTCTTGCTCCGAAGCACAAAGTGCCTGCGAAATTAGTGAGTAATGGAGTTTTTAGGCTCCAAATTAGATTTGGGGACATAGGCACATGCGTTGGACTTAGATAGTGATTTTGGAACAACTTTGTGTTTCTGAGTTGAATTCTTTGAGTCTTTCAGAAACAGACAAAATGCTAATGTCTTCTCATCTATCCAGTAGTCATATTCAATGACTTGTGTTTCGGAATAGTCTGGTTCAGACATTTGAATTCCGGAGTTTTGATAACATTTGTTACCTCTAGAATTGTTTTTTCATCAAAGGATGTTTTGATTTTCCACACAAAATTTTTCTTTAAGGATTTTGAAGAAGAGGGTTTCTTTTGATTTGTGGATTTGCTTGATGACACATTTGATTTGGTAGATTTTGGTTTAAAAATTGTGCCATCAGATTTTGCAATGAAAACAGATGAATTTGTCCGAGAAGGGGTGTTTTGAGGTATTGTGACATTCACATGAGATTTTGACTGTGTAGAACAATATGCTTTCTTAGGTTCCCCATGACTATGAGATACAGAAGGTCTTTTGAGAATCTTAGTGGGAGCAAAGGAGTTTTGACTAAGATTTTAAGCATGAGAGTTCCTGGATACATTTGGTTTGGAATTAGCAATGAACCTGGAATTTTGTCTAGTCTTAACTTCCTTATTAAGTGCATTCCTAGCTTCTACTTTGGGATCTATCATATCCTTGCTATTCAGCATTGGTTTTCTCTTAGTGTGTGACAAGGAATTTGAGGTCTGCCTGCGGATGGATTATTAAACATAGGAGAAATGGGAACCAACTTAGTTTTTGAAACAACTAAGGAATCCGATTCACAAGAATCAGAGTAGATACTGCTTGACTTTTCAACCTTATCATCTAAGGATGCCCATGCAAACTCAGAGGCATTAGTTTCGGTTGTTAGGGTAGGAATTTCTTCAACAACACAATTGTTAGTGTCATTGCTTCTTGGAACATAGTCTACACAATTTGGAAGGCTGTAATGAAATTTTGTGGTCCGATTCAGGTCCAGGTTTATCAGAGGCGGAATTTGTGTGGATTCATGACATTTGACAACAATTGGTTTGAACTTAGGAATTAGGGACTCAAAATGGTCAGTAGTCTCCGGAAGGGGTCACAAGGGAGAAACAGGGGTGTCCGAATGCTTTATGTTCGGAACTTCTCCCATAAACGTCAAATTTTGTAATTCCTCAAGGGGACTAACAATTGGTTTCAGAAACTCGCTTCCGAGACCAGGTGCTTTAGACCATGGATGACGAAAATTTTGAGTCCTCCGAATATCCGCTTCAAGCATGTTAACAAAATTATGCAAAGCATCTATTTTGGCATGAAGACGTTTATTATCAAAAATCAAAACATTACGTTCGGAATAGGTGATTTCACATTTATAATTCAAAATGATACATGCATCTCTTAACATTACAATTTCATGCTCTAAAGACTCGATTTTTTACTTTTTGTCCTCGAAACGTAACCTAAGACGATTTAACTCACACTCCTTCTCACTCACGTCTATGCAGATTCATAGGCCTTATAGATGGTATTCATATCTGTTTGAATTTGGGTCAGATAAGGTTCACAGAGAGACAAATCAAAATTATTATCAGATATCATAGATTTTACCTGTTGGACGATGCTTCGACCTGGTGGATCGTTGGTTGCCATGTAGCAATAGTGAGGTTCAGCATCATCATCTTCATCTTCTGACCCAGAGGACCAGTACCCTTCATCAAATTCAACAGTTTGTCTTGCCATCATGCACATATTCCTTCCAGTTTTCATATCATCATCATCCCCGGAGGACGATAGCCTTCAACATCTCTTGAAACCGTTGTGAAAAAGGCTTTTTCACTTTCAGACATCTCTTGTGCTCTTCGGACGTAGTAGGCAGAGTTCTTGACCTTTGGTTTAGTAGAGTATCAGCTACACAATCTTTAGCAAAATGGTTTGCATGTCCACACTTATGACACACAATTTTTGGTTTGTCTGATTTTGAACTCTGAGTAGGTTTGGAAGTAGAGCTTGTTTTAGGGAGGTTTCGTTTGTATGAAGGAGGATTCTCTGATGGTTTAGGTTCCGGAGTTGAAAATGGTCGAGGATTGTTCTGGTGAGGAGCATGGAATCGGTTTTGGTATGGTTTGTAGGAAGGATTAAAGGGACATTTGTACTTCATAGAAAGTAGTGCGAACTCCTATTGGAAACAGAGTTCAGAGTCCATAGCTTCGAATCATCAGCAGGATAGGTTTGTGTTGATAGGGATGGTGTGGATGATTGAACGGATGGAACAATGGGTTTGAAGGGATTCGAAGTGGATGAGTTCGAAATGTTTGATTCGAAAGAACTGACAAGAGTAAGACGACCTCCGGGGAGTTCCCTTATCATTTGAGCAACATTTGACTCATGGCCTTGAAGTTCATTAAAGAGTTGATAAGGCTTCAGTTTTTTTAAGGAGCCATTACTTTGGAGACAGGATTTTACATTTCCCCATCCTTTTCCCAGACTGTTTATGAACTTGAGATTGTCCTCGAAAGGAGTTCGGGCAATGCCATGGTCAGTCATGTTTTTTACCACAATGCGATAATGGTTGGAAACAGAGGCCACTGACTCACACAGAGTGGTGGTAAAAGTGTCAAAGTCATTGACAACAGAGGTGAGGCGCTTGTCTTTCATGTTTTCAGATCCTTGAATGAGGAAGGAACACCAAACACCATTTCTAAGAACGCAACTTGATCATTATGTAGCTTCTCGATGTCATCAGCAGTTAGAGGAGTTGGACGAGTTTTATCTTCGCACATGAGCTGAGCAGCTTTATCTCTAACATCAGTTCTTACTGGAACATGTGGACCTTTTGCGACGGATCTCTAGATTTCTTCACCTTTATCTTTGGCAAGTAAAAATCTTTCCATTCTAACTTTCCAGTGATCATATTCTTTCACAACTAGCAATGGGGCACGTGTAGGGCCACCCGCACTATTTGCGATTTGCATTGAAATCATTTGATGAGGATTAGAATCATCCATTGAAGTTAAGATATCTTTAAGCTAAAGGGGTATATAAAAGAACTTTTATCCTTGACACAGAAATGATTGAAACACCAAGGTGATTTATAATCAATTATAATCTGATCTGTATGGATTCAAAGGACAACCACTCTAGCTCTGATACCAATTGTGAGAACAAGATCGATGCACAGGGACAAGGTTTGAAAACTCAAACCTTGAATGAATGATTAAGATCAATTTGTGCTTGCTAATAATAGATCAATTATAGCCTGGAAAGACCAGTCGAGTCATAGAGTGAATATTCAACAAATGATCAAGACATTAAATGAAGAATGAGATAGGAAATGATCAAGGTAGAGTTAATAAATGAAGAATAAGAAGAATGTTTGAATGAACTTAGTAAAGATGCCAAAAGAGTTAAAAAGATCCGTATTTGACTTGAATTGAATGCTCTTTTAAATAGGAGTAAGGATTACAACGAATTAACTCAAGTGATTACATAGGACTGGATCAAAGACATAAATCTGACATTCTACTTGTGTAAATATAACTTCAGACTAATTCCTAAGAAAAGTTACATCGACAAAAGTACAAAGGTAATAAATGCACAAAAGACAAAGTGACTTCATTCCAGAGAAGTATTATTCCGGACATGAAGGAGGGTTCCAGATCAGCATTCATTACGGACTTCAGGATCAGCTCCGGAATGCCTTCATTCTTCTTCCTTCTTGCTTGGTCCGGACAGGGTCTGGACAACTCTTCTCTTCAGAATTAACACACTTCAGAAAAAAGGAATTAGGATTGCTAGAGGTTCACTTTCAGGCTCCAACAGGGTGACACATGGAAAAAAAACCTTGCGGACCACGTCTACTTGTTAGTGTGCAACGCGCTCAAATTTTAAAAACATTGAAAGACCATATCTGCTTCATACGATCTCCATTTTTAACATTCTTTATATCCATATGTATCTATCGACGAGATCTACAACTTTCGTCTAAACTTCGTCGGCTAGTTTTCACCTTATTTTTAAATCTATATTTTTAACAGGCTTAGACTGTTTAAGCCCGAATAAAAATCATAACCCTCTCATATGACATCTGTTCTTAACTGTCTTTTGTGACAACCATCAAATTCAAGTCAAAGTCAAAGTCAAAAAGTCAAAATCAAGTCAACAAGTCAAACCGGTCAATCCTGTATAATACTTGTATGATTAAAAGTTATTCTATGAAAACGTACATTTGTATGTCAAGAATTCGAGTGTCTAGGTAAGTCTATGTGTTTATCAATATGAAACCCTAAGAAGGTAGTTACACGCATCAAAACACGACTAAGGACCCTTTTGGGGACTTAAAATAATCATAAATGAAGTGTAACGGGGTTTACGGGCCTTGCATTGCAAGGTTATTCGATAAAAATGGCTAAAAGTGAATCTCTCTCAAATCTCTCCCAAATCTCTCTCAAATATCTCTCAAATCTCTCCCAAACTTTTTATAATCATTCAGGTCATCTCAACCCTTAAATTGGCCAAAAACCGCTTGAAACGGGGAGTTATATCGAAAAACAACTAATTAGGACCGAAACCCTTCTTAGGAACCGAACCTCTTAGGAGCCGACCCTCTTAGGAGCCGACCTTCTTAGAACCGAGCATAGCCTCCTGAACCGAACCCATTCTCGGACCGAGCTCTGCATCAGAACCGAAACCTTCTCAGTCGAGATGGACAGAGGGTTCGGTCTATTTTGCTTCCATAACATTTCGGACCGAACAGCAACCGAGCCTCGCACCTTCGATTCTTCTCCTTCCCTCTCGATTCCTTCTTCCCTTCTCTCGGTTCTCATCCTCTTAGAGCCGAACCTCGCAAGTTCGGTCCTTAATGTCCGGTTTTCGACTACTTTCGCCTGTTAAGCCTATTTTTTACGGGGATTTTTCACCAAATTCATATTTTTACCATTTTAAACTCCCAGAACTCATATTTTATTTGTTTCTCAAGGATTTATTAATTTAAAATCATTATTTCATTAATAGAAATATCTAAGGATATTTTACCCCACAAGTGGGTCAAGTGTGCCCACTTGCCTCCATGTGTCACTTCCCCATTAACCCAACCCTATCCACATTAGACAAACCAAGGCAAACATCCTATCAATCTTGCAACTTTCTCCAGCAACTCCTCTATATAAAGAAATCCCTGGAGGATTTCTTGATTTACTTTGATCATTTCCACACTTTTACACATTTCTTACCACACAAGGAAGCTTATTTTCTCTCTACTTCCAGCCACTTTTGGAAGTGTTCTTGAGCTATTACTTCAATTTTATGTAAGTATTTCCTCTAAACTCAAGTGTTATTCCATGTTTTCATAACATCCTTGAATCATCTACACACATTCTAACACCAAAGAATCGTTCTTAGGATCATCCAAGTTTTTATGTGTTCATCAAGTGTTCTTGACTTGATACTCCTCGTGTTTGACCTTCCACTTTTCCAAGAATCACTAAACATGAGTTCATGCCCCTAAATTTTCTAGTTTTCTTTAGTTTTCAGGGGGGAATACAAGTTAAAACACCAAAACATATTTGAAACTTAACTTGACAGCTTACAACAGAAAAGTTGTGACCTGTTCACGAACTGTTTTACCCAAATTAAACTTAATATTTTTCAAAACTGTTCAATATGAAAATAGTTCAGGTTTATACCTTTAAGATGACTACTTGCACATCTCCATACGATTTTTCTACAATTTTTGGTGATTTTTACAAAACTGCCTATCACTGCAGCAACGAAATCGGACAAGGTTGTGAAAATGAACATTTTCACACTGGTTTGAGACCACCAAAAATTATAAGAAAATTTGTGAACACCGTAGACTCTTTTTCCGAACTCTTTGAGTTTACGGATTCGGTTTTAGACTCACGATGATTTTACTATAAATAATCTAAAACAGTGACAGTTAAGAGTTAAATTCTTAAAACTAGTTTAAGAGTTATTCACACCTTGTTACATGCTGAGCAAGGTGTGTAAGTGTTTATACTTAGCATTTTCAATGTCATTTTATTGAAATACAAGGTCATGCATAACAAGGTTTCATTTACAACATAAAACATTTTGATAAAACTATAATAGGTATAGTTTTGACACCTCAAATGGTGATACTATTGATTTACAAAGCGAATATTTTATTACAAACTACGTGAACATGTTAATGAATAAATTGTGAGACATTCATCTTCGGAGTACTCTTTAATACAATAGAAAAGTCCTGTAGTTATAGCCAGAATCTCTTGTAGGGAGAGCGTGATAGTTGTGTATGGGGTGACATGTATCATAACACTTCGACGCTTGAAGAACGTCGAGTACGAGGTCTTTGAGTCATAGTATGTTTATAACAACTCACATGGGAAATTAACAAACACGCCGTTCACGGGAATTTAAGGATTTCACAAAAAAAGAGTTTTATTTACATATAAAACCACATATAAGTATGATGATTTACTTACATATACTAAGTCCTGGTTCAGTTAAGACTACAATAAACCTTTTAGAAAATATTGGATTTTCTGGAAACAAACTTGTAACAAAATTTAGGGAACAACATTTATTTTTCATTCATAAATTGCTTATGAACTCACTAGCATTAATGCTGATACTCTTTCAAAAACAACTTGTATTCTTAGGTAATCAGTAATACAGGTAACCACAAGACTTTTGAAGGCAAGACACTAAGGCGTAGATTTCTTTTGAACTATTTTGACATCATATGTAATTTATTTGGAAACATGTATTTTGCAATGATGTAACCTTTTAAATTATATATATGATGGTTGTGTTCATTTTCTTCACTATGGTTATGATAATGAGCATGACGTCCTCCGCCCCCGAACGTTTTCGTCGTTCCGGTTTGGGGGTGTGACATCTTTATATTGATAAATTCCTATTAACGAGATCTTTGACTCTTGTTTAGATTTTTTTCTTAACATATGACCACTCTTGCTTTTGGTTTTGTATCCGTATTGTTGGTATGAAAATTCGAAAAATCATAACTTCCTCTCGTGATGTTAGATTTGGACGTTCTTTATATGCAAGATCTTTGTTTAACAACTGCTACGACTTTCGTTTAAATCACTTAGGCTAAAAATCATTTTATCAAAAAATCAGTTTTTACGATATGTAGAGTCGTGCCAATTTAATTGCGAAACTTCGAAGAAACATAAGTTCTTCATACGAAGTCGGATTTCGACGTTCTTATATGTATGGAATCCATATCACATATACTATTACTTTAGTTAAGATTATTTATCCCAAATAATCTTCTATCAAAACTCGCTTATTATATCTTAATTGACTAACCGAATCTGCAGGTGTTACACTTTTAAGACCATAATTTGATAAAAGTATGTATTAATTATACTTTGTGCTACTTGTATAACTACAACAGTACTGTTTATTAGGAATTGTATTGGAAATATATTTCCTTTAGTTGTAGTCCTTTTTAGTTTAAAAAATAAGATTTGTAAGGGGTGCTTACTTCCAAATAAGTTAAATATCGAATAGATTTCATTCTAGGGTAGAGTATGCGATCATATTGAAGTGTAGTAGTCTTTGTTTTGGAATAAAAGAAATGGTGGGTACAGATCAGAAAACTGACATGTATGTTTGGGTCATCGACCCGAGTTCATGGCAATACTTAACTATTCTAGGTAGTCTAGTGAACTACAATGCTAGTGTGGACTTATAACCTACAGAAGTAGATAAAATGGGATACCATATATATATATATATATATATATATATATATATATATATATATATATATATATATATATATATATATATATATATATATATATATAGAGAGAGAGAGAGAGAGAGAGTTAGGTTCATATATAAACCATATCTATTGTGTGAATGTATGACTAATTCTGGACCAATCGTTTGTTAGGGACATTATAGTAAAATAACCTAAATATCAATTAATCATATTAATTTATCCCCTAAATTTAGCTATTGTCATGTTACTAGTTTATGGTGTTCTCTTTTTTCATCTTCTATTTTCTCCGATGTGTAAATTGATTTTGAGAAAGATCAACGATCTTCTCTAATCTACAAATTGTTTTCAAGAAACATGTGTGATTTTTGTTTGATATATGATATCATAAAGGTGAGATTTTGTTTTTGGATAACCACATGCCATGATTTTGATCCAAGTAAGATAGTTTAATGTTTTTCCTCATCTAAATCGAATTTCTATTTTGGTCAACAAGATTTTTGTTTGTGATTTTCTCCAATTTTTATATCGATTTCAAGAAACCATCAATTTGTTTCCAATATGTGATTCGCTTTTTTTTTGTTTTGGCGACTAAGATTTTTATTTGTGATGTTCTCCTGTCTTCAGATTTAGGGATTTTTCTTCAATTAGGGTTAATTGTTTTGGTAGATATGATTTTTGTTAGTGATTTGTCGGATTTGTAAATCAATTTTCTATTTTGGTGACTAAGATTTTTGTTTTTGATCTTCTCTGATATGTAGATTCAATGATTTTTTTTCCAGTATGATTACTTCTTAATAATGATTTCATTGATTTTGTATCCATCCACACATTCTTAAAGAATCTTTGAAATTTTATTCCAATTATGATATATGGAAACATATTTTAAAATGGTTTTAGAAACGTTAAGAAGTTCATTATGCTAAAATCTTCATTTATATTAAAAGAATTATAGGTTCGTTTATTTTATTTATCCTTAGAGTTATTTCGTGATAATGATTTTCACTAATTTTGTATTCCTACAAACATTCTTAAAGAGTATCTTTAATACACTTATTCGTTATCTTATTTGTATATTTTAAATATCTATTTGGCCATCATCATTTTTGAAAAACTGATGGTAGAATCTCAATTCAAATTTTCAATCAACTTGCTTTTCTATAAACATGTAATAAAAAAAAGTAACCAAGGTGTTTTTTATATTTCTTGTTTGTTCATAAGGATTTTCTTTACCAGTTATGATTTTAAGAAGCACATTCCTAAAGAATGGATATGTATGTTTGGATAATTAAGTTGATATATACTAATTTATGTGATTTTATTCTTAAACAATGTATAATTTTACTGACTTGTATATTATATAAGTTAATGCTTAAATATATTATTGAAGAATATTCTTAATTGTTTTATATATATATATATATATATATATATATATATATATATATATATATATATATATATATATATATATAGCAAGATATTATACTATTCAAAATTAACAACGTCAAAGGTGATGACGGTTGTTTAAAACATTTCATGGTCAATAAGAAATCACAGTTCGAGAAGATGGTTATGGAAATCGATAAACCATCTAATATTAGGGATTAAATGATGTGTCACTTGTGATAATGATGTAAAAATAAGAAATACATTTTTGTATTTGAAGTTGCAGAAAGGAAAACATTTTGTGAGATTTTCATTTAGTTGACAGACCTTGTACTTTTTTATATACACAAAACTCTTGATTATTTTGATTTTTATGTTGTTCTATACAAATAAGTTATCGTATTGTTAGATATCTTCATACCATTTTAAAGCACATTATACAAGAATGTGTGGGTAATAACCTGTACACATACAAAATTCAACATATTATGTAAGAATATAAGGCTATTAACCTTTAGATATTTAACCTTATAAAAAAAATTATATAACAAACATCCATATTTTTGAAGAATATGTGGATTAACCACACATATTCTCAATGCATATATATTTTAAAATCACTTTTTCTTTATCATCACAATCTATTAGAATATGTACAAACTTAATTCAGTACATTCAATACATCCTGTAACAAAATGAAGAAACTTAATTTCACCAAATTAACCACACATATTTTCACCGAATATATCTAATACAATAATTTTTTTCTAAAACTTTTCTTAACAAAATCATACAAATAGAAAAAACCAAAACAATGCATTATAAAGAAAAATACTACTTGTCATTATACAAACTATGTTCATTGTGTATGTGAACTGGTTGCTAAGAGAACATCCATACTTTTTATCAAAAAACATGCAATTATTCAAGAATAGGGAAATTATATAATCATGATTGACATGTAATATTACACCCCCCTTCAAATTTAGTTGACAAATAATCGATTTAATCAGAATAAAGAAAACCCTAATCAGTTGCATTACTTATAGGGCTCCATTCTTCAAGAAAATATTAAAAACGAACCTGCCGGGGGAACAAAGAAATCATCATCGTCTAGTAACAATTCATCTGTATTCAAGACCTTAGATCGAAAATTTTAACATAACATACATATCAATCTCTGGTTCCTCATTTTTTTTTTTATTTCTAGACCTCCACTTTTCTTGATATTACATCGACGTACTACAATCGTAATTGAGAGTGATAGTAGAATGAAAAGCCTTACTGGTTGAAGATTCTTTAAGAATGGATGTATAAGATGCTGGATTACTGTATTTTGTCTCCAGGGATATTTATTTGTGAAACATAATCACGTATCCCAAATAACTCGACCTTACCTTATTTGATTAGGGTGAGAATATCAAAGATACCCTTATGAACTGTTTTTATCAGTATAATGATTAAATCTTTCCACTAAAATTACAATTATGCCATACCATTCTTAGCCATTTCATTTTCTAATCCAACGGTCCTTATTAAGTCATACAATCACACTATACTTAGGTTTCATATTTAATCCTGACCCATATATATATATATATATATATATATATATATATATATATATATATATATATATATATATATATATATATATATCAAATACTATGAACATTGGTTGCCTTAAATATGACTTACACTAGCAAATGACTCCTTAGTTATGTAGCCAAACAGTTGCTCAAACGATTCATCATGTATGGTGATTCTTCCAAATGATCGTTGATTTAGGGTTCATGAGAAATCTATTTGGATGGGTAGATTGTCGTAATGATATTTAAATCAGATTTTACGTATCCAAATTATCTGGAAATGATTGTTTTTTCAGGAATGTTATTATGATGTATTATCCTTAAAATATTATGGGATTGAAAACCCTATGCATCTCACCAAGTTTTCTAAACATAAGCCACTCAATTTATATGCATCAGGTAGCGGATCAAAGGCTGTTGGAAACTAATTAGGACGCCGAGTGAAATAAGAGATGAACATGTATTAGTATTTCAGGAACTTTTTTGACACTGTAACCTATATTTTAACATTAATGGTGATGTCCATGGTATTTTAATAATATGAAATAACTTATATTATCTCAAATTGTTTTAATTAAACTGAGATTTTCCATGGCACAATAACTTAAAGCGTGAAGAAAAAGTTTTAATCTGTTATGAAAATATTGGGATGTCACAGTTAGTATCAAAGCATTTGTTTAAGTGACCTAGGAATTTAGATAATTTCTATACTAAAACTTAGAAGCTAAGTATATATAGTGATGTGTGTGATAGAATGCCTTAGGATAGATGCCTAAATTTATATAGAGACAAGCACTAGCATACTATAGGAGGATGCTTTAATTGCTAAAATGCCTTAATCGTTATCAGGTGCTAAATAAATAACTATATATAGTAAGTAAAAATATTACTATACTAGACTACTTGAATCTACGGGTATAAAATGAAATGACGATCACAAGGAGCGGTAGAGTCGCCAACAATGAAGGAGGTCCAACACCTCAGAATGCCAGAGTAAGAGTTGCTCAGTTCATCATGGAAGAATCTCGAGCAATAATGCAAACCCTGCTAGATCAGTAGTGGTTGAGTTTAGGAATCTTCTAACTCGGGTGCTAGATAACCCTTGAGGGGGATCACGAGTGGTTAATGAACCAATAGTCGTTGGGCAAGTAAAAAATGTCTGAGTTTCTACTCATGCAATAACGGTCAAGGAAACAAACAATGAAGCTTAAATTATCAAGGACCAGAATAACCAGACGTCTGGAGGAATGATGAGCCTAGTGGCAACTACAAGTATAAGGATTTTACTACTTGCAAGTCGTCATCCTTTAGTGGAAAAGAGGATCAAATTGGAGTCACATACTGGATTTCTGAAATTAAGCTAGCCTTCACAACATGTGGTTGCACGAGCAAATTATAGATCACCTATAGGCAGACATGGGAAGAATTCTTGACCCACTTCAAGCGCAAATTCTTCTCAGCAGAAGATATGTTGGAGTTAGAGAATCAACTCCTGACATTGAAAAAGTGAAGCATAACCGTTGACAAATATATCAATGCTTTCACTGAAAAAATGGATTTCGCCCTACGTGTGTTCCCTAACGAATTAACCAAGATTGATAGGTACTCTAAGAGACTACCATGGGAATACACTATGCTAATTAAGCAAGCTCCTTCTTTTGAGGCAACCATCTGTGCTGCAAGGTCTGTTGAAATCAAGATAAAAAGGAGGATTGCAAGAAGTAGTCGGTGAGAAGAGAAAGGTTGATGGGTCCTCGGGGAACAACAACATCAAGAAGAAAAAGAGGTTCTCAATGTTGAGTAACAAATTTGGAAGCAACCAAGAAGGGAAGTGGTGCGAACAGTGCAAAAAGAAGCATTTTCGCGACCGTGTCGTCTGCTACAAGTACAATTAGTCAGGGCATACTGTGACATCCCTATTTATATGGCCCAAAAAGATATTCTCTTTTTGCTTATTTTAAAACAGAGTATTCTTTATATTGCCGAATTTGTCCTATAGAAGTGTTTCCGATTAAATGTTTTTCATTGCTTATTAAAAACTTTGGATGTCATAAGTGATATAAGCAACATAAGAATAAACGTAGTCGTTACAGTCCGTACAACATAATGTTATACTATGGCCTACGGCCCCTCAAATCTCTCATCAGATCCAAACATTACTATCCACGTACCATTGTACCATTACCTATTATACAAATAAACTGAGTGGGTCAGTCTTGGGAGCCTAGTGAGCACATAGGGTTTTCAACCCATAATAATTAAGTTCTTTAATTATGTATTTTGCATCAACAAATAACCCGATTACCCCTTTCATGTTGTTCTCACTTGTGACATCCCCAAAATCACGGCCAGAAAAGACCGGTTTGTTTATGCTTTGTTTAAAAATCAGAGTTACATTTTAAATGAAAGTGTTGCGGAATTTGTCCCAAAACAAAAATATGATAAAGATTTATCAAAAGCATTTCCATAGAAATGTATTTCATTAAAAGACTCGGGATGTCATGTTCGTACAGATCAAAAGCATAAACAGTACAATATAAGCCTTACTACATTATTTCATATCTACAGGGCTATATCCGTAATCCCTCGTCCAAAACATCACACCTATGCTCATGCGCCACTACCTGTAATACATAAAACTAAGTGGGTCAGGCTTGGGAGCCTGGTGAGCACATAGGGTTTTCAACCCACAATAAATAAGTTTATTAATTTCATCGATCAACAATAACCCGATTACCCGTTCCCGTTATCCTCACTTTACGTCCCTAAACACCTATCATAAGGGACCTAGCCTAAGGATCATCATCGGGACGGACACTACTGCTAAGGGGATTCCTCAGCAATAAATGTCCTAAAGGCAACCATGTGGGGGATGGAGTACACCGGTGAACATATCGTTCACAAACACCTACAAGTTGCGAGCCTGCTAGTGTTCCACTGGACTGTCTAGAAGAGTCCGTGGTCGTCATCCATACTCCGCTAGATGACAGAATCAACAACATCAACATCGAGGCCTCTCATCATTTTATCACACATCACCTATTGCATCTACCCATGTTTTACCCCAACATTTTCGTAGATATAAAATACGTATACAGTTTAAATCATTGAAAACATGTATAACAACGTTCATCTAGCATAGATAGCAAGTATTTAGATAATATGCACACATAGCACGTAATTTATATAAAATACTTCATATCTATGTGTAAGTTGAAAGTAACTATGCACTCACTTGTTAAGGTGATGATTCCAAAATCGGGCAGCGCTTGCTTCTAACGATTCTATTTTCCTTCGACGACACCTAGCATTATTATCGCTAAATTTTAGTCTAATATTTACCGTGACCAACTATTAGTCTTAGTATTATTATTATTATTATTATTATTATTATTATTATTATTATTATTATTATTATTATTATTATTATTATATAAGCGTTAAACAATATTTTCCAACCACTATGTACAGACAGGGGCCAGACATAAAACACCGGAGGGCAGGACCATTTTGGCATATAGCACTTCTGAAATCCAACAACCCTATGCGGCCCTTTAAACCAGATTCCCCGTACCGCGAGTAGTTAAAAAAATATATATTATAACGACACTTATATAAGTTATAATAATAGCTCAAATATTTATTATAAGTTCATAATAACAATACTAATTTTAAATATAAGCTATATTAAAATAAGGTAAGCATAACTTACTTACAAGGGGGTTTTAGCTAGGTGTCGGGCTCTGCATGGGCAGAACTTCGTCGCTGAATCTTTCTAAGAAAGATTCGTGCAGCGCTTCAGCGCTCACCTTACTATACTAAGCTACAGAAAGAGAAGTCGAATCACGAGGGACCGAAATGCTCGGGGTATAAGGAGAGAAAGTCTCTTGAATCAAGAGAATGGTGCAAGAAATATGAGAGCCCAAGGCTCTTATTTATACTAATTGAATTTTCAAAAACTACCCTCCATAATTACTTAATGACCTTTTAGTTATATAAACAACTAAACACCCCTCTATAATACTATTATAAATGGATTTAATGATATTTGTACTAAACTAATGTCGAAAGAACTCAACATTAGTCTTATAATGACCGCATCGTCGATACATTTCTAATGATATATACATATGTACATATATGTGTACGTATACATGATTTATACTTTATTTTAATACGTAAATATGCTATTATAATTTGTAACTCGTTCATACGAACTCCGTTTTTGACGTTCTTTATATCCACGCGTAGGTGAAGACGTACTCTACAACTTTCGTTTAGACTCCGTCGGCTAATTTTGACTTTATTTTTAAAGTTATATTTTTAACAAGCCGGGACAGGATTGGTCTGTTTAAAATCTCATAACTTCTTCATACGAAGTCAGATTTGGGCGTTCTTTTTATCGATGTTCTTAGTTTAACATATTCTACGACTTTCGTTTAGATCTCTAAGGCTAAATCTCGCTCTATCGTAAATTCACTATTCACGCTTCCCGGTATCGTGTCGGTTCTGTCGTGAAACTTCGACGGGTCATAACTTCTTCGTTATAACTCGGATTTTGGCGTTCGTTATATGCACGGAAACCTTGAGACATATTCTACAACTTTATGTAGAGATATCGGGATTATCTCACACTTTAATTTTGACGCTCATTTTTATTCTTTATTAATTATACATTTGTAATTAAATAATAAACACATATAATTCACATAATACTCAAATATTTCATCTTTATTACTTCAAAAAGAGTTATAAGAGTTGACCTAGACTATTACATTGACAAAAATGCTTAGCCCTGAAACCCGGGCGTTACATCACTCCCTGATCCTAAATCTATGATCTCAAGGGATCTATCCTAAAGGATCTCTAAGTGGATAACACTGCCTCGGGGATTCCTTAGGAATATGTGTTAATAAGACAACCATGGGTGAATAGAGTACCCTTATGAATACTTCATTTATATCCACAGGTCGTAGTCTTGTCCGTATGTGGTTCCTTAACATCTACAGGTTGGAGACCTGCATATATATACAACTTAGTAACACCCATATTTCTTACACCTGACTACATATTGTTCATCAATTCCTACAGGTCGTAGACCTTTCCGCAAACAAATTATTAACATCTACAGGTTGTAAACCTTCCCATGTATGATTGATTAACACCTACATGTTGTAAACCTACCCGTGTATGACTTATAAACACCCAGAGGTTGCATGCATGTCCATGTTTCACCAGACTTGTCTAGAATAGTCTGTGGCCCATCCTCTATAACCTACTAGACGACTAACCCCTAGTAGTACAATAATACCATGTTAGCTACAACCCCTCATCATATTTTACTTTCTATAACCTTCCACTACCCAATATACTTTTAGGTATAATAAATAGTTCAATACTTTCTTAAATTTAGTATAACCAGGTAAGTACTATTGAGCACAAGTATGTAAAATACAAACAATAGGCACACATAGAATTTAAGAAGTTAAATACTTTATATTTGTATGTAAGATGAAAGTAACTATGCACACACATGTTAAAAGTGGATGAATCGAAATTTGAGCAGCGTTTCTCCTAGCACTTTTAGCTTTTCCATTGATATGACCTAGGTACAAATCTCACTAAGTCTTGGTCTTATATTCCTTGATACTAATGATAATCTAGATTCCTCAATAATTTCAATGTCTAATGATCTATAGCTGATAAGGAGCAACCATGTAAGATCATATCGGAGGTGGGGTCTGTTCCTCACTTTAAAAACCTCACTAAATCTAGCCTAGACATCACCTCCGTAAGTAGATTAATTAGTATAATGAGTTCGAATCAATGATAAATCTTATTTATAGATTCATAACAACGACTATGAATATAAATATAAGTTACACTGAAAGCAATATAAGTGTAGCTTAACTTAAAAATATTTTCCTAACAAAAGTATGGAAGTTGTACTGCCAAAACTCCAACTCGAGCATTTCTAATTGTCGGATTTTCGATACTCTAGGGCTCCACTAAAACTATAACATCTAAAGAAAAATCAGACCAAAGAATAAAGAGTTCATAGGAATTGTTTCTGAAATATGGGAGGAGAAGTGAGGGGCTTGAAAAGCTATTTATAGTGAAAAATACTGAAAGGAACGTGGCGCTCAGACCAGGAGCACGTCGTGCCCTGGCCTGGTCGGCCTCCCTCATCGTGACATGTGGCATGCTTGCAGTGGGTTGTTGTAGCCCCTTTTAGAATCGTGCGTCGCGCGTTTGTGCGTGTGGTGTCAATGAGAATTTTCAAAAATTCATATCTTCTTCATACGAAATCCATTTTTGACGTTTTTATATCCACGTGTAGCTATCAACGAGATCTACAACTTTCATTTAGACACCATCGGCTAATTCTCACTTTATTTTTAACGTTGTACTTTTTAACATGCTTAAACTATTAAATTCCATGTAAAAATCATAACTCTTTCATTTGACATTTATTCTCGACTATCTTTTCATGGACAGAGTCCTAATCTCGAGATCTTCGATCTCATTTAGATATTTTTGCCTAAGAATCGACCAATCTAAGTACTCATATTATGGTAGAAGTAGCTGCTGGTAGGAATGTATCTGCTATCAATAGGTTAGAAAGCGTAACCATCAACTTAAACAAGAAAGAATTCTCTAACTAATTATTACCCTTCAAGCTAAATTAATTCGACATAATTTTGTGAAGGGACTGGTTGGATGAAAACCTCACGGACATATTATGTGAAAGGAAGATGTTACACATTAATACACCCCGGAGAGAGCCTTTCGTTTTATATGGTGATAAGAGTAGAGTAAAATCCGGAATCATTACAATGATGAAGGCCATAAAAAGCTTAATTAAGGGATGTACAACGTTCTTGGAATACGTTATTGACGCAAAGAAGGAAAAGAAGGCAATGACTAATACACCTATGGTGCATGACTTTCCTGATGTATTTCCAGATGATTTGACAGGATTACCACCAGAGAGGTAGGTAAAGTTTAGAATTGACTTATTTGCAAGCACGACGCCGATTTCAAAAGCACCATATCACTTAGCTCCTACAAAAATGAAATAACTAATGACAAAACTCGAGGAATTATTGGACAAAGGTTTCATCTTACCTAGTTCATCACCCTGTGGAGCTCCAACACTATTTGTAAATAATAAGGACGATACGATGAGAATGTGCATTTATTATCAAGATATAAACAAGGCTACAATAATGAATCGATTCCCCTACCTAGGATAGATGACTTAGTTGATCAACTGCATGGAGCAATCGTCTTCTCCAAGATTGATCTCTGGTCAAACTATCACCAGTTAAAGATAAGAGACCATGATATTGAGATGATAACCTTCAGAATAAGATATGGACATTAAAAATTCCTTGTTATGTCATTTGGACTAACAAATTTCCCCGCATAATTCATGGATTTTACGCATCGATTTTGTAAACCTTTTCTTAAAAAAATCAGTTATAGTGTTCATTGATGACATCTTGATCTACTCCAAGAACAATCAAGATCACAGTAAACATCTCTGAGAAGTATTAGAAGTCTTGAAGAAGGAGAAGTTGTATGAAAAGTTCTCCAAGTGCGACTTTTGGATTTGGGAGGTACAATTCTTGGTTCACATGGTTAGCCAGAAGGGCTTAATGGTCGACCCAACGAAGATCTAAGCTGTTATGAAATAGGAGACGCTAAAGAGTCCTACTAACGTTCATAGCTTTTTAGGATTGGTAAATTACTATGGAAGAGTCATCCAAAACTTCTCTTCTATTGCGGCTCCACTGACAACTCTGACCCGAAAAGGAGTTGCCTACACTTGGAGTGAGAAGTAAGATAAAACATTTGGGGAATTGAAGAGGTGATTATGTGAAGCACCACTCCTCATTTTACTAGAGGGAACTGATGACCTTGCGGTATTCAGTGACGCCTCTAGAGTTGGATTGGGATGTGTCCATACCCAAAGTGACAATGTGGTAACTTATGCCTTGAGAAAAATGAAGGACCACAAGCAGAATTCGTGTCCTGAAGATGCATCTCGTATTCTGAATTCTATTAGAGGCGCTGGAGAAATGATATAGACTCGCGAATGAACTGACTCCTTTGGAATTCTCGTACTAGAAAGAGTAAATAGAACCTCCTAACTATTCCTATAATAGTTACTGGTATCTCTGATCTATGAACGATGAATGGAAGGATGCCCTTGCTACCCAAGGGAAATGAACTGGTCAATGTAAACCTTTATGTCTATACGTGTATACATGATATATAACTAATGTTTAAACGACCTTCAGACGGATATCCGATACCCACCAGACCACATTCCAACGAGGAAAAGGAAATAGGGCGAACTAGCCTTCCTAAGTCTTTTAAACATTATTTATATAACTATACAAGTACAGGCATGCATTTAACGAAGTAGAAGCCCAGAAGTATAGAAGAAAACTTTGGTAAAACCTTTGGAAAACCTTTAAAAATAAGAATTTACGACTTGATATCATTATGTAAAACAAGCTATGAAAACTGTTCATAAACACGTTTTGAATATAATTTGATAACACAATATAAGTAAAGAAAACCTTTGTTGCAAACACTGCTGTAATTGGTTTAGAAGTAAAACATACAGCATGAGAGACAATTTGAGAAAAGATTTAAACAAGTAAAGACGTTTTGGAAAACCATCTATAGTATTATACTTGGTAAAACAGTTGAAAGTGTGATAAATCCTTGTGCATGCGGGTTATTAATCAAATATGATTGATATTATAACTAGCATGTTTTAACTTGTATTCCCCCCATAAAAGCATGTAAAAACATTTAAAAGGTTAATTCAGGGGTATGAACTCACCTGTTGTAAGTGGATTGGGCGGAGGTACCGGTTGGGTGCTCGGTGACAAGTAAAGACTTAAACACACTTAGTGACCTATTAACATATGATGACATATGTTTTCATACAATTAGTAATTATAATACTAATTAAATACGTAAACGCATCCTAATGTGCGGAAAACACTTTGGACAAGTGCTAGGAGTGCCCCGGGTAGCATCTAAGGGTGTGTCTGACTTGTATATGGAGTTTTCTCTTCAAGAGTAAACTCCTTATGGAGTTTTCGGCCCAAATGACCAACTCCCCATGAGTTTATGGCTGTAAACTCATGGTGGGGGTGTTCTAGGATGCTTAATGGTCTTAAACTCTTGAGGGGTGATGCTAGACTTACTTTTAAGGCATTGGAATGGAATTTGAACAACATAAGGACCATTTGAGGAGTTTACGGAAGTAAAATAGGAGTTTACGGCTGTAAACTCTTACATTCCCTTTCCTTATTTGCATTAAGGTCTTAAATGGAAGGGTATAAAGTTCTATGCATTTTTCCAAGACATATAGGGAAGTTAGGGCATCATTTGGCCTCCTTTTGGGAGTTTACGGCCCATGGACCAATCCTAGGGGGTTTATGGCCGTAAACTCCTAAGTCCTTGGTTTAATTTATGTTTAAATCCCCTACTTCAATTATGGTTGATTCTAGACATTTATCTAAGCCATAGGAGGTGTTTGAGGGCAATTCTAACACCTTAAAAGGTGTTCACAGCCCTTGAAGAGGGTTTTACGGTCCAAGAGTGTTCTTGGGCCATAAAATCATGCTTACTCTCCAAAATGCAAGGTTTTGGTGTTCTAAGCTCGTACATGCAAGTCTACAAGTCATATCTAAGCCCTAGGAGTGATTTGGAAAGGTTTTGGGGCTTCAAAACCCCACTTATGGGTGTTTACGGTCCAAGAGTGTTCTTGGGCCGTAAACACATGATTTGGCCCCTATTTGATGTCTTAAACACGAATTTGCATGTTAAATGAGCTAAACAACAAGTTAGGGTAGATTACTTACTAGTTTGGGGCTCGAAATGGGCGGTTTTTGGATCGAAAGCAACTTGTAGAGAGAGAGTGTGTAGAAAGAGAGTGAAAAGTCTCAAATGGAGTCCACTCACCCTTATATCGGGTTTGAGTCTATGGCTCGGAGGAAATCTACCTGATATTGACGTTAAACGGGGCTTTTGGTCGCACCCGATTAAATGGTCGAAATTTGGCTTGGTTGTAACTAAAATTTTTCAAGGGAATATTGAGGGTGTTTCTAATTTGTTTCAACCCTTACGAAGTCATAAGAGTCCCAATTTAATTAACCTAGTCCAAAAGGTTAACGGACAATTAATAAAGCGGGTTTTATTAACGGAAGATGAGGTTAAAAATGACGGGATAAATTTCGGGTCGTCACACTATATACATGTAGGTCTTTTGAGAGGCTTAGGTGTTAAGGCAAAGCCTTGACCTAACCTCAAATCACCCACTTTTTTCAAGTGAGTACATAGTTACATTTAAGAGCATAATTTAATAAAAGTATTTATTAAATGCTAATTGTATTAATTATACTTTGTGCTATTTTTATAACTATAACAGTACAACTTTATAGGAATTGTATTAGAGATATATTACCTTTAGTTATAGTCTTGTTTAGTTATAAAGATAAGACTTGTAAAGGGTGATTAGTTCAAAATAAGATGAATATCGAATAGGTCTCATTATGAGGTAGCATGTGAGATCAGAGTGGAGTGTAGTAGTCCTCCTCTTTATGGATAACTAGAAATGGTGGGTCCAGATCAGATAACCGACACGTATGTTTGGGTTATCGACTAGAGTGGATGACAACACTTGACTATTCTAGGCGGTCTAGTGAATTACGCTGCTAGTGTGAACTTATAACCTACAGACGTAGATAAAATGTAATACCATATTTATCAAATACTATGAACATCGGTTTCCTTAAATATTCAAGGACTCCCCTACCTGCGTAGTAAAACAGTTGCTCAAACGATTCATCAGGTAAGGTGATTCTTCCAGATGACTGTTGATTTAGGGTTTGTGAGGAATCTACGGGGCTCGGTAGATTGTCATAAGGATATTTAGATCATATTTTATATATCTAAATTAATTGCAAATGATTGTTTTTGTTGGAATGTTATAATGATTTATTATCATTAAAATATTATGGGCTTGGAAACCCTATGCGTCTCACCAAGTTTCACAAACCCGACCCACTCAATTTATGTGCATCACAGGTAACAGATCTAAGGCTGCTGGAAACTAATTACAATGCTGAGTGAAATAAGTGATGAACTTATATTAGTATTTTAAGACCTTTTTATTTTATGTTGTATCCTATGTTTGGATATTAATGGTGACGTCCATGGTATTTTAATAAAATCAAAGGACTTATGTTATCTTAAATTGTTTTAATTAAACTGGGATTTTCCGCAGCACAATAACTTGAAGCATAAAGAAAAAGTTTTAATTGGTTCTGAAAATATGGGGATGTCACAACAATCCCGCACAAACCTTTTAGTTTCATGAGGAGTAATCAGACTATCTAACATTTGAGACTGCTGGATCGAAATTGTCTTCTCGAACACCTAGGTGATAGAAGGCCGAAAAGAAGAGGGTGAACCAAACCAAGACTGAAATGGAAGACCCTTTGAGATTAAAAAACTATCAAGTTTACTCATCTTAGAGGCTGATTTATGAGCCAAGTAAAAGAGTAACCACTAAGATAAATATCAAATAGACTCGTATTTGTAATAAAGTCATTAAACAAAATTGCTTGATTCGGATAAAAAAAACAGAACCATATCTATAAGATTCATCCATCACCTCTTTAAAATCACTTCCGCATGCCAACGATCAAGAAAACCACCACAGTGAACCCAAAGAGGTTTTTTTCTCATTCAAATCCTTTTGAGCATAAACCGACACAATGAGCATATTTGTATTTGTAGGGATCCAAATACCTTACAATATAACAAGATAGTAATCTAAAATGGAATTAGTTTTTGAGAAAAGCATATTATCCCAAGCACAAATAATCCCACCCGAAAGGCCTTTGGATAAAGAACAATGAAAATCAAAATGCAAATCACCCCAAACCGAATGGACATGTAAGTTCAACCGCCTCATCTTTGTCTCTTGAAGAGCCAAAAAAGTAACATGATGTTTGATACATATATTCTTCTCCCATGATTGTTTCCCTTCCTTCCTCAATCCTTGAATATTTAAAGAGAGATAGTTCATGAAAACCCATTCACACCTCCATGACTAATAATTATTTCTTACTATTTTGTATACATCCCTCCATATAATACCCCATTGTATTACCAAATTCAATGAAAGTATTCAATTCACAAAACAAAGAGAACACTTGAGGTTTTTTAGTAATCTTAATGGAATCACAAAAAGAGGATTGAGATTCAGCAGGGCCTTCTTTAAGTTATTTGGAGACCGAAGAACTTTCATTATTTGTTGCACATTCATTTTTAAAAGAAGGAGAAGGTCATGATAGTTTCTTCCTTATCTGATACATCCCCAACCTCCCGAATGAAAGATTTGTATATATTCCCAACTAGAATGTAAGTATATTCTTGTCAAATACTATCTTCAGAGGCCGCCTACCGATTGCTTCGTATAGCTTGTACATTTTTTGTTTTGTGCCATACCTATTTGTTTTGGAGGTAAAACAGCATAAGAAAATATTAGACACAGTAATTTTTTTATATACACACAATATGAAATAAAATGAATCAAAATAAATCTTAATTACCATCGATCTGGTGAGCTCCAAAACCTCCATCAAACGGATGCGGTGGCTTATCACCACCATCACATCCATGGCTCATCACAACAACCATAAGATAGAGTAATGCAATCTAAAAAATGATATCCTAAAAAATTATAACACGATATGAATATATATATATATATATATATATATATGTGTGTGTGTGTGTGTGTGTGTGTGTGCGTGTGTGTGTGGATATCAAATACAAACCTTATTTTGCAAGTCAAATGCAAAGATTTTTTTATTCATTCTCGCCCTCAGACACTTTAGTGTCTTCTGACACATCACTATTATAATCAAGATCCTCCTCATCACAATCAATCTCGAATTCAGACACATTAATGATGATACCCGTTGGCGGACCAACTTCAATATCATCTTTCAACTGATTGAAAATTTTGAAACTACTGGCCAAAGTCAACTTAAAGAGTGAAATTAGAAAAAGCATTATTAAGAATGAAATCAAATGAATCATTGCCGACATTTCAATAGGATCATGGTCGAAATCATTTATCGGTAAATCCCAAATTCTTCTATGATTATAATTTTCAACAATCCACCGTTGGTTTTTATTTTTATCACTTCGAGAAGGTTCTCGAATGTAAAATAGTTGTTTGAAAGGTGTAGCAAATATGAGTTGATCTTCGCTGCTCAATTCACGTTATGGGTCAACACTAGTGAAACTATTATCAAATATAACTCCTGTAGTATCGAACCACTTGCAACGAAAAAGTACAGTGGAATAATTATGAGGATAATGCAACTCGATAATCTCTTCTAGTTGACCATAATATTTCTACTTATTTTGTCCCTTAATTATAAACCCCTAAGTTTTGTGTTGTTCGTTGGGTGTCATACATAAGTACCTAACACCGTTCACTATGCAGGCGGTGTAATCCAATAACTCCTTGTTAAATTCTGGAGATTTTTTTCCATATCATAGACCTTGTGAAGGAACCATTTAATGAATTCGGTTTTTCATCACTTTCAAGATGTAATGATTTGAACTCACTACATTGATGAAAAAATGATATAGATTTAGTAAAATGAAGAACTTAAAAACAATGAATTAAAAGATAAGAACAGTTACACAATATACTAACTGACTTCTTCATAACTATCAAGCACAAACCATTCTAGATATTTTTTTCTCCTTTAGATTGAGATTTTTCATTTTCCTTGCACTAGGAGGTCGACATTTACACTGAAACACCCATAACTTTGTTTCTTCTATGATAACATCCACGTTTCTTTCGGGGTGATTGAATCAAGTTTGAATATCTTCAAGGCACATCGAACATAATGAGATACATGGCATTAAAATACATACGTAAGAAAATAATGTCTCGTGAGCTACATGGGTTTATGACCCAAAACATTTATCACATTTTCGTCAAGAAAACATTTCATCTTTTCAAAACATATTTTTAGACCATAAAATATTTTCAAGCATTTTCAAGGAACACTATTATCATACGCATTATAAATATCATTTCATATCTTCTCATTTCACATCATTCACCTCTTAGATGTTAAACATCATGTAGTTATCCTTAGATTTTCCAAAATGCCCTTGTGGCCAATTATTCCATAAATTCAACTATAGATTATTTAAGCTTTCATGTTCTTGAACTCAAATCATATTTTTAGTGTCAACTCATGTTTATGAGTATCATTTACTCATCAAATGCTCAATTATAAAGGATCCATTGATTTCATGATATTGTCCCCAAATCCTTTTCAATCCAAGCTTATATATGATTCTCCCATCATGGATGAATTTGAGCATTCCAATTGGATTTGTTGCTATAAAATATTGTCTAGGTCAAAGAAACAAATTCCATTTCACCATTAATTGCAATATCCCAAAATTAGATTTCTAGGGTTGATGGAACTTTTAACCCAAATCATCAAATCCATCAGTAAGATGATTGGATTGAGATTAGAACCATGGAAATCACTCAATGTAGGTTATAAATCCAAAAGATAATAATTTATTAAAGCCAAATTCGACATTGGGGTTAAACCCTAACCCATGAACTCGAAAATAGAGCTAGAGGAGGGGAAATTATACCTATCAAGCCTTTGATTCATCTTCCTTTTGCTTTGATGTTCGATTCCTCACTTGAATCAAGACTAGATTGACAAGGGATGAAGAATCGCGATTAGAGAGGGTTTTTGGTGCTCAGAATCGTTCTTACTCTAGAAGATAAGAGTGGATGCATCCTATTTTTGGATTTGTCACATTTGGTCCCTCTAGTTTGTGTAGTTTTGCCAATTCCCACCATAAACTCAATATTTGTAATTTTAACTCAATTTTTTGACCTAACAAGTCCTCCTCCATCCATTATATAAATTTCTAGTACCTTCCAATAAATTAGTCAAGTCTTTGGTTAACTCACTTTCGTAACTTGACACTTTTGGTCCTTTAACTTTTAAATGTTATTGTTTCCCACTTTTAACTTTGTAAACTCCATATCAATTAATGATATGATTAACATATAATGATTTTATTATATAACTCATCTTTCGCTAATTTACTTTATTAATTAAATAACCTAGTCTGAAATTTTAGGATGTTACAGTTATCTACCCCTTAAAAGGATTCCGTCCTCGGAATCACGTCATAAGCCATCTCATTAGAATATAATCTTGTCACTTTTTATTTTCTTCAATGACCATATAATCTTGGTTATTTTTTCATAATTGTAATCCATTATATTAATTGATAATCCATCATTGGGGGTTACCAATCCTCTTGGACACTATTAAACTTTTGTCCCATTCTTGAACTTTTAACAACATCATGCATTAAGGTTATCCAACCTTAAGTCAACATTAGTCTATTTCCTTACTTTGGTTCTAATTTGCTTGCGCATGTCCCTTCGTGCTCAGAAATGTCACCGATATCCCCTTCTATACTAATTCCATTAGTAAATCATTACCCAGACTTATCTTCTGAAATATCTTTTCAGCTTGCCCTTTTTCACTTTCTCTGGTATCAAATTCTCAAACTTAATATAGTATTTTCAACTTGGCTTGAACGCCTTCCAAAAAAAGATTTTCAAGGTCTACACACTTACATCTCATATGGAACTACATGCTAAAACACACTATGGTACACATATTGTCTCATTTTTATTTCTATAATCGCAGTTAACCCGTTGTTGGGTTTTATACTTGAGTCAAATCACTCTACATGACCTCTTATTTTTATACTTTCTTTCTACAGGTATTGATTTCCAAATAATAATACTAACACTTTACTTTGAAGATATCATACTCGTTTATCCATACCAATGATTTTATCCTTCAACATTCACCTATAAGATAGCTCAACCATATATATCACTCTAAATCTTATACTTTTGTACAAACTGATATCATCTCACCTAAATTCATTTTTCTTCCTAACCTTGTCCATATCCCCTTTCATTCACTTTATATATCATGTCAAACCTAAATTCTCATTTCATGGGTTAATGCACTTCTTAGGCATGCAATCCTAAGTACACCATGAAAAGAAGGTCCAAATAACATGGTGTTTTTCCAGCTCAGTTTCAAAATCTTGTTGGGTCCAAATTGTCTCATCACTTATAACTTGATTCTCCCCAATTATCTACCCCTTAAAATAAATAAGGGAATTTCTTTTAAGGTTAAAACATAAGATGATCCTCATCATGTGGCAAGATGTTTCATTTATTTCCTCGCAGAAAGCTAGTTTCCTCACATTTACTCCTTATGGTATTCGAGTTCCACCTTAGCTTTACACCATTACTCACCTATAGCTTCTAATTTCATCATTCATGTGTCCTTCAACATTATTTTTTGAGTACTCGAGTCTTCCATTCAACACTTTGTTAGTTTAAATTATCATGCATCATACTTTACTCCTTTCTATTTCTTGTCCATTTTCCATGATTACGCAACCAACTTTTATATCAACAGATTTTTGCGTCCTTTAGTTACTGTCACGTGACCCATAGTGCTCGGAGACAAATTTATATTCTCTATTTGAAATCATAACAAAAATTCACATTATCATAAGTCTATCCACTCTTTGATTGAATGTCAAATCCAATTTAGCAGCAATAAACAAATCTAATATTCAATTATACTTGAGTGTGCATGGTCTACATCATTAGGTTGCACAACTTGAAAGCTCTAAATCTTGTATCATTGGTTCCTTTGTGTAACACATAATTCCAAGCATCATGTGTTGTTCTTACTCATCCTAAGGAGTGTTACAATCTCTTGAACATCAGATCATCACGCTTTCGTATCCTTCTTAGCATCTAACCCTTAAAGAAATGAGGACATTTATTCTAAGGTCCAAGCCACCATATGATTCTTATACTATAGTAGTTTGTCTATCTAACTCATTCATGGAAATTTCAAAAATTTCCTTTGCTCATTATTGTCTTCTTGACAAACCTTTTTAACAAATTAACTTCAAGTGTTCATTCTTGTCCACACCTTGTTAGTATTATAAAATCATTGATGTTCACTTTGCATTCTTCTATATTCCATCATGTGGAATCATCTTCCTACTTTATCGATCACATAAAACCTTCCAGATATTGTTCCTTCATCATCAAGCTATCATACCTTGGGGTCTTATTTCTTATGTCACTGTCGTCACATTGCCTATATAATATTTACCTTTCCTCACAATTCATGGAACTTGTATATAGGGCTTACAATGTCCCCACTATTAAACTGTTCATCACAATAGTCTAGTACTCCAAGGTAAGGTACTCTCATGGAATTATCATTATCATTTTTAGTTTCCAAATATATGCACTCTTTGAGATGGTCTTTATATTAGTTGTCTTCCCTTCATGCTTGAGAAATGCCTTCAGGTATTTTACACAACTCTTCCTTCCTTGTGGTGACTTCACTCACCAGTATAGTATATTAGGTTAATGCACTATCGCTCATCTTAGACTAGTGTCTTGTTCTCGCAAGGATGCTTTTCTTCCACATATTCCAACACACTCGATATCCTACATTTTTGTCGTCTTGTCACCAACTCCTTAGGATCCTAAAACGACCCCATTACATATACACCAACATACTCATTCCCAAGTTGTCTCATTCATGCTTTCTTTTACTATCTCACTTTCATCATCATATCACAATTTCGAAAAATTAGGTTATCGACTCACCTTCCAGTGCCGTTAATCACATCACAACATTTCTTTCATCCAAGAATGGAATTCATCATTCCATTCCATTATTTTATTAACCAACTTGTTTGTGATTTGAAGTTCTCACTCCTATGTAATAACATAAGCTTGTCCCAAATGATCAACTATAACTAGTTTCTAAATCATAAATTTGGAATTTCAAATTCTTGTCTGATTTTAGACTTTTACTAAAAGTCAACTATGTCCCTTTTTAACTACTTGATTGTTAATAATTAAATAGCTCAATTCACTTCATTACTTGGTGTTTCTAACTCACTACTAATAGTACTTAAAGGATATAAATTCAAACATATATCAAATGTACAACAAGTAACATTCATTTATACTAGCTGTTTGACTTTGGTAGAAAAGTCAAAGTTGTAAAAAAATTCTCATTATCCATTAATCATCCTCAAAACTCCTTCATGACTCTTATTTGACACAAGGTATATGCTCATTAAATCCCTAACTCACTCGATCCTTTCCCATATTTCACAAAACCCTTTCATGGTTCCACCAAGTTTAGGTGTGTATCATGTGTTTATAATAGTACGGGCCGTACACTATTATACTCACACCATACACAACCGAGCTAGACTTCACCACTTAAAGATTTTCATCTATTGGTATGAATTTTCATTACTCACTTTAAAGCAATCAATATCTCATTCTATAAGTTCATTTAACTTATTTAGAGCTTCACATCTAGCATGTCAACTTCCCTTCTATCACATGTTACACATGATTTTGTCTAAGGCATAGCAATCATATGACTGATTCATACTTTCCATAACCAAAGTCTAAGCCTAGGAATGGAATGATCCAATCCTAATTCGCTTAAACTATGGCTCTGATACCAAACTGTAACACCCAAAAATTTACAAACTTCAAAAATGTTATGCTTTTAAAATATTTTCGAGTATTACCCAACTTTAACAAAAACCGGTCCCACAAAAACATTTTCAAGCATTGGGTGTTACCATTAAGCATTGTACATGTAACGACCGAAAAATTCCAACCAAATTAAATTTTTCAAAAACAACCCGATTCCATTAAGGTTATTACAAAAAGGTTTTCAATACAATTTATTTAAAGTACTCCCAGAATCACATCATGACAAAACATGAGGAGCGGTACGATCACGCCTTCGCCTTGCCACGGTCTCCTGAAGAACCTGAAAGACATTAAACCACAACTGTAAGCCTGAAAGCTTAGTGAGATATCCCCAAAATACCAACCACATATACCATACACTCATAACATGCCATAACATATCCGATCACAGAACAGCCATGCACTTCGGGTCTATTGTGTGACTGGTCTGCCGCACCGGCCAACAGTCCACCTGGTCCACCCTCCAAGTCTAGCCATATACCTCGAGTCTGCAGTGTGATTGGTCCGGCACACCGGGACTTCAATCCACCTAGTCCACTCTCCAAATCTAGCCACATATCGAGTCTGCAGTGTGATTGGTCCGCCCGCACCGGGCCTTCAATCCACCTGGTCCACTCTCTGAGTCTACAGTATGACTGGTCCGCCCACACCGGGCCTTCAGTCGGCCTGGTCCACTCTCCGAGCCTCGGCACGTCTGGTCCACCCTCTTAGGGCCTACAGCCTATCCGGACCGCTCGCTAGGCCTTCGGGACAACCGGTCCGCCCTGGGTATCTTGGCCTACAGCACAAAGCAGGACCCGCCTCAACCCAAATCCAGTCCAAACAACCATGTGCACATAAACATACAATCATATAACAATTCATAGTCAACAAACCGATCAACAGATCACATAACATATCATCATCCTAACCAGGATACCAACCTAACCAGTCACTAGCATAGCATCACCCTACATCTTAGGATACCGATCTCAACCAGGTCTTTAACATATACCATCCTAGCTACCAGGATGCAACATATCAAAGCAATAACATACAACAAATACCCGGATCTCAATCCAATAAAGGGCCGGCCTTGGTGCCTTAGACCCTATTGATATAGTGAGGATAACTCACCTCGAAACTCCCGATTGAACAGATAACCCAAGCTGCTCCGATCACTGATACGATCTCCACCACTAGACAACCACCAAGGCACTGAACTCAAAATAATATCCAACAATTACCAAAATGCCCCTGGAAAGCACTGGTCAACCCTTGGTCAAAGTCAAAGTCAACCCCTGACTTACTCTACTCGCCGAGTCAACCTGATGACTCGCCGAGTCCCCATGCTCAGAAATTCCCCAATCTGCGACTCAACTCGCCGAGTCACCCCGAGACTCGCCGAGTCCAACAACTCTGAGTCCACTCACACACAACTCACCGAGTCATCCCTTGACTCACCGATTCTCCGCTCAACCAGAAAAGATGGGACTTTTCGACAAGACTCGCCGACTCCAAGAATAGACTCGTTGAGTCTAAGGCTATCTTCAACTTACTCGCCGAGTTCTAGGCCATCTTCATCCAACTCGCTGAGTTCCAGCTTATCTTCATACAACTCGTCGAGTCCACCCATGTGACTCGTCGAGTACCACCGGGTCTGAATCCATACCGAGGCTTTCCAAGCCATGCAGATGATCCAAACCATAGATCTACCCTTCCTAAGGCCATCCATCACGTAAAGTGGCAAACTTTCTGTGAATCCAAGGAGATCTAGGCATTTTCACTCTAGGGTTTGGGTTTGGGACAAGATGGCTCCTTCAATCACTCATAAACAGGGACTTTTATGCATTCTAACCCTTTTCCATTCAAGATCTGAGGTAGCAACCTCATATCTAACCTCTAAACTCCAATACATCAAAAGATATGATCTCTAACACCTCCAAAATGTTGAATCTAGATAATAGCAGCTCAAACAATGAAATAATACATCAAAAGCAAGCCCCATTAGCAATGAAACCCGAATCTAAGCAAAGCCCCTTGCTCCAAGCCTCCTAACCTTCAAGATTTCCTCAACAATCACCTCTTCAAGCCTCCAAATGCACTTTGATCCTCTCACACATGACAACTAGGGTTTCTGGACTTAAGAGAGTGTAGAGAGGTTGGGGGAAAGGATGTTATGTTCTTTATATAAGGCTCAACCCCGAGAAATAGGGTTTTCTCCACTCAGCGCCTACTCGCCAAGTCGGCCACTTAACACGCGACCAAAGTCGTGACCCTACTCGCCTAGTCCACCCATGGACTCGTCGAGTTCCCCTTCCCAAATTACTCTCTTAGTCCTTCAACTTTACTCTTGATATTCCGGGATGTTACAATTCTCCCCCACTTAAATTAGGCTTCGCCATCGAAGCTTGCGGCAACTCAACTCTAGAAATACTCCCGCAACGCGCCACCTGGCATTAACCAGACCAGGTTCCTCAAGGCACAACCATAGAAACTCGAACTCACTTTCTCCTTTCTTACGGTGTCCTGACCACCGTCTCAAGCCGGCCACCGACTTCACCCTCTGATAACCCCACTTAACAACTGAGTACTACTCATGATGTAACACTGCTCCAAATCGCAACCATCACTCGACCCATATGAGCTAGAAATAACCATGCACCACCGGATTCCCGATCCGAGTCCAACTCTATCCATTCCGCTGACAGAAAGACACATTCTTTAGAGCAACTCCCATGAGTTCTCCTCTTGCAATCACATACACATGCTGAACTAGCTCTAGCACCCTCGGGTTGGGAAAACCCGTTACACTGACGACATCTCCAAACATCCCCCAGGATGAACCACTAATACATACACAATTCCCTGATCAGAATCACACTGAGAGCCCAAGACTCCCTCCTTGTATCCCTTCCGAGCCTCTTGGCTCTACACCCACGGAATTCCTTCCGCGACCTCAGCAGACATCCCAAACCGGATGTGATTCCATTCCACTGCCGCAAACACGCTGCTCAATGACCATACTTGGATTACTCCAAACATAACTCTGCACTGCTGCTTTCACTTCCGTGAATTTGCACTCCCTCTCGAAGTTACATTCCTCTCTCTTTCCCTTACCAAGGAAATCCACTTGGCCGCCTTGTCACTACGACAAGTGCCAAGGTGTTCGCCCCACGCTACACCCCTCCTTTATAGCATAACTGCTATCCATGCAACACACATGCTTTAAATCTGCTCGCCAGGACTCTCGAGTCCATGCACTATCTTCACTGATCAAAATCACTACCCGGGGCCAGACCTTCTAATTCTATCACACCGCAACATACACAATCCATATCCTCGAACCGATCTAACAATACCTGCAGAGTCTTCAGCACGACTGGACCGCCTTAACAGGCCTTCAGCCAATCTGGACCACTCTCAGAACCTTCAGCCAATCTGGACCGCCCTCCAGTGCCTTCAGTCTGGCTGGACCTTTCTCCGAGCCTTCGGCCTGACTGGTACGCCTACCGGCCTTCAGTCTATCCGGACCGCTCAACTAACATTCATCATTCCGAGCTATCTCTCCAGGAAATCCTCCCATGCATATTGTTCTAGCCCTCTAGGGGTTCCGAACTCTATCTCCATCATACATACTCGATCCCGGCGCGATCCCAGGCCTTCCACAATCAAATGCCCTAGGTCTGTATCCCACCCCGCATGCCTGCCACTTACTCATACCAACCTACGCTATTGGCTGACAGAACACTGCTGAATCCCATACAGCTCAACAATCTCACATACTCATCGTTCTTTCGGAGAATTTTCCAATTCTCCCCCACTTAGGGCATTGACTATCAACCACCGGTCGCTATCACCGACCTCCCAAAACAACCCTGCACAAAACCAACACTTACACGCGGACTGATTCCCACTACCATTAGCAACCTTCACAAAAATCACATTTCCACACTGATCATCCCGCTCGAAAGAAACTCAATCTGCAGCGAACCACTCCTCAGAAAGCAGATGCTACCAGGCATTCCGACCAACGCCAGATTTCCACTAATAATCCTCATGAATGATAACCAACGAAATTCCCAACACTGATCCATAACCAAACGATAACCCTCAAAGAACAACAAATACCACACCGAAAACCACACAATAAGACTAGCAGATAAACAATACTCCACAGAATCACAAGATAAACAGGACATCAAGAAAGAAACATACCCGTGGCTGCATCCGGCACTGCTCTGACCTCCTCTGCTGCAAGCTGAAAAGCACGACCCTGAGCCCTTGGGGGCTCCGCTCCACCCTGACCTCCACCCGTGATCCTCAAAGTGGCCGGTGTTGGAGCCTGCACCGATCCTGCAACAAGCTGCGGACAACTGGCCCTAATGTGCCCAACCTAATGACAATGGTAACAAATCCTCAAATCCCGAACCGGCGCTGACTGCCGACAATCCCTCGCATGGTGCCCCTCCTTTCCGCACTTGCGGCATGCACCACCGGACCTGCAAACTCCGGTGTGACCCCTCCCACACTTCCCACAAGTGTGGCTGCTCAGATCCCCCACCCTAGAATCAATGGTCTTGGACCGTTTCGGTGCCGGCTGCGACTGCACCGGAGCCTGCCTCATCTCATGCATCTTCAATTCAATCTCTAACTCACGCCGCCTGGCGGCCTCCTGCAACTCCAACAAAGTCTCGCACCTCTGCGTAGACACAAACTGTCTGATATCTCTCTTGAGCATGCTCAGATATCGGGACATCTGAGCCTGCTCCGAAGCGAACTCAGGGCAGAACATCGCCCTCTCAGTGAACATCCTGGTGATCTTAGTCACCGACTCCGAACCTTGCTTCAGCTCAAGGAACTCCTAAGCCAATCTCTCTCTCAACTCGCGGAACATAACGAGTGCTGAACATCTCCCTGAACTGATCCCACGAAACCACAGCCCTCTGTGCATCCGAATATGACCCCGTGGTCAATCTCCACCAATCCTTCGCCCCGAGCCTCAACAGGTTCAGAGCACACCTCACCCTCTAATCACCAGGGCATGAACACGTGAAGAAACACCCCTCCACGTCTGATAACCATCTCATAGAAACAATCGGGTCCTGAACTCCATCAAAGGTGGGAGGCTTCGTATTATCGAAGTCCCGATACTGAAAACCCCGACCAGCTCCTCCCCCTGCCGCTGCTACAGCCGATGTAGCCGCCGCGGCAGCCGTCTCTGTGAGAGCTGCATAACGCTTATCAAAATACTCAACCATGGCGGTCTTGATCGACCCAAACAGTTCCGGCAACTCGGCCCGGAACAACGCAGCAACCTCATCATGCAGGATCTCACGAATCCTCGCATCCAACTCGCATGTGCTCATCTGACCAATAACCTTGGGCGGTACTGACCCGCCCGGAACTCCCTCTCCTGCTCCCGATCCTGATCCGGATCCACTCCCAGCATGTCTCGGAATCTCCATACTGAAATAACACCACAAAATCTCAGACACTTCCCACTAACCCGGGAACCAACTCTCAACCCCACCCTAGAGGTCATGGTTTCCCTGATACGTGTATGGGTCCTGTGCTTTCAGTAGTATGGGCCCATACTACCTTCCACACCTACCCATATTTGTATGAAGTACTACCACAACGCCCTAGAGAAAACATACAAACAAGCGCTCAACCCTCACCACTAGAGGAACACTAGAAATCTCCTACAAGGAAACCATAAGCTACAGGAATCACAAATCAGGCAGCATTATCATGAAATCCTGAAGATCCCTAGCCTAGCACTAGCATGCTGTTCTAACAAAGCTCAAAAACAAATATCGTGTATGGTATTTTGGGGTTACTTACTAGCTCCCGCTGATCGTACCTCCATGTCCTCCTTTACTCATTTTGAAAACCATTTTAAATTCTTTTTTGAAAACTCTCCTCAATTTGAGACTGGAGTCACACAAGTGTTCCTCCAATTCACTCAAACCAAGTCTCTGATACCAACTTGTAACGACCGAAAAATTCCAACCAAATTAAATTTTTCAAAAACAACCCGATTCCATTAAGGTTATTACAAAAAGGTTTTCAATGCAATTTATTTAAAGTACTCCCAGAATCACATCATGACAAAACATGAGGAGCGGTACGATCACGCCTTCGCCTTGCCACAGTCTCCTGAAGAACCTGAAAAACAATAAACCACAACTGTAAGCCCGAAAGCTTAGTGAGATATCCCCAAAATACCAACCACATATACCATACACTGATAACATGCCATAACATATCCGATCACAGAACAGCCATGCACTTCGGGTCTATTGTGTGACTGGTCTGCCGCACCGGCCAACAGTCCACCTGGTCCACCCTCCGAGTCTAGCCATATACCTCGAGTTTGCAGTGTGATTGGTCCGGCACACCGGGACTTCAATCCACCTGGTCCACTCTCCGAATCTAGCCACATATCGAGTCTGCAGTGTGATTGGTCCGCCCGCACCGGGCCTTCAATCCACCTGGTCCACTCTCTGAGTCTACAGTATGACTGGTTCGCCCGCACCGGGCCTTCTGTCAGCCTGGTCCACTCTCCGAGTCTCGGCACGTCTGGTCCGCCCTCTTAGGGCCTACAGCCTATCCGGACCGCTCGCTAGGCCTTCGGGACAACCGGTCCGCCCTGGGTATCTTGGCCTACAGCACAAAGCAGGACCCGCCTCAACCCAAATCCAGTCCAAACAACCATGTGCACATAAACATACAATCATATAACAATTCATAGTCAACAAACCGATCAACAGATCACATAACATATCATCATCCTAACCAGGATACCAACCTAACCGGTCACTAGCATAGCATCACCCTACATCTCAGGATACCGATCTCAACCAGGTCTTTAACATATACCATCCTAGCTACCAGGATGCAACATATCAAAGCAATAACATACAACAAATACCCGGATCTCAATCCAATAAAGGGCCGGCCTTGGTGCCTTAGACCCTGTTGATATAGTGAGGATAACTCACCTCGAAACTCCCGACTGAACAGATAACCCAATCTGCTCCGATCACTGATACGATCTCCACCACTGGACAACCACCATGGCACTGAACTCAAAACAATATCCAACAATTACCAAAATGCCCCTGGAAAGCACTGGTCAACCCTTGGTCAAAGTCAAAGTCAACCCCTGACTGAATCTACTCGCCGAGTCAACCCGATGACTCGCCGAGTCCCCATGCTCAGAAATTCCCCAATCCGCGACTCAACTCGCCGAGTCACCCCGAGACTCGCCGAGTCCAACAACTCTGAGTCCAGTCACACACAACTCACCGAGTCATCCCTTGACTCACCGATTCTCGTCTCAACCAGAAAAGATTGGGACTCTTCGACAAGACTTGCCGATTCCAAGAACAGACTCGTCGAGTCTAAGGCTATCTTCAACTTACTCGTCGAGTTGTTCTTCCAACTCGCCGAGTTCCAGGCCATCTTCATCCAACTCGCCGAGTTCCAGCTTATCTTCAAACAACTCGTCGAGTCCACCCATGTGACTTGCCGAGTACCAGCGGGTCTGAATCCATACCGAGGCTTTCCAAGCCATGCAGATGATCCAAACCATAGATCTACCCTTCCTAAGGCCATACATCACGTAAAGTGGTAAACTTTACGTGAATCCAAGGAGATCTAGGCATTTTCACTCTAGGGTTTGGGTTTGGGACAAGATGGCTCCTTCAATCACTCATAAACAGGGACTTTTATGCATTCTAACCCTTTCCATTCCAGATCTGAGGTAGCAACCTCATATCTAATCTCTAAACTCCAATACATCAAAAGATATGATCTCTAACACCTCCAAAATGATGAATCTAGATAATAGCAGCTCAAACAATGAAATAATACCTCAAAAGGAAGCCCTAATAGCAATGAAACCCGAATCTAAGCAAAGCCCCTTGCTCCAAGCCTCCTAACCTTCAAGATTTCCTCAACAATCACTTCTTCAAGCCTCCAAATTCACTTTGATCCTCTCACACACAACAACTAGGGTTTCTGGACTTAAGAGAGAGTAGAGAGGTTGGGGGAAAGGATGTTATGTTCTTTATATAAGGCTCAACCCCGAGAAATAGGGTTTTCTCCACTCAGCGCCTACTCGCCGAGTCCATCCACTGACTCGCCGAGTCAGCCACTTAACACGCGACCAAAGTCGCGACCCTACTCGCCGAGTCCACCCATGGACTCGCCGAGTTCCCCTTCCCAAATTACTCTTTTAGCCCTTCAACTTTACTCTTGATATTCCGGGATGTTACAGTACAAACCATAGCAAGTAAATGAGAATAACATCAATACAATAAATAAGGAACTTAAAAGGTTCCACTTCATCCTCTATCTCTTGACTTCTAACATCCATCTATCATCCTCACTCCTTAACTATAACCTGAGATACATGGCATTAAAAGAGATACGTAAGACAATAATGTCTCATGAGCAACACAGGTTTACGACCCAAAACATTTATCATATTTTCATCAAGAAAACATTTCATCATTTCAAAACATAGTTTTAGACCATAAAACATTTTCAAGCATTTTCAAGGAAAACTCTTTTCATATGCATCATAAATATCATTTCATAACTTATCATTTTCAACCATTGCCAACTTTTATACTTAGGGTACCCCAAGTCTAGACCAAGATGTAAACAACATCTATAAAGACCTATTTTGATGATCGGTGGATGCGGAATAAATAATATCTTGAGATTTAACGAACATAAAATGAAGAACATATGATGAGAAATTCCATAGATTAGAAAAAAGAGATAAAATATTACAATACAAGAACGTGTTTGGGAGAGAAGACTCTCCCTAGATAGGACAGATCCCACCACTTTCTCTCTCTCTCTCTCTCTCTCTCTCTCTCTAGAAAAGCTACATTGTAAGTGCACTCTTACAAATAAAATGATCAACTCTCTCTTTATATAGGAGAGAGAAAATGCCAACAATACAATGAAGGGAAATAAATAACCTAACTATCACTCATTATTTGTAGAGGATTTCCATACTCCAACATTCTCTCCCTAAATGCTCATAAATGATGAGGGATACAATAAGTGATAAAATGTTATAATACAGTAATCCGACTAGCAAGTGTGGTAATAAAATGAAACATAATGAGAACCAAATGTTGAAATGTCTCTGAAACTCTGAAGTGTCTTTGATGTTTGAAACTGGCCATGAATCTCTAAACAATGAAGGTCTTTGGCTTCAAAGCGCCACCAATGAAGTAGAAAAATAAGATCCAAATCTTCAAACTAGTCATAAGCACCACGAGCAAGTATAAGATCCAATAAAAAAACACTTCGGCTTCAAAAAGTCTGAAAAACATCTCTAGTTCTCGAATCATAATACACCCAAAATTATTCGAAGAATAACCTGCTAAAAATGTAAAGGATCCAAAAAATGAAGTTCGGATAATAAATAACGTGAGTCCAAAGACATTGTCTAGCAATTCCAAAAATTTGATCAAAAATAAGTGTCATGTCACATCGCCAAAATAATCTTCGTCTTCAAAATATCACAAATCCAAACTCGAGAAGTCATAAGATCTACACTGGATGCAAACACAAAATAATCATCCTGTGGTGGAGTCTGAATAATAAATAATTTGGAACCGGGAAACATCGAGTAATGCCAACAATTTGATCATTGAAGACCAAAAATCAGTGCCACATCGCATCACTAAATAAATCATTGTCTTCAGAAGTCTTCAAAAATCCAAACTCAAACAATCATAAAATCATAATCGGATGATATCATAATCTTCTCTCCCTATTTTTGATAACCAAAGACCAAATATCAAAAATAAATATATCATGGGGATGAAGAGTGTCGGATACCAATAGCTATGAAGGCGCTCCCTAAATGTATGAAGGATATCGATAATATACGAGAAAGAGAGTAAAAGAAATACTCTACAGTCATTTGTAGCTGGGTGATTCAGTCGTTGAAGACTGATCGAACAAATACCAAAGAAACGAGAATAACTCTGCGTGAAAAAATAATCTCTGTTGTGCCAAAAAGATATCGATATACCCAAACTGCGGTGCCGGAACTCTCGAAGTGGTTTTCAATAGAAAATAAAGTCAACATGCTCAAGATACATGATTCGTCAACCGGAGATCAAGAGAGACAAGTCATAAAATCCCATAAAGCGAAGAATGTGAAACAACTTTGTTGACTAGGCGCCATTGCGGTGCAAACGTCATAAATAATAATATGAAGTCCGACTGTGGTATAGAGTAATCTTCATGGAAAGAAGAGAATTCTTCCAAAATAATCGGCATGAAGTAAACCAATGTGACTGTCTAAGGTTGTGGCAAAAAATTGGTATTAAAAAAAATATTTGGTTTTAAACATATAATTGGTTTTAATAAAAAAAATGGCTAAACAAAAAAATTGGTGTTAAAAAAAGAATTAATTGGCTAAAAAAATTTGGTGTAAAAAAATTAATTGGCTAAAAAAATTGTTGTAAAAAAATTAATTGGCTAAAAAAAATTGGTGTAAAAAAATTAATTGGCTAAATAAAATTTGGTGTAAAAAAAATTGAATTACGAAGAGGGCTGCGGTACAAGAGACAGAGAAGGGTTGTGGTACCAATGCTGAGAGGGGTACCGTAGAGGCTTCTTAGGAGGCTCCAGTAGGCAGTTTTTTGTTGCGGTTCTAGAGGCCAAGAAGGGCTGGTCTGATGACGAAAAATGCTACTTTTCATGCGAAAATGGTACCGAAAAGGTCATTTATTCATATTTTAATGAGGGGAATCTTTTCTAAAGCATTTTGTTTCAAAAAGAAGTCTTGGGAAGGCAAAAAGAGGAATGTGTAAGTGATTTTAAGGGACAAAAGGTGATGAGATTTGTCAAGTAACATAGTTTTTTTTTATTTGGGAAGGCAAATAAATGTGAATACTCTTTACCCAAAAGAGTAACAAGGACAAGTGACTTTTGAGAGCACTATATTACGTCCAAATGCACTAACTTGAGGATTCACATCAACAATTTAAAGATGAAAGAAATGAATATCATACCTTTTATGATGAACATAAAAAAGTGTTGGGGAAAAAATCTTCAAGTAAAATTGCTTTTCTCCACTTTTTTCAATAAAAGCTCATAAATTGTGTCGTATTTCCAAGAACAAAACATCTACGGGAACAAATCTTCAACCATTTAAAGACCATAAAATTAATTTTTTCTTCCATTTTTCTTCATTTCTTCAACAGCATAATAAGATCATTATGAACAAGATTTTCAGCAGAAACTTTGAACGAAGATAAGCAACTAATATTTATTCTTCTAAGCACGAATCAACACAAAAAAATATAAGAACTCATCATAAAATTTCCGGTTTTAACCCGAAAATTCTTGTAAAAATCCGAAAAAATCTTCAAGATAAACACCGAACGAGAGTCGTTCCCTTGAACTAGTCGCTTGAACCTTCAAGGTATGGCTTTGATACCAATTGTCAAGACCCATTTTGACGATCGGTGAATGCGAAATAAATAATATCTTGAGATTTAACGAACATAAAATGTAGAACATGAAAAACATATGATGATAAATTTCATAGATTAGAAAAGATAGATAAAATATTACAATACAAGAACATGGTTGGGAGAGAAGACTCTCCCTTGATGGGAGAGATCCCACCACTTTCTCTCTCTCTCTCTCTCTCTCTCTCTCTCTCTCTCTCTCTATAAAAGCTACATTGTAATTGCACTCTTACAAATAAAATGACCAACTCTCTCTTTATATAAGAGAGAGAAAATACCAACAATACAATAAAAGGAAATAAATAACCTACCTATCACTCATTATTTGTAGAGCATTTCCATGCTCCAACAAAATCAATCCACCAACGTATTATGCTAACCAGGACATCTACTTCGATAGATTCCTCTAGACCTCTTACGAGGTATCGTGGCCTGGGCAGCTATCATTCCTTCTTTACTTTCCAATTCTTGTCATTACTTTCATTTCTCATCATTACTTTCCATGCTTTGCAAATTTTGTACTTTAGCATCACAATACTCATTTCAAAAGCAAGACATATATACTTCAAATATTTCAAACTTGTTATCAAAACATTCTTTCTTTCAAAAACATTCTTTCTATCAAAAACGTTCTTTGCTCTTAAAACATTCTTGCCTTCAAGGCATTTTTTCAAAACATTCTTTCCAAAAATATTTAACACTTTATTTTCAAAACATTTCATATATCAAAACATTGCATTTCATTGTCATAAAATCATTTTGCCATGTACCCCAAAGTGGGAAAAATGTCAACACGTACTCACCTACTTCTCCAATGTAGATTGGCTAGTCATCTTCAAGTTCCTTTGCTTAGATCAACACTTCTCACGCACCACCGATATAACATAAAGGTGAAGATCAACAAAATGACCAAAATAACCCTTCTAATATTTTTAACATTTAGATATTCCCCATAACCTTATTTACTTCCTATTAGCATATATAGAAATTTTGGGGGAAATCACTGGTCGTGTACTTGGTTTGTCATGAAAACCATACACTCAACAAAACCTTTGATACGACCAGTGTCAAAGGGACACGCCCCCATGTTGTGACTAACACTCCCCTGTGTCCTTTTGACACGGCCCGTGTCAAAACTGCAGATCACCATTTTGTGCAAATTTTTGCTAAAAGCTTTGTAACTTTTTCCTTGGACTTCCAATGGCCACCAAACTTTACAAAGTCGGTATTAAAGACTAAATGAAAGGTATCAAATTCTCAAATACAAAATTAGTCCATATCCTCATGATGAATTAATCATTAAGACATTAAAATGTCATCAAAGCTATATGAAACATAACATGACATCTAAGCATCCTCGTGAGCAATTAGGCTCTTAAGGAAAGGAAAGGAAACCCAATTTCCGATTCTAGCCGAAATGGCCCATGATCTACTAAGCTCCCAAGCTTCTACGATAGCTTCGGAATCGGCTTTTCTGTTAGTGTAGGGTTATATCACCAAGAAGAACAAAACTCACCTCTTTGTCGGTGGAAGTGTGCATTTGCTTGAAATGCTACCTTGATGGCGTGGAACAGATACAAGACATTGAAGTACTAGAAGCCACATCGTTGCATGCCGAACCACGAGTACATGAGCAAGAAGTAGCGATGGGAATGTTGGTGTCACTCACCCTAGAAGAGCTCGAGTATGAGAGAGGATTGCACAACGACATGACGGATGATGAATAAATACAATGACTACGGACTTGGAATGAAGACTACGACCACAACAATGTTTTATATTTAAAGATGTATTAGTTTGACAATTTGGATGTTTTGTGTCTTAATGTTTGAAGTTGTATTATGTGTTTTGAATATAAAAAAAGAGGTTAAAATTGCTCAAAGAAATGTGTTGATTCAAGTTGAACAATTTTGTGCCTACATTATGTTTTTGTACATATACACAAACATCAAATTTAAAACGAAAAAAAAAAACATCAAAAAGTATGTATATTATTAAATAAGAAACAAAAGCAAAAAAATAAAATTAAAAATAAAAAATAAAAAATAAAAAGTAAAAAATAAATTGACATATATATATATATATATATATATATATATATATATATATATATATATATATATATATATATATATATATATATATACTAGTAGCATACCCGTGCGATGCAGCGGGCGGCGAATAGTTTCATCCCAGATATTGGTTCCTTTTCCCGGACGACAAATACTTTGATTTCGACCTATTTTGGGCATTGTCGACAACTCTTTTTTTGATTCAGTATTTTTTCCTAACTCGTCTTTTTTTTAGATTCAGTTTCATTCTAAACCAGTTTGGTCTTGTGGTGTTTTTTGTTAGCATTTTTGTTCGAATTTAGGTTTTTTGGGATTTGTTTCAGTTCAATCGTTTTAGTCTCACTTTTATTGACTTTGATGTTCGTGTTTTCATTTGAGTTGACCCGCTCAGTTATATTGGTTAGTTTTCGTCAAATCATCAAATTACAACTTTATAAATTTGTTTTTCTCTGGTAGGCTTTTCAGGAATAGCTTTTTCTTCTGCAATTGGTTTTGCTTTAAGTAGAGTGTGGATATTTTTTTTCTTGAAAAATAGTTTATTCTCAACGATTAGTTTCTTTTTGCAAAATATCGGGTATATATGGTTTTGGTTTTGCATATTATGTGAAACCTACACAACACTAAATGAATAGTTTTTTTTAGGTTATAGTTTCATTTCAACAAATTGTTTCATTTCACAAAATAGTTTCGCTTCAGTGATTAGGGTTTAGTTTTAACGGTTTTGTGCAAAACCCCGGATGCCAATTAAAGTTTGCTTTATTCGGTTGGTCTTAATCATTTTTTCATTAGATATTTTGTAAACATATGATTTGAAATCTTATAGTTGTCTTATGGTTAATATCCCTAAAATCTTTGATTTGTGTAATGGCATTTCTAAACAGCCCACGTTTAAATCACAAAATAAAAATGAAACAAATATCATATAAGCATAATATCAAAACATCAAAAAAAAATGTTTAGAATTGAATTTGTTGGTTTATAGAGCCAAATCATGTAAACAATCTGCTTTTATTGTATTCTCTAGATCCCTAAATATATATTTTGTTTTTTTTTTTTACCAAAACAGTCATTAGTTTAAAAATAATACCAAATAGTCCATGAATGCATATTATTTTTTTTACCAAAAGAACCTGACTTTTTTGGTTCTATAACCTAACCCGGTTCTTTTCGGTTCTATCAGTCAACTTGTAGAAGCAAGGCATTTATCCAAACCAGTCAAAAATAACAATGTACTTTTGCCATTGCTTGAGCAATGATAAATAACAGCATGTAGGGGTGAGCACGGTGCAGTTCGGTGCGATTATTAGCCAAAACCTCACCACTAACGGCAAATGCGGTTAATCCATTTTGAAAACCGCTTGATGCGGTTATTTTTGCGGTGCGGTTAGGCAGTTATTTTTGTGGTGCGGTTTTGTTTTTTCTGTGTTACGGTTATTAACCGCATAGATTTGGTGCGGTTATTTTGTGTGGTTTTTAACCATAGTTTAGAGCACAAACAATTTTAAGAGTTCAAACATATTACTTGTAAGAACAAAAAAAATGTATAAGACAATTAACTTAAATCATAAACAATTAATATCTTAAAACCGTCAACTCAATAGTAATTAAAAATAAATTTCTTAAAATTGTCTAATTTCACCATTTTTCAAAGTTAAACATAGCAAAAAACCAACACTTTTGGCTTCTAATATTTTATTCATATTTCATTCATGAAATTTGTCTTATTTTTATTATTTAATATATTAATAATTAATAAAAAAAAGTTGTATATAATATATGCGGTGCGGTATGGTTTTTTGCGGTTTTTGAAAACTAATAACCGCACCGCACCACGAATTTGCGGTTTTTGAAAAATAGAAAACCTCACAATTGGTTTTTATTGCGGTTGTGGTTTATCGGTTGCGGTTTATACGGTTTTTGCGGTTAATTTTAGTTGCTGTGCGGTTTTTGCTCACCCTTATATACTAGTAGCATACCCGTGCGATGCAGCGTCAGCAGGGACATAAATGTTTGAAACAAAACTACAATGAATTTATACAAACAATAATGTATAGATGATTAGTATCTAGGAACAATGGACTTTCACTAAGCAACCAATTATGACATCAAACTTTGGAGTTGCAAACCTTCAAAGAAAAATATGAAGCAGAATTGCATATATTGTAGATAGAGTAATCATCGAGCAACCGAATGTATCAAAAAAAAACTTACAATAAAACCGAATGAATGTAGTTCCAGCGTGATCTGTTTTATCAATACATGGGTAAAGCATTGAAAAATAAAATACTTAACAATACAAACATATGTTTTTTTACGTTTTTAGGATTAAACAATTATCAAAGTTCTAAAAAGCAGCATTAACCTCCTGTTCTAGTGTCCATCCTTCCCATTTTGGTTCTGATTTATCAAAACATATGTTTAGTCATCCAAAAGCTCCAAAATCTCAGTCTAGGCTACAGATGTTACTTCCGCCTCATTAATAACTTGCTCTTGTTTGTTTCTGTTAGCTTGTTAGCAACAATCATCTGCTATAGAAAAAGAAAAAAAGATAATTAACGTTTCTTAAATCAATTTTTTAATTAAGTCGGATATAAACCACTTCAGCCAGATATGTCCTTCTTCATCTTTTCTTCCAAAAACATCTTGATCACTACAATAAAGAAAACTATAATTTATCAAGAACTTAAACATCATAAATTTATTAAAAAAAATTGATCTCTCTGTTCTTTACATCTTGGTATTATTTACAGCTTGGAATAAATGAACCATAATTGCATGAACGACACAAAATCATCATATGAATAATAAAAAAAAGATTCCACCAAATGAATAAACAAACATTCACCTTTTGACTGATGTAACAAGATCTGGAAATGAATTACTTTCACGAGTAAAAGCTCCACTTGCCCAACTGAAAAGCAAATCTCAATAAGGTGTTGAAAAAAATAAATCATAACTTATACCAAAACAAGATTTAAAGCCAAATGAATAACAATGAAAAGGTTAATAATTAGAAAATCTTGATTTTTGAACACTAAATTCATGAAACTTACATAAGAAAACATGCACCAATGAATAACAATGAAATTGTTCGAAGCTTGTAGGCCCAAGCTGTCCATGGGTCGAGTTCTTCATAAGTAGATGAAGTGCTCACTTCACTATTAATATTGTATTAATATTGTATATTGGATTATATGTTCTCTTCTTTTTCCTCTCCTATTAAAACCTTTAGTCTCCATAAAGCTGTATCTTGATCACTACAATACAAATCACACCATGATAATAGATTATGTAATTGCATACTATTAGCACATAAATTAAAAAACCATAATTATAGTTGGTTGTTGAATAATCCTTAAAAGAAGCCAGTAACGTAAAAGTACACAACAAATTAAGGCCTAAGGGATGTGGTTTGGTTTCCATGGAGAATAGTTGGATGCAATGCATGAATTTAAAAAATGGGCAAATAAATCTAGGTTGACTAAAAGGTCAAGATTAGAAAAAAGAAGAGTAAATTACACGAATGGTCCCTATGGTTTAGGGTAATTTGCGCGTTTGGTCCCTAACTTATTTTTTTAACTCGGAAGGTCCCTACTGTTTGTTTTTGTTACGCGTTTGGTCCATATCTTACTTAAAAAACTATTTTTCTCTCAATTTTTTAATTTATTTAAATAAACACACCCCAACCCCACCCCCTCACCTTAACTTACTTACCCCACCATTTTTCCCTATTTAAATAATAGTCTTTTTAGGTAAGACATGGACCAAGCGCGTAACAAAAACAAACAGTAGGGACTTTCCGAGTTAAAAAAATAAGTTATGGACCAAACGCGAAAATTACCCCAAACCATAAGGACCATTCGTGTAATTTACTCAAAAAAAGAAAGAAATGGTAAAAAAAAAAATGCATTTCCCTATTCTTACAGGTTGGTATTATTTACAGCTTGATTGCCAAATTACTACCTGATCTTGATGGCTTTTACATTGCATTTTGGACTAAAAATTCGAATTTTTAACATCTTCAAAGTTGAATTCAATCACCTTTTTTATGGAAATCATCATCTCTTTGTTTGGAGATTCTTGTGTGATTAAAGTAGCAGCTTTGTATGGACTCTGTGTGTTTGTTGAAGCTTCTATTGCAAGATTTACGTCCCATGTCTGCAAATCAAAAAAGATACAAATGTCTAAATATTATGAGTGGTCTGTTCGTATACCTTTGTGGTGGTGGTGAGAAAAAAAATCATTTTTTGAATCAAAGTGTTGAGATTGAAGAAGGAATGATACTTATACCTCGACGGATGTGGGGGCAGCAACGATATTAGCGTCTGTAAGGATGAGTGGTGGAGTAGTGGAGGAGTTAGGTTAGAGATAGAGGCAGATATGGATTCTGGTAGGGTTCTTTGCCGGAAAAGTGGTGCGAAGGAAGAAAGATGATGGAGACGGCAGTCGGTTGAAGGAGATGACTATCCGATCCGAATATGCTATGGGAGAGATGACGAAGAAGGTTGTGATGGCAGCTCTTTAATTAGGGTTTAAGTGTACTCAAAATAAGAAAAAATGAGAGGTTACACAAAAATGAGAGAAATAATATATATTTTTTTTGAGTAAATTAAAAGTATTAAATTGATACGTTTTTTTTCTTTGGAGTTATATGCATAATATGGTTGTAAATGATGCATTAAGGTTTAAACCTCTTAAATTTCAAGAAAGAAATATAGAATATGCTTTATATATATATATATATATATATATATATATATATATATATATATATATATATATATATATATATATATATATATATATATATATATATATATATATATATATATATATATTCAGGCTTAATGCCTTTCCAATTCCTTCCCCCATATTATATTATATTATATTATATATATATATATATATATATATATATATATATATATATATATATATATATATATATATATATATATATATATATATATATATATATATATATTAAGGCTTAATGCCTTCCCAATTCCTTCCCCCAAAAAATCTACTATGAATTGCTTTTTTTTTGGTTAACCACATAACAAAGCAATACAACAAAAAAAACATTAGTGTTTTACACTTATTAGCCAAAAAAAAATATTATATGCGTCGAACCATTTTTTTAATCGGTTTATTCTGAAGAACCAATTTCGGTAAAACCAAACCGGTTTATATAAGTTCAGATTTTTTTGGTGGTGAACCGGTTTGAACCGGTTTTGAGTTGATTGACCAGAACCGAACCAGTTTTCTAAACCAGTCCGATTAAAAAAAACGGTTCGTACACCCCTAATCACAACGCTAACATTATTATAAAGGCTTGCCACCTAAAGTTGGGCCTAAAAAGCCCCATAGGACCATAATAGACTAAAAGTCTCGTTAGCCATTTTCAATCTCTTATGGGATATTCGTAGAAATTATACACGAAGTTGACTAAACCAATGGGATATGCGTAGAAATTATACACGAAGTTGACTAAACCAACCATTTTTTTTCTTGGAATTTGTAAAATAATAGGCATGTTTGAAATGTCATATTTTGGACTAAGGTTGTAAAAATCGTTTAATGGTAGCTTGATGATCGACTGGTGTTAAAGAATTAATTGGTCTTGATGAAGATTAATCGGGAACCATAGATTATTAATAAAATATTAAAATTAATCAAAGATTCATATATATTTTAAGAAAAATAGGTACTTCAAAATTAGAAAATAAGAGAATTTGTAATTTGAAATTTTGAAAATACGAAAATATAAATATTTTGGTATAATATTTGAAAATTTGAAAATTTTAGAGTAGAATTTTTTTTTTTAATTTTTTGAACTTTTTTTTTACTTTTTTGACATTTTTGACTTTTGTTATTTTTTTTACCGATTAATCCTGCCAAACCCGATTAATCCCTAATTTTCGTCAAACACACTGATCATAATCGGTTGGAGAACACCAAACGATTAATCCACAATTAATCCCGATTTCTGCAACCATGTTTCAGACTAATAAAGGCTATTCCGGAGTGATGGTTGGCGAGATATTGACGTTAATATACTTTTGAATCTGATATTATACATTGTGAACTATAAAAGTATATTTCAGAATACAGTCTGGAATGTAAGGTCGGAGTAAAAAAAAACTAGGGTACTTCTATTGTCCTTGTTGCTCCCATAGCTCTCTTTTGAGCATACTAGTTTCTACACATCTAGCTTTGTTTTGTGAAAATGAGTTCATATAGTCAATATCTTTAGAGTACATGTTTGTAATAGAGGGTAATGAGAGTGAATATACGAATCTATGTATTATATTGCTCCAGATTATGGAATAGATCTAACTAAGGATACCAATTTTTCTAGGTTCATTACGTTGGTTGGAAGTTCAAGTTACATACTAATCAAATCTGTCTTTCTTAGTTTTCCAATAGGCTTGTTGACGAGGGTGATCTAAAGGTAAGGCTATGGCTGATAATGGTCCATCATTTGAGGGAAATGAATCAAAAATCGATCATGCAATATTATTGATGAAAATCTACTTCTACACAAAAATCCAGTGGAAAATTTTCATTAATTCTCTAAATATGAGAATGATAAGACTAAATCTAATGATGATGAAATTTAGACCCTACAAAGCCTAACCCCATAAGGAAAGTTATCCTTCTTATTTTTCATAATTTTAAGAAACAAAAACTACTCATTGGGGGATGCACGATCCCTTACCATTGCCCGAATTGTCAACTCAAAACATAAAGCTTTTGTAGCCCACAATCCCTCTTTGCATGCAAGGTGTTATAATTGTTCAAAAGCAAATAAGATCTTAAGCTTGCATTGGGAATCAAATGTTTTAATGGTGGATTTTAAATTATATCAAAATATCTACTACAAACAGGTTTAAATTGGTTTGCTATGTAAAAAAAATGCAAATGGTGGTTAAGGTCTACAAAAGATAAGGTTACAAGTACTTTTTAAGTTCCTAAATTATCAGGAAACCACACTTGCTCAATCATACAGTTGTATCCACATCATCGCCAAGCCAACAAGAAAGTGTTGAGCCACTTCTTGAAAGACATATTAGCTTATAGTACAAGAAATATATATGTTATGGGGAAAACAAATCCAACAAATTATAAATGACCGTTTTAGTGTTCATATATCATACTAGCAAGCATGTATGTCAGAAATCTATGCTCTGGATTTGTTGAAAGGGTCCCATGAAGAAGGCTTTCTAAGATTGGCTATGTATTGTTAGAAGTTAGAGAAGAAGAATAAAGGAATCTTTAAATATATAAAGAGAGATGACGAAAACATATTTGATTACTTTTTTCATGGCTATCAGTTGCACGATGATATTTCTTTTCCATATTTTTTATAAATGCTATAAACATATTGGATCTTGTTACTAATCTATTATTTTGTAGATTTAAGCGTTTCTAACATGTTTACGTCCTCTTATTATCATTGACAGTGTCCACCTTAAAATAAAATACATGGGAACTATGTTCCTAGTAGTAGCCATGGACGATAATAACCAAATCCTCCCACTGACATTTGGAGTTGGAAAAAATAGAAAGTGTGGAATCATATATATGATTTTTATCGAGGTTAAAAGAATGTATTAAGGATATGTACCATTTCTCTATCATATATGATAGTTCCAATTCCATTGAAATGGTCATTCAATTTGTGTTCCCAAACGCATCTCACAAACTTTATTGTCGACATTCTTTTGATGAATATGCGAGAAAAGATCGGCAAAAAGAGAGAATCAAAATTTTGTTTTGGGAGACATGAAAAGCTTACAATATAAAGCTTACAAAGAGTATGATTTTAAAGATAGCTTGACTAGGTTACGACATTCACAAACTAATGACTAAGGGATGTAAACTGGTTTACAACCGGCTCAAACCGCACCGAAATTAGAAGAACCAAAAATTTGTTAAGCAGTGAATGAGGAAGAGAGAACTGGACTGAATATCACAAACCAGTTTCGGTTTCGATTCGGTTCCAGTTCCAATTCTACTAGGAAATGGTTATTTAAGAAGGTGTTCGATACCAAAACCAACCTGAACCGGACCAGAATCGAAAGAACCAAAAATTATGGATTGGAGGAACCGTGAACCAGACCAAATACCACTAAGCAGTTCAACTTGTTCTGGTTCTAGTTTGTTTCTGGTTCCGGTTTGGTTTTTCAGTTAAAAAACGCATCCATACTGATGACTATTGAACAGGGATGGGCATAATCAATCACTATAAACCGGCAATGGAGAATTTCTTGGAGTTAGCTACAATATAATGACATCAACCAGTGTCGAGTTTGTCAATGTGTTATCAATAGACGCATGGAAACTATCAATAATAATGATGACATTTTTCAAGAAAAAATGGTGGTGTCAACAACGTAATGTAATATGTATTTAAAAAACCTATAGTAATTTCACTTTGTTTCACCTTATGTTATTGTGCATGGCAATATGTTGGTATATATATATATATATATATATATATATATATATATATATATATATATATATATATATATATATATATATATATATATATATATATATATCAAGTGACTGCCCAAAAGAAAGATGGTATAGTTTACTTACAAGAACATTCATGTACATGTGGGTAATGGAAATTGATTGGTATAGTATGTACTCATGTGATGACGACTTTCAAAAAATTAAGATATAAACACTGCTATAAATGGGTGCAACAATATTTCACAACAGAAATGTAAAGAACAACATATAAACAGGCGATGTTTCATGTGCCGGTTCTTGATGGATACGAACAACCAAATGAAGTCATGGTTGTATTATCATTGTTGATTGGTACACAACAAACTGGATGGCCACGAAACCATAACTATATCTCATCTTGGGGTGAATGTTCGTATTTAGAAATGCAGGTGCTGCCAAAATATTGGACACACACGTATAAATGGGACACTCCATTCCCGGAAGAAACAACAAAATATGAATCAAGTAGGACTAGATCGAGCGTTTAGATTAAGTCTATGTATCAAGTAAAATTTAGTCAAGGATATAGTCAACAATATCTTATAGTTGATATAAAAACCATTAGTCATGTATGGATTAAATCTGAAACTTCTTAAATTTGAATATATATCATGTTCCATAACGTGTTTATATTCCACGAACATAACAAATACTTACAACTTTGTAACATTTTAAAATTTGAGTGTATATATATATATATATATATATATATATATATATATATATATATATATATATATATATATATATATATATATATATACTAGCCGTTACCCGCGCTAAGCGTCGGGCGGCAAAGAGTTTCTTTCGGAAGATAGTTTTAATGTGATGATTAGTTTCCTGTAGACATGAGCTATTCATTGTGGCCATTTGGTAGACTATTTTGTGTCGAATATTTCATTTCAACAGATAGTTTCTTGCTAGGTGTATAGTCATACGATACGACAAAAGTTGAGTCTACATCTCAAATAATTCATCTAATAGTTCATACTTGATTTTACAATATATATATAAATAACAACAATCTGCAACCATGTAGTTTTGTACATCTATAACAAGTCCAATATATAAACTACACCAATCTGCAATCATGTTGCTTCATCTGCTAGCCTTGCATTAAAAATCAAATAAGCATCTAAGATACATATTTGAAGAAATTGTAAAATAATAAGTTGTTGATTGTACCTTGTTAATCACATAACACTTCTTTGTACACAACGTTTGATGTGTAGATTTCATTATTATCAAACGTTTTTTCCAGCTTTACTAATACCTTGGTATTAAAACGTGATATTCCTCTGGACAACGCCACATAAAGCTGGCCATGTGAGAACACCGATTCTGGTAGATAAACACCTACATTTGGAATTGTTTGTCCTTGAGCTTTATTGATTGTCATAGAGAAACTAAGCTGAATTGGAAACTACTTTCTCTTAAGTTTGAATGGGAACATCTTTTTGTCAGACGGACATAGAGGAATTCTTGGTAAAAACACTCTTTTTCCAGCATGTTGGCCAACAACTATCTCTGCATCAATCACATTTTGTTGGAAAGCTCGACATATCAATCTGGTGTCATTACATCAATCACATTTTGTTGGAAAGCTCGACATATCAATTCAATCTACTCTAGAAAATGAAAATCTTTTTGCCACATGTTATATTCTCATTGATTTGGCCACATGTCATTTTGTGGTTATTTTCAATTAAATTTTTTACACATGGCATGTTGTGGTTTTTTCCATTTTATTAAATTCCTCATAATATTTAAATGTAATAATTACAATAAATGTAATAATAAATGCATATCAATTTCAATAATTGACTTTATTTCTAATTCCAAGATTTCTAAATTAAAACTTCATTAGTTTCTTTTGATTATTTATCTAAATTATTTGTTTAAACTTAAAAGAAAAAAAAACACTTTACTTTTAATAATCCAATAATTTTCTAATTTTTCTTATAAATTCAAACTTTTTCAAATGTTTATAATTTTCATATTCAATTTTTTTTAAGTGAACCCATGTAATATATGGGTTTTACACCTAATGTAATAATATGGTAATGAATTCAAGTGATTAGGGGAAAAAAATTGGAAAACCATGAATTATTAGCATAATGTTGTAGTTTGAGACATGTATTTGAATTATGTTATGAAAAAATAATAATCTTCAATGCAAGACATTTTCAAAAAATATCAAAAGGGAGAAAAAAAATGTAAAATGGATGATTGAAATGATCATAGTTGGCCTATTGAATTATTGTGATCCTAGATGAAAACACTTGAATTTGGAACATAATGAAGGGTAAAGCGGATCTTGAAGATTGAGGTTAACTTACCTACATATATTTAGGAGTTAATCATATTTAAAAGTTTCATTTAATAAAATTCAGATTTATGTTGTTCATATTTGAAGAGTTGATTAATTCCTTTATACTTTCTCAGCTTTAGTCATACTCACGCTCAATCTCTCATGACTGCAAAAAGACATAAATGCCCTTTTTATAATTGGAAATAGCCTTAGGACCAAAAGTAGGCAATGCAGATCTACACAATTCCAACCATCTCAATTCATTGTATATTTAAAATTTAAACACCAGTCAACAACTTTTCATTCCCACATTAACAAAATGAAGAGAAAAAATCTTAAAACTCAAAACAAACTAACACGGAGCTCCAGAAACATCTATAACCGAAGACAATCCAACTCTTGTTTATGCCTGATTTAAAAAAAAAAAAAAAATCAATATTACATCTGGAAACAATCACAACATAACAAGACTGTATTGTAGCATTATACCTTCAATTTTCATCATTTTAGAACACTATAATTTGAAAATCTACCAATTATAGCAGTGAAAGGCTTTACCTTGTTAGCAATATTATTGGAAAGCCAATCCAGACCCTCATATAGACCTTCTCCAGAGGTAGCACATGTGTTTTGAATGTACCTGTCACATAAAAATAAAAATATTTTTTCAATAACTTTACATTTTTAATTAAGTAGGTTGCTATTTCTGTTATTAAATTTGTAATATTTTTGGGTTACCAGTGTCGTTGTCGGAGAGAATGGAGGCCAAGCTTATCAGTAATCTCAACAGCATTCATGGCATTTGGAAGATCTTGTTTGTTGGCAAACACAAGCAACACCGCATCTCTTAGTTCATCCTGTAACACCCATGTTTTATTTTATTTTATTTTATTTATATAATAAACAAATTCCCAAATAAGAGTTCATGTAAGACACTGTGTTTGTGTTTGGCCTGTATTTGACTGGGACTGATGTCAATGACAGTACCAAAAAAAGTGCATTTTTTTTCCTCTGCCCAAAAAGTGGAACAAGATGGGACAGGACTTGCCAGTATAGTACTGAACATGTTGTACTGTGTTTGGCATAACATGTTATACTGTGTTTGACATGCATTACAGATCATGACTGACTGAGACTCATGTCAATGGAACAGAGTGTCATTTGGGACAAAAAAAAGATTTTTCATTTCTCAACCCGAAAATGGTGAGACAGGGACTTGGTCTCGATCTCTTGTATGTGAAAAGACGTAAATGCCCTCATCATGTCTGCAGTACCTCATTAAGCATCATGTGGAGCTCATCTTTAGCCTCCCCAACACGGTCACGATCATTGCTATCAACCAAAAAGATAAGCCCTTGTGTGTTCTGGAAGTAGTGCCTCCACAAAGGTCGGATCTGAAGAAAAACCAAATAAGTTTCATATTTATCCAATTTTGGAGATTTTAAAAAAAAATATTGATAAAAAGAAACCCATATTATACGAATTGATTAAAATTTTACCTTGTCCTGACCACCAACATCCCAAACAGTGAAGCTGATGTTCTTGTACTCAACAGTCTCCATATTAAATCCTGCAAAGATTCAAGTTCATTATAGTATAAACATTAATTTTATTACAAAGTATTCAGATTTTTATCTTTTTCTTCATGAAAGATATAAGAAAGTGAAAATGAATGTAGTAACATATACCAATAGTGGGAATTGTGGTAACAATCTCTCCCAACTTGAGCTTGTACAAGATTGTGGTTTTACCAACTACATCGAGACCAACCATCAAAATACGCATCTCTTTCTTAGCAAACAAGCGACTAAAAAGCTTGGTAAATGACAACCCCATCTTGATTAATCTGATAAACAGACAGACAAACATAAGCTTAGAACATGTCAAATAACTTTATATCAAATGGGAAAAACTGGAAATATCACAAGTGCTCAAATGAAGATTGTGAAATCTCATGTTTGATTACATGATGAAATTTCAGTAGATGATAATATATCATACAATATCCGTATATGAACCAGTAACCAATCTCCACCAATCCTTTGCCCTAGTCCTCAACAAGTTCAGGGTACACCTGACCTTCTGGTTAGTAGGACATGAGCACGTGAAGAAGCATCCCTCCACGTCAGAAAGCCACCTCATGGCTATGATAGGATCCTGAGTACCATTAAAAGTTGGGACTTCGTGTTATCAAAGTCTTGGTACTGAAAAACTCAGCCAACTCCTCCCTCTACCGCTGTTACAGCCACTGCAGCTGCTGCAACAGCCGTCTCAGCAAGGGTTGCGTATCTGTCATCGAAGTACTCTATCATAGAGGTCTTGATAGACCCAAACAACTCCAGAATCTGACCCCGGACAATCTCGACCACCTCCTCGCAGATGATCTCCCTGACACGATCCTCTGTCAACACTGGCCCATCCTGGCCGATAACCTCGGGCGCTGTCGGGGCCGATAACCACCAGCGAAACAAAATCACTTACAACTTAGTCTGCACATATACTAAAAACATGCAGTTGCTGAAAAATAGAAGGGCCACACATACACCTCCATTTTTGGTCAATCCGACGAAGTCAAGATCATCAAGTAGAAGTAAGCCTAAGTCTAAGGTGAATGCTAGTCAGTCACTAGTTAACAACATCCAACATTTATTTCAAATAAATCATAGAATTGTATGTTTATCAAATGAGATGTTATATGTCGTTCACAAACTTATCAATGACATGTTATTCAATATGTTTCGTACTTCAAACACCATACTCTTCGTTTAAATTAGAAGTTATAAAACATCTGAATTTGAAAAGTTTGATACTTTCATTTACATATACAAAATACAGTATACCTGATGTGTATTTTTAATGCACTAGTTTTTTATTATTAAATCGCAAACAATCAATAACTAAACTAATGAAAATAAACTGATTAGAAACAAGTCACTGTACGTAATTTAATTTAGATTTGATTACATCTCAAAATCATGGTTAATTACTCAAGTTCAAATATTATTCATTCATCATTCACCGATTCCTAATATGACAAGCATGATGATTAGACTACTAATCCTAATGAATCTAAAGACTCTTAATTTCATCGACATGCCATTAATTATCCATAAATTCATTGTTGAGTTCGTATTAAGCAAAATTTGATCTTTATTAATCCTAATGATCATAGGAATTAAATCATACATAGAATAATCATCTACTCATGCACACACATTAAAGTCAATCACTTTATGATCCTAACCCTAGGTTTTGATCAAACTCTTGCATAGTTACTAATGATCATAGATAAATATGATTCAAATTAACACATTCAGATTGGTCATCTAAGCTCTATTAATTTAGCAATAGGGAATAAAGTAACAATATTTAACACATATGGATCTTTCAATCAAACATGACAAAATAATATAAACAAGAACAAACAATCCAACTAGAAAATTAATCCATAGTCTCAATGATTCATCTAATCATAAATGCAAAGCAAAGGGTTTTAACACCCTAATTTAGAAACTAAAACATAGATAGAAACAACCGGAATGCTAATCATGGTAAGAACAGCAAACCGAATGATTACTGACATGAATCCGCTCTTGAATCCTTCAGATCTTTCCTCCATATCAGCTTAACGGCCCTACGACTGTCTTCTAGACCCTCAAAACGACAGCTATGAAGTTTTCTTGTCGCACAAGTCGAAATGGAATATCATAGATGCAGAAAATAGTGGAATGATGGGGTATTTATAGTTGAATTGAGGAGGTTTATTAAAAATGGAATGTTAGGGTTGGATTGGAATTAGGAAACTAATGGTGGCTTAGCGATTAAGGAAATAAAAATAAGGGAAGTGGTGCTTGGGGAATAAGTAACTTGGAGGGAGTTTCCGTCCAATTTTATGCTCCATCTTCAAGGCCGAATTTGGACATGCTAAAAGTGGATATAGCAAAAAGGCCCTAACACATAAGTTGTCCGAATTTTGTCTAGTTTCCATAACATAGTGAATCTCCTTAATCGGAGTTACGAGTTATGAGATATGTCCAAAACACCGAATATAGGTCAATCTGCCAGCAACATCCTTTTGGTCCATTTCAGCTTCGTTTACCCCATTTTGCATCATAGCTCACATTTTAACTGCAATCAAACATTTCAAAGCATTTGGAGTATCATATATCTTAAAATATAATATTTTTACCTAAATATATTAGGATAATGGCCTAAAATAGGTAGTTAAATAAGATTATATCAAAATACCCCACATTATTCTCATTCTTGCCCACAAGCAAAACTAGATTCTATAATGATTTCATATTTATACCACACATCAAAACATTGCTCACCAACATCAAACATAATAACCCATTTTGAATTCGCCAATTATGTCTCACCGCAATGCATATATTTGTGTCTAAGAAATCCTAAGTACTCCCAAATCCTAAATACTCACATTCCTCATAAACGTTCTCCACTTATTTTGAACAACATTCATTTCTACATTCCTCCGAATACATCCTCAAAAAACTTTCTTAACCTTAAGATATTTTTGTTAAGTTCTCAAGCATACATATGATAAAATAACATAGAAAGAAAAATTACAATAAATATTCCCTTGGAAATTTGCCTCATTCTTCACTTTCCTCAAGATCTTCATACTTTTAAGCTTTTATTCACTCAATAACAACATTTTAAGATTTTTTTTTTCAAGTTTTTTTTTTCACAACTTTTTTCTGTTACGTCCCGAAAATTCATAGTAAAATTTTCATTTTTTAAAACAATAAACCATAGAAACGAGTTGTTCCAAAACCGATCAAGGTGAATATATTACTTAAACATCAGAGTAAAATATTAAAAATTGCCAATGCGGAAAACTCTGGTGGATGCAGTGTAGTCACGTCGGGCCCTTCCCTTTTCGTACTAGAGATACCTGAAACCATAAACATAAACTATAAGCACAAAGCTTAGCGAGTTCCGCAAAGTACCACATATCATAGCATAAAACTGCCAGGGGCTACTCCCATGGTCTTTCCTTGCAATGACGAGGGCCAAATTTCGGTCTTACATACAAATGTCATGGGCTATCCCCATTGTCTTTCCTTGCAATGTCGAGGGTCAGATCTCGGTCTTTCATACAAGTGCCAGGGGCCAGATTTTGGTCTTTCATACAATTTTCAGGGGCCTGATATTGGTCTTTCATGCAAGTGTCATAAAGGCAACAAGCATTCTACATAACAAAGTAATGGGTCGACATTGGTGACTTCGACCGACAGATAGAGTGAGAAAACTCACCTCACAGTGTGAAAGAATACTTGCATCGATCACTGCTCTAAAAGCTATCTATACCGGTCACCTATACAATTAACCGGAACCCAAATATCAAACTATAAATCAAATTACCCAAAATGCCCTTAGGTCAAACTTGGTGAAAATCCTGGTTAAAGTCAAAAGTCGAACGAGTCGACCGCGTCAACTCAGTTGAGTACGTTGGACGTACTCAACACGTACGCGGGGCGTACTACGCGTTGACTAGAACTCGAGGGGCTGACCACGTACGTGCAACGTACCCTTTGGTACGCCCAACGTATGCGGTTGCCATCCTCCCAATCCGTTAAGAGCTTAATCCTTTAAGCTCTTTCGTCCAAAATCCATATCTAATCCTCAAATGATATCCTTAACCATAAAGTTTCCAACTATATGGTCTTGCATGGCTATTAAGTCTTCTACATCCAAAAACCCTAACTTCTTAACCCATTAAGACATCCAAGACAATGCATGGTGGAAAACTAGGGACCAAGGTCACATTTTTATGGTTCCTAATTACTACAGAATGGTCCTAACAACCAAGATCTAATCTTTAAGTCTCAAAGGGACCAAAAGTGCATCTTTTTCAACTTAATCCATTAAGTTAAAGTCTCCAAATTTTAGATCCGAATCAATATGATGTTTAGATGGATAAAGTTTCCAACTTTATCCATAACAAGGTCACAAACTTTCAAGATCTAAACTTTATGCACTAAAGTAACCAAAAGCTCATAACACCCAAAACTAGCTAGATCTAACTGACGCGTCATCAAAATTCTCTAGAAGAAAGATCAAGGTTATCAAAATCTGGATCTACAACCTCCAATGCAACCGACATGTCTCCAATGAGCTCCTGCTTCTCTAAGATGAACGAAGAAAACTCCAAAGCACTTAAAAACACCTTCTTTTTGTTTACAAGGCTCAAACTTGGGTTAGGGTTTCAAGGGAGGATGTTGGAGAGGCTCATACATTGCTGCTGAAAAGACCATTCGTATAAAAAATAGGGACCCTCAACGCGAGTCTCATCCCTTTGAGCCAACTCGGAACATATCTCATGCTCAAAATCCGTTTATTCACACATTAATTTTATCTGAATTCTTTCGATTTCCATGGCGACCTTCTACTAAACTAAGATATAGAATTTCCCCAATCGTCTAATAATCTCGCACACAGTCACACAACTAGACCTTACCCTCGAGTCTAACTGCTACAGGCTACTTGAGCTTAAATACTACACAAATTCCATCCCTTGATCACCGAGTCATCCCATTCTAAACGTAATCCAATACCTGACTCAAGTATCTTTTTACCATGTCTCATCCATACTATCATCACCCTATGGGCCTCGCCCACGGGTCTCACCCAACCTGCATAATCGAATAGGCCTTGCCCAAGCGTCTCACACAAACGAGTGCTGCACAGGCATATCCTTTCCTTGGATCCAACGATCCTCAAACCAAAACAAGAGAAATCTTCCGAAAATAATGACTGTCTCAATCCAGGCATGTGTGATCCTCCTTCAACCCAACGACCATTCCTACAATGGCCTACATCATTTAGGTGAATGCTACGACAACATCACAAACTAACAACACTTCCTCGACAACCTATCATCCTTGTGTATGCTACGATTACCTAGTGGTCTTACAATCACTTTCATAACTGCCTACAAATCCGGTGAATGCTACGAGCCATCCTGCAGTCTTACAACACTCCCGTTCTGCCATGGCTACAACCCATGGTAATGCCAGCTATCTACAAGAAAACTTTGCCATGAATCAATACCAGTCAAAACTCTAATCTGTTGATCCTTTACAGGCGGTCGGGTCGTGATTCGAACCTCAAGGCCTTAATCAGACGAGAATAGGGAGAAAGGTCCTACACAACCCCCAACATGAGACTAACCATTACCCAAAATGTGCCACTATGGATGGTTCACATCCTCGAATGTGATAACCTGATTTTCACCCTTTCTTTTCTGATTACAACTGCCCAACAAACCTTATTCTTAGCAAAATTTTGGCTCATTCCACAATCAAAACTGGCTATCCACTTACCCTTGGCATGTCATTTCAAGTTGACTTGCATTGGAATATTTCCATTAACCCCGAGTGATTCTCCCCCACTCTGAATCATCTTAAATATGTCAATTTGGTACCCATTCAAAATTTTGATCCATCTACAACTTCGCTACTCAAGATTTCCACCAACCCAAGTCTGCAAGAACTAAAATTCCATGTCTAAACAACCCATAAACTCCTATTTCGAGCTAAATACCCAGAACTCAACGCTTGAAGAAAAGGTTAACGTATCCAATGCACTTCTTTGTATCCTTACATAAACTTATCTGATAACAAGAAGAATTTAACTAGAACAAAACGGGCACACACACTAAATAAGACCTTCGGTATGTAAAATGATATAAAATAAACCTCCAAATAAATATAAAAGAAAAATAATTAACCAACCACAAGGGTACTACCATTCCTGGATAATCAATCATAATATTCCACATACACCAATTCATGACAATAAGTACAAAAGCAAGAGCACAAGAAAGATGAATGTACTACACTCCTGCAACACCCGATGGAGCTCGATTCTCCTCGGTCTACATATGAAATGCTTGGCCCCTCACCGTTGGAGCCTCTTTCATTCCCTTATGTCCATCTGTAATCCTCAGTGTAGCTGGTGCGGTTGCCCTTACCGCTCCACTCATCAATCTCGGATAGTTAGTCTTCTTGTGGCCCACCTGGTTTCAATGAAAACAAATCGGACCTGAACCCCGTGGACAATCTCTACTAAAATGACCTGCCTAAACGTAGGTGAAACATCCCCTTCTTGTCTCCTGACAGCTCCCCTCATGAGTCCTCCCACACTTGGCACAACGACCCCGACCCTGATGGCATCCTATTATGGAATCCTGAGTCTTGGGCTTCTTCACCTTGCCCACTGTTGTCAGAATCTACTCTGACTTCCTCTTCCCAAGGTGCTCTAAATCAAACTCCCGTTCATGGGCTCTAGAAATCATATCATTTAGGGTCTTGCACCCTAACAAGCTCATAATCTCTCTGATTTCATCCCTCAACATATCAAGGTAGCTTTCCTTCTTTATCTCCTAATCCACTGCATACTGGGGAACCAATAAGGCCCTCTCACGAAACCTAGCAGTGATCTCTATCACAGTCTCAGTAGCTGGTGAAGGTCCTAAAACTCCCTCACCGATTGCTTCACCTCAACAGCCAGTACAAACTCCTCCTAGAATCTCGTGACAAACTCTTCCCAAGACATGGTTACCACAACCGCAAATCCTAATGCTCTACCGACGTCCTCCCACCATTCACTGGTTCGGTCCCTCAAAAGACAAGACGCAAATCCCACCTTCGCCTCCTCAGGGCAGAATCTCATTCACTAAGCATTCTCCTTGTCAGCGATCCATTGGAGGCTAGCAATGGGGTCCTTAGCCCCAAAGAACTTTGGAGCTCCACAAGATTTGAACTCCCAAAATGAGGGAGTCCGCGCTCCCAACTGTCCAGCCGCAATCTCGGCCCGAAAGTCCTCGATTCGCTCATCCAATAACTCCATAATCCTAGAGTGGTAGACTTCTCGATGCTCCTCCATAATCTCCAAGATCCCCTCTTTGGCCGAACCTAAAATCACATGAGTCTGCTCCAGAATACAACGGGTAATCTATGACGAAATGAACTCCCACATCCGCTCATCCAACGACTCAGTGCCAACACCTGATCTTGAAGAACTTGAACCTCCTCCACGCATGATCATCACCATTCTGAAAATCAACCATATAATAATCAGATCAGTCCCATAGAATTCCTCAACCTACAGGCTTCCTAGGTTCTCCGTGACCCTGCTTGATTCGAGTATGGATCGTGTGCTTTCAGTAGTACTAGCCCAATACTACCTTCCATACATACCCATCCTTTCCTCAAGAGTTATCCCGAATCCTCCAATTCACCTTCTCAAATCGGTACTCCAAGTACTTGCTAAACAGCATAACCCAACCCGCTAAAGCACTTCCTAGACTCTCCTAGGTTCCTAACCTCGCCCTGCCATCAACTACTGAATATTTCCCACTAATGTCAGCTAACAACTTCATGAATACGGTTACATGCAACAAAGCTTAGATAATCCTTCGAGTAAAAGACTCAAACCTACAATGGTTGGACACATACGAGAGTTTCACAATAGGTTCAAATCCATCACCTTGAGATTATTTAACCCATGCAGCATGCAACTTTACGTATTCGCTTAATAGTTAACTCACATCACTAGGGGTCCCACAATGCACAAAGAAAGCAACATTCGTATAGTAACACTACAAGTCACAAGAAAAAACAAAAGACCTCCAAAGATCACTTACTACTACTCATGTTAGGAACTTTCATTGCCACCGTCGGTTGCCTTATGCATGAATATTATACATAATATAGGATCAAATAGACTGTCGAATGAAAGGTTCTACCCTAGGACCACAACCAGATAAGGAACATGAAATAAGGCCAAATGAGTCATTCTAGGGCTATATGTTCCTAACCGTATACAATTTTTCAAGCATACACTTAGCAATCCATTCTGCCAATATAGATTCCAAATCTAGAACAACATTCAATTCTCATAGGCCACAAGGCATCACATATCATGCCAATCTATCATGCAATTTCTGAAGGTATTCCTAGCCTCGTCTTAGCATGCAAGCATTCGTATAATATATCAACATGTATGCGTATTCTGGGAAACACTTACCTGAGGTCGGATGATTACACGCATCACACCCCGTTTTTCTTTATAAAAATCTTTTTAGAAACTAATTTTCTTTACAAAAATATTTTTAGAAACTTATGTTCTTTCAAAATATTACCAATTCCTCAGTTTGAGTTCAGTCACACCCGAGAGTGTACCCAAATCACTACTAGAAAACAACCCTTTAATGACGCGCAAACAATGACACACGTTGATAGAGAACATGCATTTGTGCGTGCCCTAAAAAATAATGTCAGTTTTCAAAATTTGAAGGATAGAGGACACGCATTTTTGCGTGCCCTAAAATTAATGTCCAAAAAAATACAAACACAGAAGACGCTTATCTTAAATGTGTGTCATCTACAAGTGTCTCTTTATAATTTTTTACAAGAACGTACGTTTTTGAAAGGGGGAAAATGAAATCCTCTCAAATTCTAAAATTTTGAACTACCCCGCTTCTGCAGTCTCTTCTCTGTATCTCCCTTCCTTCTCTCTGTAAACCCTAAGCCATCGCCACCACCATTGAACCTTAAATACTCAATCCACACTTCACGCCTTCTGTGATTCTCTCCTCTTCGGCTCTCTAATCTACGATTTCAGTCTGAAAACATCCATCGACCTCCTTGCTTCGATTAGAAACCCAAAAAATTAGAAAACGCCACATTGCCGAGTGTGTTGGCGTCGGTGCTCTGGTGTACCTTGTCACCGTTTTACAATTTTTCCGACCCTTTAATTTTAGCAAACCCACCGGAACCCTAAGTCTTGCCTTTTACAGATTCACATGTTTCCTTCCCTAATCGCCTGTATTTGATTCACTATTTGGGCATTTTGGTAAGAGCGTAACGATTTCACTATGCCCATGGTAAGTCTCGCAAATTCTGCCATGGAAGCAGCCTCTCGCTCGTTAGCTTCTAACGATTGCAGTACCAGATTCACCTTTTGGAAAATCGCTACAAATCATTTTAGTTAGAGATGTCGATGGGAAAAGCCTTTTGGGACGCCTTGAACAATGCAATTTCATCCAGAATTAAATCATGAAATGCCTTTGATGAAACCTCTCTCTCTGATTTCCTTGGTAGCTTTCAAGAATGGCAATTTCACCCATAATCAAATCACTAACATCTCACATTCTCTCCTCCCCTCTCAATTCTATTGGCGATTTTGGTTTATAATTGTTTGTTTTCCAGCGATTTCACCCAGACCATCAATTTAATGTTATTTTTTCGGTGAACGAGCTATGTCCGAAACAATGTAACTGTTTTCCTAATAATTTCTTATTTTTAATATTTTGAATTGTTTGATTGATAATAATCATATTGATTCTGCTTAAAACTCTTGATTTCAGGTTTCTCGTTCCCAATATTATTTCGGTCCATATGACAAATGGTCAGTTACATGGTAATTTTTTTTGCTCTACATTGTATACATATCATCAAGTCACTTGTTTAATTGATTCGTGGTATGATTTCACTAACTCAGAGAGTTTAATGAAACGAGTTAAATAAGTTGTATCATGTTTACGTATAAAATCTTGTATCGACTCTCTCTGTTCATGGATAGCTTGAAGTTTTACGTCTTTTGTATATTCTATAAAATCTTGCAGCTAATTTACTTTTCTTATTTTAAACCAAGGATTTGAATAGACAGATGGTTTTATTTTTTTAATTCAAAAATTTGAACTCTTGTACTCGTAATATTTCTTTTTCTTTCAGCTGATTTGATACAAGAAATTGACAGTGAACTACCTGTTGTACAGCTTGCTCTTGAGCTCACTCACAAGATCTTTGGTTCTTGTCCACCTATGCAAAGTTTTAATCCAACCAAGATGCTCACAGTAAGATTTTATTTAAATATAACATTGATGCAATTTTCCCTTTTTCCTATTCCTAAAATGAACTGATGGTATAGTGATTAGGACTCCGGGAAGCTTCAAACACTTGATATAGCGATTGCATGCAGGAAATCATCATGTTCCCCTGTTTGCTCGCAAATCCCATTTTGGCTCTGTTTTTTTAATCAAGTGCTGTTAAAAAAAATATTTTATAAAATGAAAATGCACTTGAAAAATGAAAACAACATGAAAATGCACAGAACTCCAAGTTCCTTCAGTTTGTTTCAAAGATGAGTCGTGGGGACTTGACTATTGAGGATAACCAGGTCAGGGTTATAAAAGGTATTTAACATAAGTGCTCAGATTATTATAGTAATTTGATGAGAGGATTGTGTCGTTGGTAATGCCTTACTGGATGGATGAATTAATTGCATCACATGTTCCCTGTTTATACATATAATAATATTTAGTAGATTAATGGATTTGGGTTTCAGTAACTGGAGATTGCTTTTATGTTTGCAGTTGAAGAAAGAACATAGCAAGTATGAAGCAGACAGACGAGAAATCAACAACAAATAATCAACCAAAATGTTCTGTAAGATCACAAATCAGAGAGAACAAAGCAAACCAACCACCAAGAACAAAAAACACATATGCAAAACCTTTGCCTGTAAAACAACCAGACACAAACATGGAGTCTGAAGAAGCATCTCAAACTCCCAAAACTGTTATATCATCAGTTGACCAACAAAACATCATAAACTTAGAGAAAGAACGAGATGAATCAGACTCTGAAACAGTCACTGATTCTATATCCACCACAAGTGGGGATGAAAAACTAGAAACCATTCCAATAGTCTCACAAAAGCCTCCTGAAAACAAAACAATATCAACATCAACTAAAACAACACCTTCTTATAATGGCATAAAAGATTCAAAAGGGGGTGTGAAAGTTCATCCAAAGCTATCATCTTCACCTTCATCAGTGTCATCCTAAGGAATAGATGATCAAACTTGTGAAGATCCAAAGGAAGTTGATGAAACGAAAGAGAATTTGGATACAAAGATTGAAGAAATGGAATAAATGATAGACTTCCATTAATCTTATCAACAGGTATCCAATAATCAACATGTATGAATGTGTTGGACAAAAATATTTCATTTTCAACTAGTGCTTATATGCCAGGGCAGCCTTCCAGGTTTGGTGGTATGTTTTGTACAATTTCAAATCTGAGAAGCCGATAGGTTGCTACAATGCTTTTGTTCAGGTACAGCTACACTTGTTTTTATACTTCCTTATGTAATTCTTGGCCTTTTAAACTAGTGTCAATTTTGAAACCTAGAAACAAGTTACTATAGAATATCATTTTAAAGTAAAGATAAATGAAAATTTTCTGATAATGTTTCAACACATGCAGGAACTAATTGTAATTGATGATCTTCTATATGCTTTAGTTGGGATTGAGGGACGATATATTTCTATCAATAGAGTTGGAGGGAATGATAACTCTTTTATCTTCAATGTTGATGGATCTATGGATTTGGCACTCCAGGTTAAGAATCTTCACATATACAATTATACATACACATATGCACATATGTATGTATCTATAACATCATGGAACTCTTTTCACTTTTGGGAAATAAATATTGCAAGCAAATGTAGGAATCATCGAAAAGAATATTCCCTTTATGCAAGAGCTATTTGATAATCAATCAATTTGTGGAATCAAGATCACAGTTCAAGTCTAGATTAGTTAACCATGCCTTTGATGTTGCACTAAGGGCCCTCCTTTTGGTAATTTATTTATGTTCAATGTTGCCTATTAGATGATGGTTTTTACTGCATATAGTTATAAATAATGATATAGATACTTACATATTTGATATACACAGCAGTGCAACTTTGCAAATTCTAAGTTTTGGTAGCTATAGTGAGTGATAAATTTACTAATACAATAACAAGTCAAGTTATTCAATAGGAATCATTGACTATGTAAGATAAATATAACAATATAACACATTTTAGTGTCAAGGTTCCATGAATTTTCTATTTTGCTATTATAATAAATAATTATTTTTCTCAGGATTATCAAGCCATGGTGGCATAGCTTGAACATCAATTTCGAATATGAAGACTCTCTATACAAGGATTATGGTTCTATTGTCAGGTAATTTCATTTATTATAAACTTCATTTTTTTGTTTATATATTTACAAACTATGATGAGTTTTTTATTTTTTGGTTTCAAGATTCATATTTGTTTCCTTTTTACATATTTGCAGCCAATGATGGGATGAATGCAAGCATTATCAACAATAATAAGAAAGGCATCAGCAAGTAATTTTGTGGGTTCAGCAGTTCTTAACCTTTTATAGAGTCAGGTATGTATGTCAATAAAATAAACTACAATATATTTTATGCTATCTATTTATTTATTAATATATTTTAAATAAAAACAGGCCAAGATAATGGCTGGTAACTATTTGGTGAGATCATTGCTTGAGAAGATGATAGAGTCTGCAAATTCTGCTTATCTTGGCATACTTGAAAGGTATATATAAATTCACAATGCCCAATAATATACTCCACAAAGTACTATTTTGCCCCTTTACCAATATTGAAAGCATGTTGCTATTTTCTGCAATTTTCCCATAACATACTCAATATTGTACATATATATTTGCATATATGCAGGAGGGTGTATAAAGGAGTATCCTTTGGAAGCTGTCCTTGAGGCCACCAAAAGTACTTTGATTCAAGGCAGTACAAAACTCTTATTGGTAGATCATTTTGATTCCACTTTCATACATACATACATACCATGTGTATTATTAATGAGTTGATATTGATATTGTACAACTGACATGATTATTGTGTAGGATTTCCGTGTTGTTCTTGATCAAGAGTTGGGATTTCCGTGTTGTTCTTAGTTGGATTAGGAAGATTTGTTTTTCTAGTTTGAATGATGTTAATAAATAAATGTGATTTGTTTTGAATATTAGTACATTTATTTTATGAAATTGATGTTTTCTTATATAAGTATTTTATTTTGCATTATGAGACTTTAAATGTGTTATTTAATTTGAAAATTAGTAAATCTATCAAAATAATATATATTTTTAAAACATTTAAAATTATGACACGCATAAATGTGTATCATCTTTCTTTATGATAGGGGCTTGAACGATACGCAATGTGAGTCATAAACGCGCGTCGTAAATTTACGACACACGAATGTGTGTCATGTTCTTTATGACAGGGCCTTCCTTCACACGCACTGTGTGTCGTAAATGCGTATCGTAAATAAACGACGCGCAAAAGCATGTCGTATCTCGTTATGACATGGTCTTCCTTGACACGCATTTGTGCGTCGTCTAAGCGTTTTACGACACGCATCGCACGTCGTAAAAGGCTGTTTTTCTAGTAGTGAATCCCTCAAACCAAGGCTCTAATACCAACTTGTAACGTCCCAAAAATTCATAGTAAAATTTTCATTTTTAAAACAATAAACCATACAAACAAGTTGTTCCAAAACTGATCAAGGTGAATATATTATTTAAACATCAGAGTAAAATATTGAAAATTGTTAATGCGGAAAACTCTCGTGGTTGCAGTGCAGTCACGCGGGGCCCTTCCCTTTCATATCGGAAATACCTGAAACCACAATCATAAACTTTAAGCACAAAGCTTAGTGAGTTCCCTAAAGTACCACATACCATAACATACAAGTGCCAAGGTCTTTCCTTGCAATGTTGAGGGCCAAATCCCAGACATACATACAAGTGTCATGGGCTACCCCATGGTCTTTCCTGTCAATGCATAGGGCCAGATCTTGGTCTTACATACAAATGTCAGGGGCCAGATCCTAGTCTGTAATGCAAGTATCACAGAGAAAACTAGCGTTCTACATAACAAAGTAATGGGCCGACATTGGTGCCTTCGACCGACATATACAATGAGAAAACTCATCACACAGTCTGAAAGAATACTTACACCGATCACTGCTCTAAAACCTATCTATACCAGTCACTTATACAATTAACAAGAACCCAAATCTCAAGCTATAAATCAAATTACCCAAAATGCCCTTAGGTCAAACTTGGTCAAAATCCTGGTTAAAGTAAAAATGTAACACCCTGTTTATTTATTAAATGAATAAACAAATTAATGAATGAATAGTAGCCCTAAAATAAATAATTATATATGCAGGGTGCTGGGTTCGAGGAGTTAATTGCCACATTTTTAGAAGTCTGGGGTTAAAAGTGTGAGTTCGAGACTCATTTTATAAATATTCATCAAGACAGGGGCTCCGTGGTAATTATTTGGATTTAATTTAAAAGGAAATGCGATAGAAAGGCTAAATATGTCATAATTGAAAGTTGGGGGTTTAAAAGGTAAATTTTGGATTAGTTTTGTAAAGATTTTAGAAGTTGGGGGTTGTTTAGAAAAATCCGGACTTATTTTGCAAAGTATTTCAAGGGGCAGGGTTTAAATGGTAAATTTTAGCCTAATCTTGAAAAGAAAATGGGAAGGAGGGACCAAAGGCGTTATTTGGGCGCAAGGTTTGATGGGACACGAGTACTAAACCTGTCACCTTATTCCACCATGCGAACCCTAACCCTAAAGTAGAACATCAGCCGCCATCTTCACCCTTCCCTCTCCGGCGCCGCACTCCCCTTATGCCTCCCATTGCATCCGGTCGTCGCCACCATGGAAACTGCATCTGTCACCAATATTTCGCCATCATAGCAATACCACCGAGCCTCCGCTGCCATCGCAAACTTCCACCGCTGCCCCAGCAACTATTCTTTTCTGTTGCCGACCTCCGAACGCCGCACGCCGGTAGATGGGGGGTGCGTTCGTTCAATGTATCGTGCGATGTTGTTGTTGTTCATGTTTTGTTTGTGCGTTTTAGCCTAGCTGGAGATCAAGAGAAAAACCCACCACGGCGGCTGACCATGGTGGTTGGAGCCCTGAAACCGTGTTTTGTCACCATAAGTCGTCGTGAGGTGGTGGATGTGGGATAGGATCCATAGATGAGGGTGTTTCCGAAGTCGTTTGCTCATTATTTGGACGGATTTTATGAGAAAAGCCACCACAGCCACCATCGTGAGGTGGTGGTTGCCGCCATGTGTCGTCGGGGTGTGTGTGTGTGTGTGTGTTTATTTTAGTATAGTGTGTGTGTGTGTTATTTCGTGAGTTCATTGTAATTGTAAAAACTGGAATAATGAACGGAAAAATCAAACCACCACCGGCCGCCGTGTCGGGTGGCGGGGCACTTTGCCTCTTGTGATAGATTCGTTTCGGTGCTAGAAACCCTAATGGGCTCAAAGGAGCTCTAATGGGCCCAATGAAGCTTAATGGACTCTAATGGACCCAATAAAACCCATATGGGCTTAATAAGATTTTAGTGGGCTTATTAGGCCCAATAAAGCCCTAATTGTCATAAAAGGCCAACAAATTGATAAATGGGCTAATATTTAGATTGGAACACCCTAGTGCCAATGAAAACCTAACTTTAAGAATTAATCGTGTCGCACACACAAGAATTATTTAATAACTTGAGATATTAAATAATAATCATTGGCAAAGATTAATCTAAGCAATATTCAACTTAATGGATTAAGTCATTAATGGGTTAAGTAGGAAACTTAACCCTAATCATCATTTTATGTGAAACCCTAATTTCACTTGGGTTTATTGTTGGGCCTTTCTATTGGGCCTTGATGATTGGGTTATTAAATGGGCTATCCAAGATCAAGCAAATGGTCTAGAGTAATTTAATGGGCCTAGGGTAAGGCCCATGTAAGGGACTTAGGCCCAATTTGGAAAATTGGGCCATAGATGGGCCATAATTTGGGTCTTAATGATTATATGATGTTGGGCCTTAATATGAGACCATGTATAGGCCTAGGCCCAATTTGGAAAATTAGGCCATGTGTTGGGCTTTGATTCCTAGTTGACTTTGGGCCTACGGATTGGGCCTTGGGCTTGAATAAGCCAAGCTAGGGGTAATGTAGTAATTACCCAAAGAATGTACTTATGATTATGTATTGGGACCCAATTATTAATTGGGTGTTATTTTGGTGTTGACAGTTCGGGAATCTGTCAACCAGCAGCTGGGGTCGAGTCTGCGAGACTTCAGCAAGTGTAGGATTGTGTCTTCGGGACTTCAGCAGTGTGAGATGAGTTACCTTCCAGTAGCGGTGGGTATACGGCCACAATGTCGGCCCACCAGTAGGAGCTGTATGTTAGATGATTGTCTTTGTGATATCATCTAGGTTTGCTACTACCTGATATGTTATATATGATAGTAGTAGAGTTCGGTTGTTAGGACCGAAGGATAGGTCAGACACCCCAGATATGTCTGACAGTATGTGATGATATGTTTATATGCCGGTATGATATGTTATGATATATGTGATAGTAGCAGTAGGGGGTGAAATAGTCCCCGGTAGTCGGGTGAAATAGACCAACGGGTACATTAAGCACCCCAGAATGGCTTGACCTGGGTAAGTCAGACACCCCAGAATTGTCTGATAGTACATTATGTTATGCTATGTGGTAGTAGTAGGGAGTGAAATAGTCCCCGGTAGTCGGGTGAAATAGACCGACGGGTACGTCAAGCACCCTAGAATGGCTTGAGTTGGGTACGTCAAACACCCTAGAATGGTTCGACCTGGGTACGTCAAACACCCCAGAATGGTTTGACCTGGGTAAGGCAGGGGCCCCAGAATTTCCTGACAGTATATTGTATGGTATGTGGTATGATGGGGGAAACTCACTAAGCTTCGGGCTTACGGTTTACAGTTTTGGTTTTAGGTACTTGTTTTTTTAAAGGAAAGGAGTCGGCTCGATCGCAGCGCATCACACTATGGTTTTCTGCACATGAGATCTTTGGGATTACACTCTGATATTGTTTTATAATAACATGTTTTGATTATTTCTGCTTTGGTTTTGACATGACATGATATTACAGATGTTTTATTACACTGTTGGTTTTCTAATAACGTATTTAAAAAAATGAAATTTTTGGCTTGTATTTTTAGGATGTTACAAAAAAGTCAACCGAGTCGACCAGGTCAACTCAGTTGAGTACATTGGGCATACTCAACATGTATGCGGGGTGTACTATGCCTTGAACAAAACTCGAGCGGATAACCACGTACGCACAACATACCCTTTGGTACGCCCAACGTACGCGGCTGCCACCCTCCCAATCCATTGGGAGCCTAATCCTTTAAGCTCTTTTGTCCAAAATCCAGATCTAACCCTCAAATGATATCCTTAATCGTAAAGTTTCCAACTTTATGGTCTTGCATGGCTATTAAGTGTTCAACATCCAAAAACCCTACCTTCTTAACCTATTAAGACATCTAAGACCATGCATGGAGGAAAACTAAGGACCAAGGTCACATTTTCATGGTTCCTAATGACTCTATAATGGATAAAGTTTCCAACTTTATCCAATCAGAATGGTCCAAAAAACCAAAATCTTTTCTTTAAGTTTCAAAGGGACCAAAAGTGCATCTTTTTCAACTTAATCCATTAAGTCCAAGTCTCCAACCTTTAGATCTGAACTAATATGATGTTTAGATGGATAAAGTTTCCAACTTTATCCATAACAAGGTCACAAACTTTCAAGATCTAAAATTTATGCACTAAAGTGACCAAAAGCTCATAACACAAAAAACTAGCTAGATCTAACAAATGTATCATCAAGATTCAAGCTTTATACCTCTAGAAGAAAATTCAAGGTGAAAAAAGTTTGGATCTACAAGCTACAATGCAACCAACACTTCTACAATGAGCTCATTCTTCTCCAATATGAACCAAGAACACTCCAAAGCACTTAAAAACACCTTCCTTTTGCTCACAAGTCTCAAACTAGGGTTAGGGTTTCAAGGGAGGGTGTTGGAGAGGCGAGGCTGAGAATGGAATGGGTTTGGGGAGTCAAGGAGCTTAAATAAGGCTCAAACCACGAAAATAGTGTTTTGCAATTGATCGCGTACGTCCAACATACTCAGGGATACCCTAGTACGCCCAACGTACTTCCCCGTACGCCCAACGTATGCGGCTTAACCCAAAATCGTCATAACTTCAAACGGTCATAACTTCTTTGTTTTAACTCCGATTTTGACAATCTTTATATCCACAAAAAGGTATTCAGGAGCTCTACAACCCTATTTAATTACTTTTAACTTAAAACACAACGAACTAAACTCCTTAATTCATAAAATAAGTCTGAAACACCACTTTTCCCATTATACCCTTGGGCTGCAAAGCACAAACCATACTCTTGGATCACATTATCTACACTAACCACATCCAAATGGATCTAAACCTCATTTTCCTCAACGCCTGAAACCTTATGATAGTTGATCTTCGTGTCACGGCCCCGAATTATGAAATGACTCGAAATAGAGTGTTACATTTTCATCGTTTTTTTCATTTTTTCTCTCAAAGTAAAAACCTAAAAGAAAAATATATTATTAAGCAATAACACTTAACCTCAACCTTTATTGGTTAAAGGCATTAGTCTAAAGTGCAATGACTACATAAATTTTCCTAGATACATTTTAAGTACACGATGCAAAACATATTATATCCCTCAAACTATACAAGATTGCGTTTTTATCTCATGATTTCACTAGGGCTGAGAAGCCACAAATACACTATAACATATTGGCTCAACTAAATTTTAGAATTCTCATCAAATTATCCCACATAACACTAGCAAATTTAGCTCTTACGCAATAATATCAAAACAAATTTTTTTAAATTAACTAGATTTCCTATTATAGACCATTTTTTTCAAGGTTTTTTATTTCCAATTTTTTCAATCTAGCATATATATATATATATATATATATATATATATATTAAATCTAGCATGCTTGTTGTCCTTTTTCCAATCATCATATCCCACACTTAAGTTATACAATGCCCTCATTATATATAGTAACAATTGAAACATATGAAATAAAAGAGGGAGAAAAGGAACAAACTCACCATGGGTATGTAGTCGCGAGAATGAAATCAAATGTAGTGGGTTGCTTCAAAATTTTAACTGGAATGATGATGCTTCAGATTTCTCCGGAAATTGAAAACTAGATTTGCTTTACTTTCTATTCATGTCGAGACTTGTGTGTGAGACGATGGCGAAAACATTATATAACATAATAATGTGTAAAATCCAGAAAAGGATTCTCGGGATTTTTCTTCGCGTAAATATGTCTCCATGTCATGGATATGCATGGACTACGACGTGGTAGATGGACAATACTAAAATTCTACGAATAAAAATCAACTCGATTCATGTCGGCCTAACACTCCTCTTGTTTCTCGTATATGATCTTCCCTTTAGTAATGAACTTTAATAAAGTCTCAATCCATCTCTCGTATGAGTAAGTGACCCCACACTTATGTGATGCATCGCCTCTCATGAAATATATCTCATAACAGATCCGCACTCGATCCAAATTGTTGAAATTACTAAAGGCATCCAAAGGGCAAAATAATTCTACAAACATCTAAAACATCAAAGAGCATCACCATGGAAAACAAAATTACACAAACTAAAAATAAGAATAAAATAAAAACACACTAAAATATAAAACTAGCAAACCAATAATGAATAATCAAAATAAAACTAAAAACGCAAAACAAATAACAAATAATCAAATTCCTACACATAACAAAAAAAACTTTCCCGACAAGTGACATGTTATCAAAGAAAATTAAAAGAAAACTAAAAACTAAAAAACAAATAATCAATAATCAATAAACTAAATTAATTGAAAATTGTTCTCCAGCAATGACGCCAAAAACTTTGATGTGTTTCTTATGCACAAAAGTAACTAAAAATTAGGAAATCAAAATAATTAAAAATGATATCACGATCACTCGTCTTCGACGGAATCATGCTACAACTGTTGATTAAATATCTTGCATGCAAGAAGTGGTTTGTGAAAACACAAACTTTTGGGACCCGTCCATTTATTTCTTTTGCTTTCTTTACACCATTAACTAATAAGCAGAACAAGAGTGTACCCAACTAGTCAAGAGTAGAAAGAGTTTGGTCTTCCACTTAACCACCATGATATGTCTTGCTATACTACGCCTCATGGATTGAGTTGGACAAATCACCAAAGTAGTAGACTAAACAAGTCAAGAATTCCCTAATAGCTTGAAATCTTAAAACCCATGCAAAAAAAAAGTAATCAAGCAATGCGTATGATCATGAATTCCTGCACATAACAACAAAAACCTTCCTGACAAGTGACGTGTTATCAAAGAAATAAAAAAAATAAAACTAAAAATGCAAAAAACAAATAATGAATAATCAAATAAACTAAATTAATTGAAAATTGTTCCCCAAAAACGGAGCCAAAAACTTTGATGTGTATATTTATTGCACTAGTTTTTTATTTATATTTCCTAGTCTATCAAATCTAAACCCCACCTTACAGGCAGTGAACCTGACCGAGCATAATATAGTTTTAATAAGCAAGTATGTCGAACTCAAGGGGAAAGTTAGTGAATTGATATTAGAATTTTTGATTATAGGTTATACTAAATAAAAGAAAGAAGAAAAGGGGGTTTATTATTAAATCGCAAACAATCAATAACTAAACTAATGAAAATAAACTGTTCGAAAACGAGTCACTCCGGGTACTTTGGTTTAGATTGGAGTAGATCTGAAAATCATGGTTAATTACTCAATTTCAATGATTATTCATTCATTATTCAACGATTCCTAATATGACTAGCATCATGATGAGAATACTAATCCTAATGAATCTAATGACTCTTAATTTCATCGACATGCCATTAATTATCCATAAATTCATTATTGCGTTTGTATTAAGCAAGATTGATCTTTATTAATCCTACTGATCATAGGAATTAAATCATGCATAAAATGATCATCTACTCATGCATACCCATTAAAGTCAATCACTTTATTGTCCTAACCCTAGGTTTTGATCAAACTCTAGTCATAATTACCAATGATCATGGACAACTATGATTCAAATTAACACAGTCAGAATGGTCATCTAAACTCTATTAATTAGTAATAGAGAACAAAGTAACAATATTTAACACATACGAATCTTTCAATCAAACTTTAGAAAATAATTTAAACAAGAACAAACAATGCAGCTAGAAAATTAACCCATAGTCTTAATGATTCATCTAATGATAAACGCAAAGCAAAGGGTTTTAACACGCTAATTTAGAAGCTAAAACACAAATAGAAACAATTATAATGCTAACCATGGTCAGAACAGCAAACCGAATGATTCCTGGCATGAATCCGCTCTCGAATCCTTCTGATCTACACTCCATATCAACTTAACGGCCCTCCTACCGCTTTGTAGACCCTCAAAACGACAATTATGAAGTTTTCTTGTCACACAAGTCGAAGTGGAATATCATAGATAAAGAAAATAGTAGAATGATAGGGTATTTATAGTTGAATTAAGGAGTTGTATTTAATATGGAATGTTAGGGTTGGATTGGAATTAGGAAACTAATGGTTGCTTAAGGATTAATCAAATAAAATTAAGTGAAGTGGTGCTTGGGGAATAAGTAACTTGGAGGGAATTTCTGTCCAGCTTTTATGCTCCATCTTCAAGGCCGTTTTTGGAAATGCTAAAAGTGGATTTAGCAAAAAGGCTCTCACACATAAGTTATTCGAAATTCTGTCTAGTTTCCAGAACATCTTGAATCTCCTTAATTGGAGTTACAAGTGATATGTGTAAAACACTAAAGAGAGGTCAATCTGCCAGCAACATCCTTTTGGTCCTTTTCAGCTCCGTTTCCCTCCTTTTGCATCACAACTCTCATTTTAACTGCAATTGAACATTTCAAAGCATCTTACGTATCATATATCTTAAAGTATAATATTTTTTACCCAAATATATTAGGATAATGGCCTAAAATACATAGTTAAATAAGGTCATATCAATACCTTTATCTCAAATCCCTAAACCTTAATGGAAACTGAAAATACAATTGAGTTGGTTCCTTCTTCCTGAAAGATACGCAAACCATCTACTAGGAATTGTTAAACACCATAACCATGACGCGCTCAACTGTTAATCTATGATATTCCTAGAATGTGTGCCAAGGTCTACGACTAGGAAAATCGACAAAAAAAAAATCACCTTCAATATTATATGACTTTTTCATACCACATCATGGTAGGCGGTGACTTTTTTAGATCCATTACGCTTGGACTTTAAGTACCTAGTATTAACAAAAAAAGGTTTTATAAAACAACAAATATTCTGAAACAAGGATGTTTCTGTAATGTATTTTAGTATGTCCAAAATACGTATGAAAATACATTTTCGAAATAAAAGTTCCGGACATCAAAATAACACATTAATTGACTTTTTTGGGTCACTATCATGAAGCTTGACAAAAAAACAATCCTACATAATGTCTTCTTGTGTAAAAAACAACATATTTTACGGTGTCTAAAATCTGAATCTAAATAATAACTCCATGACTATGTTTATCCTAAATCTCACGATAAAGTAAAGGAACATAAACAAACAGAAGTAGAAATCATTATAAAATGATGTCCTTTTTTAGACTCGAGCAACTCTATCACACCCCCGAACCAGGACGGCGAAAACGTCCGGGGGCGGATGACGTCATTGTATAGTATAATAACAATTGACGTCCGGGGGCGGATGACGTCATTGTATAGTATAATAACAATTGAATATAAATGAAACGTAGCAATCCACGCAAAATACATTGATAATACATACTTACAATGTTTACATACTGTATTTGTTCATAAGTTACACAAAAGTGACAGAAAAGTAAAAATTCCAAAATGCAGCAATCTAGTTCTCAAAGACTTAGGTACCTACTTAGTGGTTCCCTGAGAATACAAGTGGTTTTGAAAAACGTCAACATTGAATGTTGATGAGTTCATAAGCATATTTATATGAAAAGATTTGTAACAGCTTTGTTTAAAAATGATTTGTATATCTCCAAAAAAATCCGATATTTTCTATAAAATGAGTTGTAAGTCTTATACCAAAAACTGAAAATATATGTATGCATGCCCTTTGTTTCTTTTCCTTGTAAAATGTACGTTCCCAGAAAAATCCAATATTTTCTGATGTATGAAAACTATGGTCTTAAATCCTAAGACCAGAAATGTATGTAATAGTGTACTGAAAGGTGGTGTGCAGTTTTATATTTTAATAAAACCGTTGAAGTGTAAGCTTCCCGTAAACCAAGATAGTATTGTTAATCCCTATGTGATTTATTATAACCATGCTTAATGTGATTGTTATACATGTACAACGTTCTTCAGGCGTCGGAATCGGTAAGATATTTGTCACCCTAGACTGCCCGTCTAGCTGTAGCGAACAGCTCAGGTGTGGGGTTGTCAATCCCCGTATAGATCTATACACAATTATCTCACTCTCCCTCCAGGAGACTCTGTTTATAATGCAGGACTTAAAGTTTACGCTAGGTAGGTACGGTGAAGTGAATGTGTCTCACTAGAGCATTAACGGATTTATGCAAACTACGACTCCTTTTTTCTTGTATAATAAAATAATTACACTATTGGAAACCATATGGTGACTTCAACATTTTTATACTTATACAATTTTTAATTTGTAAAAGTAAGACATGTAAATATCCAAAGATCAAACATATTTGGACTTATATAAACATACGTTTTTGTTATATTTGTATATATCGACCTATAGACCCGATTTTTGTGTAATAGAAGTGTTGATAACCACAAATATCCCGATTTTTAAGTAGTAAGCTAGTATTATTTACTTTCTATACGAGAAATTTCTCCATATTCAACAACAAACATAGTACATGCTTGTGTCCAAAGGACAAACAAAACTTGGTCATGTAACACCATACAAATCACGATTTTAAGGTATAAATATGTGGTGGTTTCAACATTTTATGCAGCTATAGTTTGATAAACAAGTTGATGCATACAAATATCCATTGGGTAAACATAATTTGACTTGTACCCCCACCCCCCTAAAAGCATGTAAAACTCAAAAATTTGGGGGTATGAAGCTCACCTTGATGATTTTCGTGGGTTGTAGGAAGGAAAAGATGAGTGGTTTCAAGCCTAGCCTTGTGCACAAGCTTGAAGAACTTCTCGAAAATGCAAGTGTTCTAAGGATCTAACACACGAAAATGTGTGTAAACATGGAGTTTTTAGCTTAAAGATGCATAAAAACACTTGGGAATTACAAGAATGCTTACCAATTTCTATGAATTTCTTGAAGAAAAGTACCCTTTGAAGACCCTTGCTCGATTTTTAGAGAAGAAAATGAGAGATAAAGGAAGTTGTAGTGAAGCAAAGATGGTGAGAGTGGGAATAATCCCCTCTTTGGATGTAAGTTTTTAATGAGGGAAGGATGAGACTCTTCCTTGATACATGATGGTTCATAAGATGCCATGCATGGAGGTTTGAAGGGTAAATGCATGAGAGGTGTGGATGTTTGATGGTTAAGAAGAGGTAAAGCATTGAGGTGTAACTTAAATTGATCAACTCTTTTTTTTGTCTTATGCCCAAACTGAAACCTCATGGGTTTTTCGGCCTTCACGGGCTATTGTAAAGAGTTTTCGGTTTTTAGATGGCCCATTTAGAAGGGTTTTCGGTTTTGAGGTTATTTGGGCCAAACACTTGTAAGCAAAGGCCCAAAATTTTGTTTTTGTTTAGCTATTAGATCAAAATTGAGCTTATAAGAGGCTATTACAACTCGATTCTTAATGCATGCATATATGTACTTATATAACATTGTCATTTTTGAATTACCATAACCCATTTCAACATGGTTACATAGAGAAGTTGTTTGTTCATGGATACGATCTCGACCCTAAATTTGCTAGTTGTGACAACCCCTATAACATGAACCCATTAGGCCTAGTCCACTTCACACCCAAACAAAAATCCCGGTTCAACTCGCCTTTTAGGCTATGTGGAGCAGTCTAGGCAACCACTCAACATTTGCCTACTTGGCATTTGGCACACTGCACCATGAGTGCAACATGGAAAAAATGGCAACTCTATTCGACAACTTATTTCCGAACATTCTCCCCCATTTCCTCCATTTGACTTTTTGACCAACTAATCACAATGGCTTTATTTTTTTTTTAATTTTTTTAACATGGCAAAAGTGACAACCTGCGCCCTATAAATAACAAAATTTGAAGCAGTGTGGCAAATACTAGGTGGCGCTTACATAGACCGTGACAAGCTTGACACCACTTCCTCCAACCTCATTCGTTTATATTGTTAGCCTAATAAGATTTTGGGCTTTATCTTGTATTGGGTTTTATGATTGGGCCTTTTAGCTAGGAAACCCTAATTAACTAGTCTGTATATTATGTATTTCCCTTTCATTGTATGTGTACTTCTCTTTGATAATAATACGAAACCCTAGCCGTTATATGTTTTTCACTTGTTAGTCTTCATGGTATCAAAGCTCAATTGATCATCTGTACTTTCGTTTTGGGGCGAGTTGTAGCATGCACGACACTATTCATCAAAGTTACTGTTCTTCGAAGTTGCTATTCACGACACTGTACTTGTTAGTTTTCATGGTATCAGAGCTCGGTTGATCATTTGTACTTTTGTTTTGGGGGCGAGTTGTAGCAGGAACAACACTAGTCATCGAAGTTACTATTCATCGAAGCTGCTATTCACAAAGTTACTATTCACAAACACTATTCATCGAAGTTACTATTTACCTATACTATTCATCAAAGTTACTATTTACCAACACTATTTATCGACATTTCTATTCACCAGCACTATTAATTGGAGTTACTATTCATCAACACTATTAATATATTGTTTGCAATTTTGGGTATGGTTTTCTTGCTCGTTTCTCTATTCAGTTTGATTTGATTTGTTCGTTTCAATGACTTCGAAGGTTTCGTTTAGGCTGTTGGTTTTGTTGATTTTTCGATCCTGACTGTTGCTACTACTATTCGTATTTGCTATTGTTTTGGTTATCCTCGTTTTATTGATATTGGAAATGTGGCCCCGAGAGATGATTCTCTTCAGTCCATTAGTATCCAACTCGATGTCAAGAACTATGCCTATTGGAGTTATGTTATGAAGAATTTCTTTAGAGGCAAGACTATGTGGGGGATTGTTACAGGTGACAGGAAGAAACCAACAGACGAGAACACCGATAATTATGCAACCTTACTAGATTCATAGGAGACTTATTGAAAAATGTTTTTGTATGTGACCATCACTAAAATAAGACGAACTTTTTTATGTTATCTAAGAAATATTATCAATTATTTCATGTTGCGTGGATTCGTGCTTAAATGTGAAATACAAAAATACGCGGATGTCGAAAAACGCACACACAAGAAAATTTAGTTGTGTGTCTAAGTCGTTGCAATAATATATATATATATATATATATATATATATATATATATATATATATATATATATATATATATATATATATGTGTGTGTGTGTGTATGTATGTGTTTTGTGTAACCAAGTAAAAAAAAGAAGTCAAAGAAGAAAATGAGAAGCAAAACATATTTGCTACGCCTACTGCCTATTTCCACTTGCAAGTACTCCCCCATTCTTTCATAATTTAAGCTAAAAGAAGATATTTATTATATAATATGTATGTTGTGTGAATGTGTGTTCGTGTATATGTAAAAGAAAAGAGAAAAGTGAGTTTTGAGAGTTGTATTTTTATGTTGTTCATCCCTTGCAACATCAAACTCTCTCATCACCAAACAAACCCACTACAAACCTCAAGAACAAAACCTACTACATCATCAACATCTTCATACTTCATCTCTGTGAAGCTACAACAACAAGCAACACTTAATCACCACCCTTATACCTCCAACCTCAAACACCTTCATCAAAAAATGAACACACACCCTCTCACATTACATACATGTACATATATATGAAGAAACAAATATCTAATGCACTTGAGTTTGAATTGGGTGGTGTGAAATTAGCATAAGACATTTTTCTTTTTTGATATAACTTTTTTTAAAAAGATTTTAAACAAGTGATATTAAAATGAAATATTTAAAGAAAAGCTTATAGAAGGTTTATATAAACGCTAACCAAAAGTTTTCGACAAAATTTCAAAGTAAATCTAACAAGCCCTGATACCAATTATTGAAAATTAAAAATATCACCACGAATAAAGGCTCGGATACCAGTTATTGTGTGACAGATATATAAAATAAAAAGATAAAAATGCGGAAAATAAATATGGAATTATTAATCACTATAGGAAAGTTGTAAATGATTGAAAGTTATAAATAAAATAAATAACTATAAATAAATAACGTAAAGCTATAATAATATAAATGATTGTATTTAACTGATATAAAATTGTAATAATGTAAATGATTGTATTTAAATGTTAGAAGTTAATAATATATATATATATATATATATATATATATATATATATATATATATATATATATAAGGTTGGTTAACTTACCAGACTGATTGAAACAACTTATCTATCAAGTAAGTTTATCAAATGATTGACTGAATAGGCTTAGGGTTGGACTAGTACCTAATAGGCTTTGTTTCTACTTGTTCGATATTCAGTCGGGTTTGGTTTGTTGAGTGGTGCAGTTTAGAAAATTGATTTAGCCCATTTTGAAATAACTAACCCACTTGATTTTTGACCCAATATTTCTTTTGTCTAGCCCAATATGAGATTAATCCAAATAAATTGACTTTGGTATTCTTGTTTTAGTAAACGTAAACAAACATCGAATGAATATCCTTCATATTTTCTCCATTTTCGGTATAAATCTCCCTGGATACACAATACTCTCTCGTGTTACATACACGTATATATATATATATATATATATATATATATATATATATATATATATATATATATATATATATATATATATATATATATATATATATATATATATATATATATATATATATATATATATATATATATATATATATATATGAAGAAACAAATATCTAATGCACTTAGAGTTTAAATTGGGTGGTATGAAATAGAGAAATTAAATTATCTCCTACTTTTTACACCTATAATTATTCCTATCCACTAAAATTATGACAAATTACCATTCAATTTAATTGTAATTGATATATTCCTAATATAACCTTAATGAGTTAGTTAAAAAAATATGGAATGGTGACACTTGTCATAATTTTATTGGGTAAAAACATTTGTAGGCATAAAAAATAGGAAGCAATTTAATTTCTCTATGAAATATCATTGTCTTGCAAGTGGCTAGGATACGTGGGTTTTCTTCTTCTTCATTAACTGAGAATTAATAAGAGATGTATATATCTCTTAAAAATTTAGTTGATAAAATTAAATTTCATATTGTTCCCTCAAGGTTTAAAGTCTTGACAAGTTTAAGACTTGATTTGTTTTATCTTCAAACAACTAAATATGCGGCTGTTTTTCCGTCTTTGCGTATTTTTTCCATTTGATCATGAATCCATGGAACCTGAAATAACCGATAATATTTGTCATATTAAATATAAACAGTTCGTCTTATTTTAGTGATGGTCACATACAAAAACATTTTTCAACAAGACTAATAACTCCAAGATCATTACTTGGATTAATAATTCTGTTATCCAGTCTATTCGTACTCAGTTGACGAAGTATGACATAACAAAGGAGGTTTGGGATCACTTGGCTAGGCTGTATACACAGTCTAACTTTGCAAAGCAATATCAGTTAGAGTTTGATATTCGAGCCCTCCAACAGAAAAATCTCAGTGTTCATTAATTTTATGCTGCTATATCGGATTTTTGGTATCCATTCGGTCTTACAGAACCTGATGTGTTGAAGGCTTTTACGCCTTATATTGATAGAAAGGAAGAGCAATGTTTGGTTCCATTCTTTATGGTGTTACAGTCATATTTTAAAAGCTTGTGTGGATCAGTATTGCATAACACAACTCTTCCCACTGTTGATCCGGTTGTTCAAGAGTTGATTGCTAAAGAAACTCGTAGCAAGTGTCATGCTGACAAAGGTCCCAAGTTAGCCACTCTTATTGTCTTTGTTGTTCCATAACGACCTCAGACTTCAAACCAAAATCGTCCCAAAGTTGCATTTGATGGGTATGCTTTCTGTATGAAGAAGAACCATTGGAAGGCAAATTGTCCATTGCTGACAAGCAAGGGAAATTAGCAACAACAGCAAACGAGATCACCTGCATAGTCTTATCCTTCACAGTAGAACATGTCTTCTGGACAGTCACGTCCCTCGTTTCCATCTTTTAAGCCACCACAGTACGTTGCTGCTACACCTTCAATTGAGAATGAAACAAATTTTACACCATCATCAGCCTTGGATCCATAGATTGTTGATCAGTTCAGACAGTTCATCGTTGTCAATCCAACTGCCATGTTAGCTTCCATGTGTCATTCAGGTCTATCTTCATCGAACATGCCATGTATTCATTCATCCTTGTGGATATTGGATTCTGGTGCATCTCATCACATGTCACCACATTTGTTATCTTTTTCTTCATTATCTTCTTGTACACCTGTCTCTGTTATGTTTGCTAGTGCTACACCCATGTCAATAGAGGGTGTTGGTTCAATTGTCACTCCTTATATATCTTTAACATATGTGTATTACATTCACATACTTTCTTTGAATCTTGCATCGGTCAGTCAGTTGTGTAAATCTGGTTGTTGGGTCTTCTTTTCTGATCAATTATGCTGTGTACATGACATTTGGTCTCGGAGGGTGATTGGGATAGGTCGTAGACTTGGGGAGCTCTATGTTTTGGAGCAACTACAGGTTGCTGATGTTGCTGCATCTAGTGTCAATTTGTCGTCTTTTCGTTTAAACCCTTCGTCATCTGTTTTTATCTTTGGCATTCTCGTTTGGGACATATGTTAGCGTCTCGTTTATTTCCACTGGTGTATTAGGTTCTTTGAAAACTAATGATATTTCTGATTGTTGTGGTTGTAAACTAGGAAATTTTTCTGCTTTATCATTTAATAAAAGTGTCACTTGTTCTATTGCTCCCTTTAATATCATGCATTCTGATGTGTGGGGTCCATCTCTGATCACCTCTAAATTGGGAGATAACTATTATGTTTTCATTCATTGATGATTACACTTGTTGTATGTGGGTTTATTTTATGAAGCGCAAATCTGACTTTTTCACCATATATAGTGAATTCAAAACTCTTGTCAAGACTCAACACTTTGCTGTCATAAAATGTTTTTGGTGTGATTTACGAGGAAAATTTACCTCCAATGATTTAAAAAAATTATTGGCATCTGATGGCACTATACATCAGTGATCTTTTACAAACACTCCTCAATAGAATGGTGTTGCTGAAAGAAAACATCAACATCTCCTAGAAACTGCAAGATCCTTACTACTTTCTGCTCAAGTTCCCAATATGTTTTGGGGAGAAGTTGTTCATACCGCCACTTATGTTATTAATGCGTTCTTACTGTGTACCCTTCGGGGAAGTCTCCTTATGAAATGTTGATTGGACAACTTCCAGATTATTCTCCATTACGAATGTTTGGGTGTACATGTTTTGTCTTGAAGCCTCATGTAGAGAGAGATAAGATGTCTTCAAAATTAGCTCTTTGTGTTTTTCTGGGATATAGTCTTGGTCAGAAAGGTTATCGGTGTTATGATCTATCTAATCAGAAACTGTATGTCTCTCACAATGTCACTTTTTTGAAGCATATTCCATTCTATAGCATTCATGTTCAGTCACATGATGCAACCCGAGAGGAGTACCGTACTATTGATCCATTTAGCATTGACATTGATAATCCACCACATGTCACTGATCCACTACCTGCTGCTGATCCACCACCTATCAGTGATCCTCTGTCTGCAGATCATCAAGACCCCCCCCCCCCCCCCCCCTTCATTGAGAACTTATTGTAATAAGAAGTCCACAAAGCATCTTAAATTTGTCTATTCCTCTTACTCACTAGTGTTTTCCTCTTTTATTGCTAATGTACATTGTCACTCTAAGCCAACATCCTACAAAGAGGCCATTTCTGATCCCCTTTGGCATAACTCTATGGCTGAGGAACTTGCAGCTCTTTATCAGACTCATACATGGGATCTGGTTCCGCTTCTGCCCGGAAAGCACACAATTGTTTGTCGTTGGGTATATAAAATCAAAACAAAGTCTGATGGATTCGTTGAACGTTATAAAGCTGGTCTTGTTGCGAAAGGGTACGTGCAAAAGTATGGTACAGATTATGAGGAGACGTTTGCTCCTGTTGCAAAAATGACGATTGTTTGTACCTTGATTGCATTTTCTTCCATTCACAAATAGAATATTTATCAGATGGGTGTCAAGAATGCGTTCTTGAATGGTCATCTTCATGAGGAAGTATACATGTCTCCTCCTCTGGTATTGCTCACCAACCAGGTGAAGATTGTTGATTTCGGAAGGCACTATATGGCCTCAAACAAGCCCATCGTCCTTGGTTTGAGAAATTTTCTATGGTGATTACTTCGCTTGGTTTTCAACCAAGTAACCATGACTCAGCTCTATTTGTTCAATGTACCGATGCAGGTTGGATTATTCTTTCCTTATATGTCGATGACATGATTATTACTAGTGATGATCATGATGGTATAGAGTCTTTAAAGCATAATTTGGCTCACCGTTTTGCTATGAAAGACTTGGGTTTGCTACATTATTTCTTGGGGATTGAAGTTGCTCAGTCTCCAAAGGGTTCTTTTATCTCAAATGAAGTATATTTCAGATTTGTTTGAACACGCACGACTTACGGATAATCAGACAATTAATATGCCTATAGAGAGTAATGCAAAGTAGTCTCCAACTGACGGTGTCCTATTATCCGATCCAAGCATTTATCGTACCGTTGTAGGAAGTTTGGTTTACCTGACTGTCACTAGACCGGATATTACTCATGCAGTTCATGTGGTTAGCCAGTTTGTCACTGCTCCTACTTGTTCATTGGGGAGATGTTCTTCGTATTTTGAGATATCTACATGGTACTCAGCTCCGCACTCTTGTGTTTCCATCTACATCCTCTCCTGAGTTGTGTGCCTATAGTGATGCAAATTGGGATAGTGATATTTATAATCGTAAGTCCACTACTGGGTATTGTGTTTTTCTTAGAGATTCATTGATATCATGGAAAAACAAGAAACATGATGTTGTCTCTCGATCTTCTACGGAATCTGAGTATCGAACTATAGCTATCGCCACTTGTGAGATTGTTTGGTTGAGATGGCTTCTTGCAGATATGGGCATTCACGTCTCTAAGCCTATCCCTTTGTATTGTGACAACGAGAGTGCGATAATGATTGTTAAGATTTCAGTGTTTCATGAGCGTACAAATCACATTGAGATTGATTGTCATTTCACACGACATCATCTCCAGAAGAGTACTATCTCCTTTCCTTATGTTCCTTCCTCTTTACAGATTGTTGATATTCTTACGAAGCCGTTGACTACTCCTCGATTCCATTTTCTGTCTGACAAACTCTCAATGTTTATTGTTGTTGCATTGTCTGTTTGAGGGGGGATGTTAGTCTAATAAGATTTTAGGCTTTATCTTGTATTGGGTTTTATGATCGAGTCTTTCAGCTAAAAAACTCTAATTAGCTAGTCTATATATTATGTATTTCCAATTCATTGTATGTGTACTTCTTTTTGATAATAATACGAAACTCTAACCGTTATATATATCTTTCACTTGTTAGTTTTCATATACATTCTCAGTAGTCAAGACTGACTCTCAGGCAACTCTATCCCTTTTTTATTTATTAAAAAGCAGAATCTTTGCTCTACATTTACATCCAACAATCTCACATTTTTGTTAGCTTATTAATAAACCAATTCTAAAATCTTAGGACATGTTTACATCATACCGAAGCCATGCCTAGGTAATACCGGATCTTTGATTATTTTACACAATTTACTTTATTTTATAATAAACAAACATCTTAATACTTTTGGTTAATTTATTCTTTTTCTTAGAAGTATGCGCTCAAGATAATAACAGTAATACTATAATCAACAAGCTTTGCATTTATCAAAGTATATAAAAACTTTTGTATGTAAAATCCATTCAAAAATTTGAAGTTAACCACTGTTTTCAAGAAAAAAAAAACTTGCCACCCACCAATAAAATACTATATCTACGACCCTCGTCGTTCACCTTTGTGTCGTTTTTGTTCAAGCCCAGAAGCCTCATTTAACATATCAAGTGCATCTTGATGCATGTCCAGCTTTCCAAGAGCAACCGATTGCATGTAAAAGGCTGTGGGCCAGTCTGCATATACAATCTGTGCTTGCATGGCGTCTCTAAGAGCAGCATCCGGTTGATCACATAGCAAATAGCACAAGCTTCTCCTTGCATAAACTGTTGGTGAAATCATCGTTCCCACATCTATGAACTGTGTATGCACAATTTTCAAGAAAATGAGTATGTCAGGTCAAAAAAGATAAACATTTACGCTACATGACAAGACATAACAGAATATGACACAACACACAGTACACCTTGTACTATGTTTGGTGTGAATCAGACTGTAACAAAACACAGTACAAAATTGCAATTTTTTGTCCCATCTAAAAAGTTGGAACGTATGAAAGACATAAATGTTCTCCTCACCCTCATCATTAAAAGGTGGTCACATGACAAAATAATCATCTTTTGAACATGTATCACAATGAAATCTAACCACCCATTTAGCGAAATGCCGTTTTTTTTTTGCCAAATTCGTAAATTTTTTAAAACATTTTAAATTCATTTGTAGTAGCGACTTTTTATCTAGCAATGAAATAGGCATTTTGTGAAAAGGGTGGTTATTTTATGATAAATGGTAATTTTGTGATAGGACCACGCCCATTTTGGTCATTTTAATGATTAACCACGGTTTAGAAGGTTGTAGATTAACTTCTAACCCCTTCGACTTATTGAATTGTTTCTTCTTTAGCCATTTGATTCTAACATCAATCGGCACATTGTTAGGTGAACAAGTGTAAATTGTCATATCTAGAAATAAATCTAGAATAATACCGTTTATATAATAACAATTATACCTGTGAATAAAAGTCGATGGCAGCTTTGAAGTCCTTATCACGGAATGCTTGGTCTCCTCGTTTCCTTGCCTCCAACATATCTCTCATCTGCTGAGTCCATTCTTGGAACGACAACTTTAAAAAAAAAAAACAAAATATTTGAAGGATAATATGAACATAGCACAAGTTATAATTTATTAAGTTAAAAGGTACTATGAACATAGCACAAGGTACATGTCAAAAGTCGAATTACCTCATTAGTTCCGGTTCCTTCATCATCACGATAATGTGTCATAACCAAAATTTGATGAATTGCAGTAAGATCCTTTCGGGAACAAGCCTCTCCTAAAGGTGAAAGTGGGCGTTGTGGAGTTAATGGAGCTTCCTCTTGTTTAGAAATTCCAAGCATTACATGAGATGGAACCTAAAAAAAACCCATAATTGCAACAATATTTCCAAAAATAAAAACGATAATAAATTACAAATTACAAAATATCAAGAAATCTCCTTACATCGCATTTGTTTTGAAGTGGACCAAGTGTTGCTACAAGGTCTTTAATGGTAGGTCTATCTTTCGGTTCATATTGCAAACATTTAGATGCAAGATCAACGACTATAGTTGCTTCATCGGTTGAAAAGTTCCCTTCTAAATGTGAATCCATTAAAAGTATGATGTTTTTTCCACGAATCATATCGAGCGCCTACATTTAAAAACACTAAATGAAACTTCATTTTGTAAAAATATGAAATAAATCGGAAATGTTAAAATTTTAAAAGGCGTAAAATGGAAAGAAACAACTTACGTGACTTGGTGGGATGTGTTTCCCACTTAGGAGATCTAAAAGAACTGTTCCAAAGCTATATACAACGCTTTCTGGGGTGACTCTTCCTATAAAGAAGATAACATAGAGAACGACTTAATAGAGAAAGTTAGAGAATTGAGGCTTTTCCACTTGCCCACGTGTGTAGTCATTTTCTCAAATACATTTTGAACACCATTTATCTACTACTTAAATGGGAAAAGAATAACATGTCCTATGAAGCTATTTAGAGTATACCATGAGGAATATAAATGATTACCATGTTTGAGATATTCTGGAGGCGTATATGCAAGATTCGTGCTATAGCTTTTTCCATCCCGACTGTTTCTCATGAATCCAAAACATGAAAGGCGGGGATCTCCCTCCTATAAGGTTCATCAAACACATAATTATTAGCAAATAGATACACATGTATTTGTCAAAAAGTAAAAAAAAAAAAAAAGAATTACTCCATTCCCAAAAAAAATAAAACCCTATGTGAATAATCTTATTGGTCCCAGGACAAGACAGAACATGACAGTTGTGTACCACTGACATGGACTGGGACTAGGACCGATGTCAAACAGGCCAAAAATTGTAATATTTTGTCCAACCCTAAAAAGGTTGAACAAGATTTGTGTCGGGACTCGCTCTTAGTCTCTTGTCTGTGCAAAAGACATAAATGTCGTCATACTTATCATAGTAAAGAACCCTATAAATATTGGGAGGGAGAATTGGAGGGTATAACCAGGATTTCCATTATGTACCTCGTCAAAGAGAACCCTATAGGCATTGAGGTCATGATACACTTCACGACCTTCGGTGCTACAATAGTTTAAGGCATCGGATATGTATTGAGCCACCCTTATTCGCATAGCCCACTCGATTGTTTGATTTTCCCCTGTTAATTGTTACATTTAAGTAAACTCTCATATGGCACGTATACGAAAGGAAATAAATTAGCGCAAAATGCAAGAAATAGCAACACACTTTCATTTATTTGTGTATTATAGCATCCTGCTTTCATTTCCTTTTACTACAACACCCTTCTTTTTTTTATAGCATTATACTTCGAAAATCTCCCCAATTATATCATTGTTGTGTATCTACATGACATTGATAGAATTTGGTAGATTTTTTAATACAATGTATAATAAACAAATCAATGAAAGTATGTTAATTATATTTCTTGCATTAAACACATGTTTTATGAATGATAAATGCATAGATTAGAAGCATAATTACAGTGAAATAAATGCTTAGCAAGAGTGTCATTTGGCATGTACTCAGCAACAAGCAACCTCTCTTCACCATCACAACAATAACCGATTAAATTAGCCAGCCTTTTATGTCGCAGCTTCCCTACACCCCATGCTTCCTCCTACAAAATTAAAAAAAAAAATCATTATCAATTTAAAAAATATAAATCTCAAGAACAATTAAATGAGTACTCCCTAGATTTGCGTGGTCAAACATAAGACTTTTTGAATGCAAAATTGATAGGTATGTATCTACGAATTAAACGCAAATACAATTGTCTTTATGCAATACACGTAATAATTTAATATTGATTATGATGGTTATGGTTATGGAATTTTTTTTTTTCGAATTCATTGAATTTTTTGAGTGCTAAAGTTTGTCCATGTTGACTTTAAGAAAGATTTACTAAAAGTCTAATATAAATAGACTATCTCAAATTCTCAAATTCTCAATGATCGTATTGTAGAAAGCTTATTATACAATGAGTGATCAACGATTAGATTAGTTTAGTAATTAGTAGTTTAACACATCGTTTTTGTCAAACAAAAAAATATATTAATTGTTGTTATCAATAAATATTCGGTGGGTATAATTTCCATGGGAAATTGAAGCAGAAATAAGCATATAGCCTTGAAGAAATTATATTATATGGAATTGAATTTCATAAAAATAAACGAAATTCGATGAATTACCGCAAATTGTTTAGGGTCCGGCCATGCCAATTTGGAGAATTTCTTGACAGCAATCCACCGACGATTCTTGAGCCTTCCTTTATACACAAGATTGGGTGCTTTTTCACCACTTTCAGATACAATTAAATCTGTACTGAAATTATTAGTAGCAGTTTTTAGGTCGGCGAAAGAGAATTCAGAGAAAGAAGGAGTAGCACCACCACCACCACCACCACCTGCACCACCGCCACCAGGACTTGTGGTGGTTTGCGGCGGAACCTGGCCGGAAAACTTTTGTGGGCTGTTGGTGGAAGGTGGGTTTGTTTGATTATAGCTAAAAAGATTGCTTTTTTGATGGTTCTGAAACTGATTCCTTTCTGGGTTTGTTCTTGATTTTGGAGCTGATGCACAAAGACCCATGATTTTGATTCAATTTTCTTCAAAGATATGGAGAAAAAGCCACCGATTGTAGAGAGAGAAAATAAAGAGAGAGAGATGAGCATATATTTCTTCTTAGGTTCTAATTTCTATCGCTTCTTTTTTGTTGTCTTTCATATACAGAATGAGATAAAAAGGGTCACAGTTGTTCGATGCTTCATAATCTAAATTCAATTCAATTTTTCTGTCTTTTCAGACCATCATGTTTGGTGGGCATGTATTTTTAGTAGTTTTATACTAAATATGTTCCGATTCTGTCTGGATTTTCACAATAAAATAATAAAAAAGAGTGAATTATTAATATGGTCCTTGTACTTTATTAAGAAAATACAAGTTCAATTCTAAAATTTGAAATTGTATCAATTTTGGTCTTTTAAGTTTGCATTTGCTTGTGAATATAGACCTTATATTTTACACAAAATCCAAAGTTCCATCTAAATATTAAAGTCATTTTATATGGGTCATTGAGTCAACATTGTATCAATAATGAAATGCAAACTTAATGATGTCATTAGAATGACTTTATAATATCAACCGTAATTGTATTTTCTGGTAAAACATAAGGACTATTATGATAGTTTGCTCCAATTTAAATAAAAGATTTCTTTAGGTTCTGTTTGACTACCTGGTGTAGCTTTCTAATTAGAAAAATTAAATATTTTTTTGTTTTTTTTTATAAATTTTTATACGTAATTAAATTATGACATGTGTAACATTTAATTTTAATGAAATTTAATGATATTTAAGTATATTAATAGGACATATGTTATCATTTAAATGGATAAGAGGATTAATATAAACAAAAAGTAAGAAGATATTTAATTTCTTTTTAACTAATAATACTTTGTAAAAATTAAATGATAAGTTAGATTGAAAATATAAAATAAAATAAATAGACATTTAGGTATGAAATTAAAAATTTTCGTTAGATATAATTAAGAACATATTTGAAATATTTTTTTAAAATTTTCGATTCTCAAAAACTATTTTAAAATATATTATAAAAAGCTAGCTTATAAATTAATTTATAAACTAAAATAAGCTAATTTTTTGGTTTTCATCAATCAAAAAATTACAATAAATTAACTTATTTTTGTCAAACAAGATCTTTAACATCATATATATTTTATTTATTATTATTTCAATGCATGGTATATATAATTTGTTACATTTATTTATTATTATTATTCGAGAAACGAATTATATTAAAATATATCTTAGATAGAGACTATTTACATGGGTTTAATCTTTTATTTTTATCAAACTCAAATTTAGATAGATTTATATATCGATGGTCAAAGTTATAGATACAACAAAAAATGTTTGATCAGTAAAAAAAATAAGTTTATTTTTTTATTAATGCAACTTTTTACGATCAACTTTTGGATTACAAATTATATAACTTTTGGTTTATAAATTATAATGTTTTGTTATATTTATTATTTTTGGGTATTTGACTTCAATAACATTTTAATTTAATTAAACCGTATATGGCCAAATTTTATAATGTCATGATATAATGGTGAATAAATATGTATAGTTGGGTGTTAGGCGTTCACAACACATTTGTACAATAACATCATTTACTCACTTACGTGCACATGTTATATAGTAATGCCATTATGCCATTTACTTCATTTACATCACTATGTACAGTTAATATGAAACTATATTTGTTGACTTATTTAAAAGAAAATGTTTAGCTTATGAATTTTTAAATGTAACATAAAAAATAATTGTATTTTAATTATAATATTTAGCTACCGGTCTACTATAACAGAATAGCAGCTGATTATCACAAGTATCATAAATAAATTAGTTAAGAATTCTTTAGAACATGCATGGATGGAAGATCACCTAATATTCCATTTTAGAAGGCGACTGATTTTATATATATATATATATATATATATATATATATATATATATATATATATATATATATATATATATATATATATATATATATATATATATATATATATATATATTATAATGTGGATAGACAATTATTGTGCTGACGTGTGAAAAAATGTTATTCTATGAGAATTACTAGAAAAATCAGTTGTTTAGTAATGTGAATACGTTCAACCTTACTTAAATCTCGTAATTTTTATACAATCTCACTAATTTTTATTCATTTTTGTTCTCACACATCGTTTTTCACTTATTTTCATTCTGATAGAATACGATTCAATAAACATTCTGATAACATTCTAACAAAATGAGAATAATAATAAAAAGTCTATAATAACCTTATACACCATTTAATTATTGAGAATGTATGATAATGACAATAATTATGTAAAATTCAATGTATTCATATTACCAAACAACATTTTTTTTTGTTATTCTCAAAGAATAGCACTGTCCACACGTCCACACAATAGATGTCAATCCACATTTGAACCTAGCTCTCTCTCTCTCTCTCTGTATATATATATATATATATATATATATATAAGGAATGGTTCAAATGAGAACCCAAAATGATTAAGAACCAGCTTTTTAAATGTTTTCATTAAGTCTATTTTAGATAAATCAAACACTAATATTATATTAAGCAAATTATCTCCTACCTTACTTTACAAACAGATGCCACTTGACATCGAACCGCCTATAGATCACCGTCGGACCACTGTCAGACCGTCATTGGATCACCGTCGGAGTAATAACAAATTTACTGCATCTTTTTAGTCGTATTCACAGTTTAATAGAACGACCATTATAGCTTCTATTTCGCTGGTAATACTTTTGAATGCATACCTTTTTTTTTGCCAAATATACAAAATTTATTTAGAAAAATAAAATTATATTTTGGCAAATGCAATTTTCTCTCTTCTAAACTATAGATATCTTTAAAAATTGTATAAAACATATTAACAGTTCAAAATACGATATTCACGGTTTAATAGACCTATTAATTACAATATGTTATTTCCATACATACATTCATTCATATTTTAACACAAAATCTATATAAAATATACAATGTAATACAGTCCATTCTTAGTTTAATATATAAGAGTCACAACTTAATACAATTTATTATACAATAATTCACATATTGGGAGAAGTCAAACCCAAACTATACCACCACCACCAACTATGTCACACCCCCAAACCAGAACGACAGAAACGATTGTGAGCGGATGGAGTGACTTCATGTACAATATCATAACATTGAATATAATTGAAACATAGCAACACAAACATTCATACATTAAGGATTCAAGTTTACACTGTTTACAACACTTTGTTTGTTCAAAAGTTAAATGCAAATAATTGAAAAGTAAAAAACATGAAATGACGAAGCCGACCCTCAAGAAAGGTTGAATACCTGTCTACTAGTTTCCTGAGAATACAAGTGATTTTGAAAAGTGTCAAAAATTAAGTTGGTGAGTTCATAAGCATTTTGTGTAAGAAGGATTTGTAATGTTTTTGCGTAAAATGATTTGTATACTTCTAGAAAATCCAATATTTTCTTTTGTAAATGAAATGTATTCTTAGGCCTTAAGACCAAAAATGTACAAGTTTTCTTATGCTTAAAAGTTTTCATGCGAAGTATGAAATTCATGTAAGTAGTGTAACCCTTACTGGTTCCTTCTATGATCACTTAGTGTATACAAGTTATATATAATTAAGATCAAATGGACAGTCAATTGAATGATTTTTCTCTAAGCCCACAACCAAACAAGGAACAGGAAGTAAAGTGGAAATCATGTATTCGACTGCCTATCGGTTCTTCATTTTATATAACCCTAACGCATACACTAAGGCATTATAGATGGAATGATAATGGTCCTATCAGAAGTGTAAGTTGCACTATACTAGAAAATAGTATATTGTAATTGTATATGTATGTAATCCTTTTTAATGTATGTGTCTGGATTCGCCATCGGTACTGTAAAATATTGTAATGTAGTTTTACTATTAAATAAAACTAACTGAAGTTATCTATGTATCCATACACTAATCGTATTCTTAATACCAAATTGTGAGTTATTATAACCATGTTTGATGACCTACGATGGCCTGATACGACGTTCTTCAGGCGTCGGAAAAGATATGACAATTGTCACCCCAAGCCTGACGGCCTAACTGTAGCTAACAGTTTAGGTGTGGGGTTGTCAGTCGCGTATAGATCTATACACAAGTGTCACACTCTCCCTCCAGGAGACTCTGGTTATAATGTCAGGTCTTTTGTTGGTACTTAGATAAGTACTTGAAGTGTGTCTCACAAAGCTATATTGACGGTTACGTGTAGAATAATGAAAAGCCTTTCTGTAATGAATAAATTGTATGTATGAATCATAAACTATACCTATTATAGTTTATATGTTTGTTTCCGTATTGTAACCCGAACTTAGTGAAATACTACGTATGTTCCATAAACTATACCTATTATAGTTTAACATGTTTGTTTGTTAAGTACACACACACACATATATATATATATATATATGTGTGTGTGTGTGTGTGTGTGTGTATGTGTGTGTAGTAATTATCTTGTCTAGATGTTTTAAAAGATTATAACATATAAACTTACATCTAAACACAAGTATAAAACATTTAGTATGATAAAGACAATTTGTAGTTTTTGACTTTTCTGTCCATGTTTTAGAAAAATTATAGAAAAATCATCGTAAGTCGAAATCTGGATCCGTAAACTCTCAGAGCTTATAAAATGGGATTAATTTGTCCATAATATTTTCCCCTGGCCTTAAGTGGTTCAACCCTTAAAGGTGTCACACGTTTTTTGAGAGGGAAGATGAGAGAAAAATGAGAGAAAGATGAGTAGGGAAATTTTTGGTGTGGCCATGGTAATCTTTCGGCCGAAGGTATTTATGGAGGGGGAAAGATTCCCTTCTAGTTATTTGTTGGATATTTAGGTGTATTGCATGGAAACTTGGTGGTTAATAATATGCTTTGCATGGAGATATGATGGGTAATTGCATGCTTAACATGGAGGTATGGGGGTTAAAAGGATGTAAAGTTGTTTGTGGTTAATTGTTTGCTTTGCATAGAGATATGTTTGGTAAAGGAGTGTAAAGGTGAGATGTCTAGTCATTTGGTCAAAGTCTCGAGTTCCACACCCAACCATGATTCTTAAATTGATGAGAGGTTCTCGGGCTTTAAAACCACCGAGATCAGGAGGGACTTTAGTCCTAGGGTGGCCGAGAACAGGAAGTTTTCGGTCTAGCCTTGCTGCCTCACATGGGTTTTCGGTCCGAGGGAGGGGGTTCTCGGTTGCTAGTCTTCTCGGAAAATGCTTGAGTGTTTCAACTACAAATTGAGATTTTGAACTCCTTAATCCAAGTTTAAAACATCCTCCATGCAAATTGAAATTTCTAGAAATTTTTGATCTATCACATTAAATCTTCAAATGTTTGTTACAACAAGATTAGGATGTGGTTTTATATAATATATAGAGGTACCTTGCTTGATCAAAATTTACTAGTTGTCACAAACTACCACACGCCGCCACTGACCACTTGTGTCACCGTCACATTCATCATTCCTCGAAATCATATCGGTATATAAATCATGGATTTACAACTTAAATATTATATTCACAGTTTAATAAACCAATGAATTCACTAATTCAGAGTTTAATGCAAAAAAATATAAAAACTAATACATTCTTACATATTTATACAATACAAAAAATAAATATATTCACAAGAAAATTAATACAAAACATTCATACATAAATCATTCATATTTTAACACAAAATTCATAAAAGTTCATAGCTTAATACAGTCAATTCACATCTTAATATAGTCCATTCATAACGTAATGCAGCCAATTCACAGCTTAGAACACAAACATTGTTTAATTAACAATTAATTCAGAAGCAAATAAAAAAGTCGTAAAAATTGCACATATTTATACAGTTAATGCGCATCTTAATACAATTAATTCACAGATTAATACAGTCAAGTCATAGTTTAATACAATCAATTCACAATTTAGAACACAAAATTTACAGCTTAAAACAATAAATTCACAATTTAACAGAAAAAAATTATATATTCACAATCATATTCTCCGACTTAAAACTTACATTTCAAGGTTTTAATTCACAGTTTAATAAAATTGTTTAGGACTCTCATTCATAGTATTCATAGCTTAAAAACATACTTGATTTTGTTAAAACAGTTAATCAAACATTTTGTGTGCATCATAAAAATTCACAGTTTAACAGAGTATTTCAGGACTCTTATTCACAATTTGAAGGGGCTGATAAATGGTTTGGGCTAGGCTTTCTATGTGATTTGTTTGGTTATGAGTCTGTAATAGTACTTTTGAGTTATTTAGAGTCGTTTACTGTTTTGTCATGTTCACGACCGTAAACATGTTTATGGCCGTAAACGTGTTTACGGCCGCAAACTCCGTTTGCTGTCTAGACGAGTATATAAGGGCTAGGAGTTGGTCATTTGTATGGTTGGATGCCAGTCAATTTACGGCTAGTGTTTGAGTTGTACCAGACGGTTATTTGATATAAACGTGTGCAAGATCAATTCTTATTCATCTTATTGTTATTCTCGATTTATGATTGTTTGATTACTAGTAATAGATCCAGATCCGGACCTAACAATTGGTATCAGAGCAATAACTGGTATCAAAAAGTCATTCGATCGAGATTTTGAATGTTTAAGCTGCCATTCTCACTGTTCGAGCATTAGTTTCTACGTTCTTGGCTTTGAAGGGACGAATTTCACCTTAAAATCGTGTTTTGAAGGCTGTTTGTGAGTTTACTGCCCAACCGTAAACTTAGCTTACGGCCGTAAAAGGAGGAATCTCATCAACCATAAACACTTAAACTTCAAGAACCGTAATCAGGATCAAAGAACCGTAAACTCAGAAACCGTAAACTTAGAAACCGTGAACTTAAACCGTAAATCCAGTTTACGGTCGCAAATTCATCAACCGTAAACTCCGTTTACTGTCGTAATCAGCTTAATTCTTAAACCGTAAACCTCTTTGGAACTGTTAAATTACTTTAATTTCAAATGGATTCTCAAAATCAAACTCATTTTCAAGAACTTGATGTTGTTATGGGCACTACTACACGTATTCCAAGGTTAATGTCTGTTGAAGGTTTTCCCGAGTGGAAGTACAGAATAGAGAAATACATTAAAATGAAAGATTTCAAGATCTGGAGAAGCATTATTAGAGATCCTGTCAGAGTCTGTAACGCCCGCAAATCTGGGCTAGTCAAATTAGAGGCAATAGGGGTTGAAAATGACTTTTCTACAAAAGATTATTTAGAATAAATAATCTTAACCAAGTTTTAGAGTATGTTACAAGGTTTTCATACATATAAAGAACGCCGAAAACCGAGTTATAACGAAGAAGTTATGACCCGTTGAAGTTTCGCGACGGAACCGGCACGATACCGGGAAACGTAAATAGTGAATTTATGATAGAGCGAGATTTAGCCTTAGCGATCTAAACAAAAGTCGTAGAATATGTTAAACTAAGAACATCAATAAAAAGAACGCCCAAATCTGACTTCGTATGAGGAAGTTATGATTTTTCTAAGATTTAGCATAGCAGTGCACAACCCGAAATCTGAATTTTAGATCGGTCGATTTTTAGCCGACGGGATCTAAATGAAAGTTGTAGTACTCGTAAATACCAACGCGTGCATATAAAGAACGTCGATAATAGAGCTCGTATGCAAAAGTTATGGATGAAGCTTAGTCCCTACTTTTCGAGCGCGGCGAATTCGATACAGTTTCGTAAATACGAGATAGAATGAGAATTAGCCAACGAGGTCTAAATGAGAGTTGAAGATCTCGTTAATAGGAACTCAACGGTAAAAAGACAGACAAAAATGGAGCTCGTATGCGAAAGTTATGAACGAAGCTTAGTCCCTACTTTTCGAGCGCGGCGAATTCGATACAGTTTTGTAAATCCGAGATAGAATGAGAATTAGCCAACGAGGTCTAAATGAAAGTTGAAGATCTCATTAATAGGAACTCAACGGTAAAAAGACAGACAAAAACGGAGCTCGTATGCAAAAGTTACGGACGAAGCTTAGAGACTACTTTACTATAAAACTCCTATAAATACAAGGGTGAACTCCTCATATTTTCTTCACACCATAAGCCTTTCTTTCTCTCTCTAACTTCTCTCTAACCTCCCTAAACCCCTCCCAAGTCTAGGGAACCTCCCTATCACGAGAAGAAAGCCCCGGAGCGCCCGACGGCTCCGAGAAGAAAAGCTTTCGGCTCGGAAACGCTGCTCCAGCGAAGCCCGGTTTTTAATAAAAACCCGCTGTAAGTGAGCTACGCCTATAGTATATTTAATATAGATTTTATTTAATTATAGTAACATTGTTAGGACCTTAAAATAATTATTTAGGCTATTATTATGAGTTATATTGAGTGTTATTTAACGCTTATATAATAGTAATAATAGCTAGACTATTAAATTAGTCTCGTCAAGCGTTAGACTAAACTCTAGTGGTAATGATACTAGGTTTCGTCAAGGGATAATTGTTTTAAGAGTAACGAAGTGCTGTCCGAGTGCCGACTCACCACCTTTCAAGTGAGTGCATGGTCTCTTTCATCTTACACATAGATTTGAAGTATTTTAATATAAATTACGTGTTATGTGTGCATATTGTCTGAATACTTGTTGTCTATGCTGGTGAAAGATTTTTATACATGTTTTAAAAGATGTAAACTGTATAAAGTATTTTATATCTACAAAATATGTTGGGTAAAACATGGGTAGATGAATGATGATGGATAAAAGCTGAAATAGAGGAACATTAGTAGTACGGACCTAGTGCCCTATAGGTATACATTGGCAGCAGTGGACCTAGTATCCTATAGATGAGCACTGGCAGCTGCGCCACAACCCGTAGATGATTTAGATCTACGGTAAACGTCCTAGCAGCTGCGCTATAAGGATAGTATCGGCAGCTGCGCCTAATAGGGAGCCTTATGACCATGACAGTAGTGTTTAAAGGTCAATACCGGCAGAAGCGCCTCATAGAAAATGTCCTAATTCTGGCAGCTGAGCCTAAGTGACAATATTAGCAGCTGCGCTTGACCAATGTGTCATTGGCAACAATGGACTTCATGTTGTTTCCTTAGGATGATCCTTAGGAATGAATGAATGAGAAATAGCTGATTCTTAGGGTAGATCCTTAAGAATAAAGAAGATAATGGGGATGGGTAATTGGGTTGATTGTTTGATTGTTAAAACATAATAATTATATTATTGTGGGTTGAAAACCCTATGTACTCACCAGGTTTCCCAACCTGACCCACTCAGTTTATTTATATCACAGGTGTTGATATGAAGTGACATTACACTGAGAGATTTAAAGAGATGTAGATCACTAGTGTAAATAATTGTAAGTTCTGTTTATGCTTATGTTTCTGTATTAACGATGACATCCCAAACGTTTTAAAATGAAATAAATACGTTTCTTCGAAAATGTTTTAATAACGTATTTGCCATGTTTTTCTGGGAACAAATTCCGCAACATTTTTATAAAATGAAGTACTCTGATTTTTATAAAGCATAAACAACATCGGTCTTTTCTGGCCGTGAAAATGGGGATGTCACAGAGTCACTGTGACAGTTGGAGGTCAATTGATTGACAAAGCTATTGAAAACTACACTGATGAGGAATTTGAATTGGTTGAGGAACAGGAAAGAGCATTAGCCACTTTAACCATGGCATTATCTCCTGATATTGCTCAAGGTTTTCATTAGTATACTTCAGCTAAAGCTCTATGGGAAGCTCTTATTGAGGTCTATGAGGGAAATGAAGATATGAAAGAAAGTCAGCAGGACATGCTGAGACAGAAATTCAACATGTTCAACTACATTCCAAGAGAGACTCTTGAAGCTCAATTGCAAAGGTTCACTGCTCTAACAACTGACATGAACATTTCAGGGATTTTCTTGACCAAGTCAGAAATCAACAAGAAACTTCTGAATGCTCTTCCTAGATCATGGGATATAAATGTTGCTGTTATTAAGAAAACCAAGGATTTGAATCGCCTCACTCTTGTAGAAATCATGGCGGTCATCAAAGCCTGTGACATTAATGACAAATAGAGAGAAATCAACCATGTGAATTCATACTCTACTACAAATCTTGGAGTTTCATCCAACAATGCTCTATCATCTTTCATGACTCCCTCAGGTCAAGCTTTTGCAGTTCAACAACCTCAGATTCAAACCTTCAATGTGGTACCATCCATCCCTCACCATCAAACTTCAAATGTGCCATTTGTCATTCCACAAAGCGTTTCTGCTCCCAATGTGTCAACTAAAGCCTCTTCTTCAAACACCAAAGAATCTGATGAAAATCTGGCTCTAGCCACTGGCCTAGTTAACTGTTACAATGCCTTTGTAGCTGGAGATCTTCCACCTCAGCTATCATTTGCTGATTTGGACCAGATACATCCTGAAGATGTGGAGGAAATGGACATCACATGGCAGATTGCCATGGCTGTTTTCAGATCCAAACAATTCGCCAAGAAGACCGGGAAAAACAATTAGGCAATGAATGCTGACAAGAAGGTGGGATTCAATAGAAGCATGCTGAAATGTTTCAACTGCCACGAGCCAGGTCATTTTGCTCGTGATTGCCCGAAGCCAGATCGCAGAATCAACAACAACAGGCAGATGGTTGCTGTGGGAAACAATCGTGAAGGAGCTACAGCCAATGGAGAAACAGCTATGGTTGCTCAATCATTTGACTGGGAGGACCAAATTCAAGCCTTAAATATCTCAGGGCCAGAAAATGCTCACCTAGCTCAAATTGATGATATTGCTTCAAAGAATAATGATGCTGATCCCGAAGCAGAGATGATGGAACTACAGCTTGACCTAATGTTATCTACCTCTTCCGAGCCCAAGAAAAGCAAGGTAAATCTACCTTCTTGTTCTTTTGCTTGTAAAGAATATGTTAAACTTCTTCGTGATGAAATTCAAGTCTTACGTAGGCAAGTAGAGGACCTTAAATATGAGGGTTATCAACTTAGGAAAGGTCAAAAATCCCTTAAGGCCCAACTAGAAGCTAAAATAAAAGACTTTAGAAGAATTCAATCAGAATACAGTGAAAAATGTGAACTTTATGACTATATTAAGAGACAACTTGATGCTGTAACCAAAGAACTTGACGCTTTGAAAATTAAGAGTGAAAAAACAGTTGTTAGTTTCAAAAATTATACTGCGTCAAGTAAGACAGTCAAGTCCTTATATAAAATCCAATTAAAATTCAAAGAAAATCAAAACAAGGGTCTAGGGTATGATAGTGTTCCTCCACCTTTCAATCATAATTACACATCCATCCCTATGACACAAGACGAAATTGACAGGGAGGCACATCTTCGATATGGCAAACCAGCTGGTTTTTTTCAAGAGGTTTTATTAACATTGAAAGTACTAATGTTTCTATTTCCTCTGCAGATCAACCATTAGATCAGGCAAAGAGTGAAGCTGGAGAATCTGTTTCTGTTTTTGAATCTGATATCTCTGTTATGAACAATTTTGATTGTGTTTCTTATGTTAAGACTGAAAATGTTTCTTGTGTTGGCTCATCATCTGATACTGTTGAATTTAATTTTTTCGATATGTTTGATGAATTGTTTGGTAATTCTGATGCTTGTGATACTAATGAAGATTCATCAACTCCATAAGTCAAAACGACTGAGGCACCTTCATTTATCTCACAATCTATTTCTCATGCATGTTCTTCTGAGAAGAGTAAGAGTGTTTGTAAAGAAAATAAATCTGAAAAATGTAATACAAGTTCAAATAATAAACAGATTTGTTTTAATTATGGTGTTGGTGGTCATATATCTTGGAATTGTCAAAATAGGATCTTTGTGAATTACTTGTCACCAAGAGGAGAGAATGAATCCCGGGGAAGGTCTTTAATTAGAAATTCCTCAAGATCTCGCTCTCAAAATGATGATTGGAAAGGTGATAGAGGCAGAAAAAGGACTGTTTTACAAAAGAATAAAAAGGTTTTTACTAACAAAACTCACAATCGTTTTCCAAAACCGAACAAGGCTGCGCCAAGATCGGTCTCATCAAAAGGCAGCTCTGGATCTTCAACCTCCTCTAGTGGAAAATCCAGAGGCTCAAGGCAAACCTTTAAGAAACCAATTTCAAAACCAACTGATAATTTTGTAAAACCTAAATATCAATGGAAGCCCAAATCCCTTTCTAATTCATCATTGAAATCCTCTGAAGAAAGTACAAATGAAGATCCAAATTTGAAAATATTGAAAAATGATTCAAAGAAACAAAAAGGGAAGCCCAGGATAGTGATGACCTGGGTTCCTAAGTCTAAATGATTCCGCTCAATTTGCAGGGACAGTTGCGGAGGAATGTCGTTCGTCCTTGGTACGTCGACAGCGGCTGCTCCCGACATATGACTGGAGACATCTCCCAACTGAGTGAAATTCAATCTTTTAATGGGGGTTATGTTTCCTTTGCAGGCAGAGATGGTAGAAAGATCACACAGCGTGGAACTGTTACGAATGGAGTGTTGAGCTTCAAAAATGTCAACTACGCTTCCGAGTTAAAGCACAGCTTGTTGAGCGTTTCCCAAATATGCGACAAAGGCTACTCTACCCATTTTACTGATAAAAGAGTGTATGATTCTCAAGTCAGGCATTGTCATCCCAGAAGAATGGATTCTAGTCAAATCTAAACGGGATGGGAATGCTTACATTATTGATATGAACAATAACCTACCTAAACAAGTCACCTGTCTATTCTCAAAGGTTTCTGAACACAACATAATACTGTGGCATCGAAGACTCGGTCATGCTAACGCAAAAAACCTGAATCGTCTTGCGAAAAATGAGATGGTCCGAGGCCTCCTTGTCAAAGACTTTATCACATTTGAAAAGTGTGTTTCCTGTGCTCAAGTCAAACATCATCGGAAACCATATCTGCCCAAGCAAATCAACTCAACTAGTCAAGTGCTCCAACTATTGCATATGGACTGATTTGGTCCAGTCAACGTCCTGAGCATCAACAGAAGCTCGTACTGTCTAGTTGTGATTGATGATTTCTCGCGGTTTTCGTGGGTCTTCTTCTTATCCAACAAAGCGGGGGTTGCTGATCTGATAAAGAAGTTCATTGTGATGATTGAGAAGCAAACCAATAAACAAGTGAAGGCACTTCGTACCGACAATGGAACTGAGTTCAAGAATGCAGTTCTTGACCATTTTTGCTCAGAAAAGGGAATAGTGCGCCAATATAGCTCTGCTCACACGCCTCAACAAAATGGTGTTGCTGAAAGGAGAAACAAAACATTGAAAGACGCCGCAAGGACAATGATTTGTGACTCCAAACTACTTGTTTTCTTTTGGGCCGAGGCGATTAACACTGCTTGTTACGTGCAGAACTCGTGTTCTAATCAACAAAGCACAGATGAAGACACTGTACGAGATTCTCTATGGACACAAGCCTTATGTCAGCCATTTTCATGTATTTGGCTGCCCTTGCACCCTTCTTCACTTAGAATCCAACCCTAAATTCAATGCCAAAGCTGATGACTGTTACTTTGTGGGGTATGCTGCGTGCACCGCGTATAGGGTTTACAACAAAAGGGCTAAGCAGATCGTTGAATCCTATGACGTGCGCTGGCTGGAGGAGAATGAAACAGACGCTCGAGTGGGTCCCGACTGGTTGTTTGATTACACATCGCTATTCAGATCTTTCAATGTGTCTTCAGATAATTCAAGTGGATCTCCTTCTAGTTTGAAGAATGTTTTTGAAGACAAAGACGAAGATGAAGAGGTTGTCTACAGACCTCCAACGGTTGAGGGGGAGTCCTCTACTCCATCTGAGGGGGAGTCTTCTGCGCAACCAACTAGTCCAGCGTCTAAGGCTCCGACTGGAACTCCTAATGCTGAAGCTACACCTCTTACACCTGTTGAGAGAGTTCATCTCTAGAGATGCTTCCGCTGTCAATCCAACATTTATGGAACTCCTCTTTCCTGAAGAAATTGCAAATCAGTTCGTAACAGAGTCATCTAATAGGATTCAATCAGCAGATGATGGAGGTTTCAACATTCACACTCTTCCTGTTTCTCTTAATGATACCAGCCAAGACATACCTTCCAGAATTCAACGCGATCATCTGATCGAAAATGTCATTGGCTAGCTAGGTGATGGAGTTAAAACCAGAAGTCAGAGTGGAGACGTAAATGAATGTCTTTACTCTTGCTTTATATCTCAAATGGAGACCAAAAACATTGAAATGGCTTTGAATGAACCCAGTTGGGTAGAGGCGATGCATGAAGAGCTAAATCAGTTTGAAATGCTCAGGGTTTGGAAATTGGTTGAGTTACCAAAGGGCAAACAGTCTCTTGACACGCGTTGGGTCTATCGTAATAAGCAAGATGATTCTGGGGTAATCGTACAAAATAAAGCAAGGTTGGTGGTTCGCGAGTTTCGACAAGTCGAGGGTCTTGATTATACTGAGGTGTATGCTCCCGTGGCTCGTCTGGAAGCTATTCGAATCTTTCTCGCATATGCTTCTTATAAGAATTTCACGGTCTACCAAATGGATGTCAAGACTGCCTTCCTGTATGGCAAGGTGAAGGAAGAAATTTACGTTGATCAACCCCGTGGGTTTGTTAACTAAAAGTTCGCTAATCATGTCTACAAGTTGGACAAGGCGTTGTATGGGTTACATCAAGCTCCTCGAGCGTGGTATGCGACTTTAACAAAGCACTTGCTCGAGCATGGCTACTCTCGCGACACTATTGATCAAACTTTATTCATCAAGCATGTGGGTGATGATCATATATTGGTTCAGATCTATGTTGACGACATCATCTTCGGGTCCACGTGTCCAAAGCTTTGCAAAGAATTTGAAGGCGTGATGATGAAGCGATTTGAGATGAGTTCTCTAGGTGAAATGACCAAAGTATGTTGAAGATATTCTTGAGAAGTTTGGATTTTCAGACGCAAAGCCTGCATCGACTCCCATGTCTGAAAGACCCCTGCTGACTCCAGATATTGATGGCGAATCCGTAGATCAAACTCACTATAGATCGATGATCGGTTCCTTGATGTATCTCACTGCAAGTCGTCCCGGCATCATGTTTGCAGTGTGTCATTGTGCTCGCTATCAGGCTAATCCTAAACTTTCACATCTTATTGCTGTCAAAAGGATTTTTCGGTATATCAAAGGAAGCCCAAAACTGGGTCTTTGGTATCTGAAAAATTCTGAATTTGATTCATATGCTTTTGCTGACAGTAATTATGGAGGCTGTGATCTTGACAGGAAATCAACATCAGGAGGGTATCAGTTCCTTGGTGATAGACTGGTGTCGTGGCAATGCAAGGAACAACATACGGTATCTACTTCTACAGCAGAAGCGGAATACGTTGCTGGATCAGCGTGCTGCTCTCAAGTTATCTGGATCCAACATTAGCTGTTGGACTATGGTTTGAACTATCTAGAAACCCCAATTCACTGTGATAATGAGGCTGCTATTCAAATCACTAAAAATCTTGTCCAACATTCCAAAACCAAGCACATTGACATCAAAATTCATTTCATCAGAGATTGTTATGAGCGTTCGCTCATCCGACTCGAACAGGTTCCCACTGCTAATAATGTGGCGGATCTGTTCACAAAGCCGTTTAACAAAGGTCGATTTGATGTGCTTGTAAGATTTTTGAAAATGATTCGTTTTGAGGATTAATTTTTGTTTTAGGATAGTTTAAATTTGCGCATTTACTTTCGTTTCTCTTCATTGCACAAATTTAGGGGGAGAAATAAAAACAAAAATAAAATTAGAAAAGTTTCAAAAATCCAAAAACATTAGAAAATCAGAAAATTAAAAAAAAAATATATGTTGGTTATGAAGTGTGCTTGAGGAAGATGTTTTGGGAAGTGATATTATCATGTGATAACAAACAATCAAAGTCTGCGTAACGTACCCAAAGTTGAAGGGTCTATGCTCTGGTTTGATGCGTCAGTAGGCACGAAAGATTCTAAATGGACTGGACTAGGCATAGTTGAACTTAGGAAATTTATAGACTTGACAAATCTTGACCTATTTAGATACATTCAGCCTGACAATATGACGCTCGGATAGGTTGAGCAGGGAGATATATATGGGAATCCACTCGTCACATTAAATGAACCCGTACTTGGAACCGTGGTTTAACTTTTCCTCGATGTGCAGATTCTATCCTTAATTCCGGTTGGATGAGGCGACTGGTAAATTCCAATAAATTAGGTCAGTAGAAAATCGTTTTCTTTCTTTCTGTCTGTTAGTCATATGTTGTCTCCTTTGCGTGACTTCCAATCCGACCTGGTACACAACATATGCAACTCTATTTCTCTGCATGTTATATATATGAAATTCTTCGTATCTGTTAGTCATATGTTGTCTTCTTTGCGTGACTTCCAATCCGACATGGTACACAACATATGCAACCTTCTACTTCTCAACCCCTCTGAAACAATAAGTAATAGCGATCTGAAAGTGTTCTCTCTCTGAATGATTGTCTGCTCACCCGGTGTAAGGAGTACTCTGGAAGTTTTTGATGGCTGGGGCATATCAGGAAGCGGGAAACACGTTCCAGTACAATTTAAATTGAACACTCAAAGATTGTCTATAGATCTTGTTGCTCAATTTAGGTGGACAACAATATCCCTGGTCGTCGTCAGATTAATGCCCCCTAAGGTATAGTATCTAAGGAATTAGGATCAGATATAATATCTAGGATCTTAGGATCACTTTGTCTTACAATTATTAGTATGTCCTAAAATTGTCACAATTTTTCGTGTTTAAGTGGATCACAATACCGACGATCGACTAGACAAAGATGTGAATATGAAAGGTACCGACAAGTGGATAAAGATTTTCTAACAACTTTGATCCCAATATCACAAGATGAAGTCAAGAGTTTACTTACGCGTATTATTTTGTTAAAATTTCTTTTATTTTATTTTTGAGGTTATCTTTATTTTTCTTTATTTTTATTTTTTTAATTATTCTTAAGTGTCAAATTTTTCTTAAATTTTTGAAATTAGGATAATTTATAGTTTTTACTTTTACTTTAATAATCCTCAAAAAGTTTTATTTTTGAAATTCTATTTGGGAATTTGACTGATAATCTAACTGTGTAAGGGAAGTCGAAAAGTCAAGTGGTATATAAGGAAGAGTTTACTCCTGTAAACTCTTTTACCGCCTCCTCTCTTCAGAACCATAAACTGCCCCCCTCTCTCAAATCCTCGAAAATCGCGTGTTATTTTTCTTAAAATCAGTTAGTCCACATTAAAGGTAAGTCAAATCCGACCCTGAAATTATATTTTGTTGTTCGAATCGACTGCAAATCAAAGGAGTACTTTGAGTTTATAGTTCATCGGAGTTTACGGTTTCGGGATATTCATGGACTGTAAACTCCTCTTGTGACCTTACGATCGTAAACAGCCTTTGACTTTACGACCGTAAACTCGGTTTGGCCTTACGGCCCTAAACCCTGTTTACGGTCGGTTGACCAAGTTTGACCGTAAACTGTCTTTGACCTTGTTTGACCATCAACTCTTGCTGATTTATTATTAGTCCTCTTATTTAGCCAATATCAATTTGCAAAATTAAGAAAACCTTGAGCTTTTTATTTTTAAATATTTTGTTTTCTTACTTGGCTCGTTTAATGCAGATAAATGGTGTATCTTAAAGTTGCTGAGATGCATAACCTTGCCATCGTATTGGATGATCCACCGGTGGCCCACAAAGACTTTATGTCAATGATGTACCGACTATGAGAATGCTGCCTGGCTCACGCTATCATGGTGAATCCTGTTATCTATGAGAACCTTATTTAAGAATTCTGGAGATCAGCCAAGGTGACAGAGATGAATAAAGAGCTGATTATTGAAGCAGTAGTGCAAAATTGCAAGATCAGAATTTCAGAGCAGTATATCAGAGACACCTTGTTAATCATTGATGAACCTGATTATCTCACTGAAGCTGAAGCTGAAGAAATACCACGAATCCTTGACAGGATGGGATACGAGGGTTCTTATCCTCCAACTGTGAAGAGGCTTCTGCCTCCATACTGGCGTTTCTTGGCTCATGTGTTCATCAGCTGCATGTCAAGAAGGAGATCAGGAGCATATGAGATCTCTATTAGAAATATAGGAGCAATCGTTTCCTTGGCCGCCGGCAACAATTTCAATTTCTTTAAGTATGTCCTTGATGAATTCCTGGTGAACATTGGCGCCATGACTCGGGGAAATAGAGACGCGTTTTTGATGTATCCCAGATTTATTCAAGTTTTCATTGATGACCAATTCCCCGATATGGTCAAAGATGGTGATAAGATGGACACAAAATCCTTGGGCCCTCACACTGTTGGCCTTATCAAACAAAATCGAAAGGGCAAGGTCGTGTTTCAAGGTCTGCATCCTCTGGTGAAGTTCGGACAGTTTGCAGAGATTAATGAGTCTTCTGAATCTCATGGAACTTATGAGAAAACTCTATCTGAGCCGACTTCATTTGAAAGAGTGTCTTCTGAATTCATCAACATTCTCTCAGATCACGAAGATAATGAGACTCCAGATCCAAAAGCTCAAGTTGATGGCGAACACGAATTACAATCTGTTCAAGTACAGAGTAATTACAACGAGGGAACGGGAAAAGATGATAAAGGGTTTGAGGATGTTGACCTCACGGGATTTGATAAGGATGATATCCCATTGAATTTTGGTAGCAATGATGATTTTCTGACTGGAGTAAACCTCGACAACTTGCTCGATAATGTCAATGAAGTTGTTCATGTGACAACTGAGACAAGGGAATAAGAAGACGTTTTCGTAGCTGCACCTCCTGTTTCCAATCCAGAGGCGGAAATAACAACTCCTATGGTGACAATATCAGGGATTCCTCCCCTTGATACTGTTTTACCTACATCTATGCCAATGAAAGATGATCTCACCGCCACACAAGCCACTCCTCCTCCAAACAAGTGACGCAGACTCGTTCTGAGACTAGCAACTCAGAGTACGACGACTCAAAGTGATACAGCGTCGCCGGCAATTACACCTGTTATAGTCTCTGCTAAGCCTATAAATGATGGTCCCAGCTTTGTGTTTGAGACCGGTGGTTCCTCATTTCAATCAGAATCCTCTCCTCCTAGACCAGACCACGATGATGCCTCAGCTAAGCTAGTCAGGCTATTGGCAGAAGAACAATTCTCTACGCCACCATCTCGTGGCAAAGGAATTTTCATTGGAGGTGATGACTCTAGAGAAGACACTCCTTCACTCCATGGACTCCAAAGTCAGATTGACGTTCTTAATCGAAAGAATGTTGAACTTGATCAAAGGAATATAGAGCTAGTCATCAAGGTCGCAGACCTTCAATCTGCAAATACAGAGCTCGGTATCCAAGTGGCCGAGCTTCGCGAAGACAATGTTCTGAAGACTAAGCAAATTGCTGACCTTCAGACACAATATGATCACTTGGCTGCCAACTTCCTGGAGTTACAAAAGAAACTTAAAGACAAATTCGGTGATGAATTTAAGTCAAATGTTAAAGAAACATATGTCGATCCCCCCATTCCAGACGCTCCTAGTGTTGATGCTCCTACTACCTCTCAACTGATTAGATCTCCCATCATTGTGGATCACTTTGAAGTGGAACCTGAATAAGCTCCAAGGGCAGGTGCTTCAAAGAGTTCCAAGAAGAAGAAGAAGAAGAAGAAGGCTATTACCAAGGATGACAAAGGCAAATGGCTTTTCAAAAGAAGCGTAGATCAAGGCACCCTGGGATTAGCCATGAATTACTCTTACCGATCTTAGCACTCAAACTTTCTGGGATGTCTATGGTGATAGGTCAGGAATCATGTCGTGGGGATTCCATGACACGCAGAACATGTTTATGGTGAGAAGGAAGAGCGGGAATAAGGAACTATACAAGGATGCTCATGATTTTCACTCTTTTACTAAGGTTGACCTTATTGAGCTATCCAAAGCTCCCTTTTCAAATCCATCAGGAAATCCCAAAGCCAGTCAGTTCAAATATTTCTTGGAAGATCAAGTGGCCAAGGGGTTTTCGTCAATGAAGACTGCAGAGTCTGTTGTCAAGGTTCACTCCAAGGTATTTGATACCACGACAAAACAGCCAATTACATCAGTGATGTGTCCTGCTACGGCTCAGGTTAAGCAAGTCCTTGTTCTTCAAAATTACCCTGATGGTTCTCTTGCATCCATGCTTTATTGGGTGTATGATGAAGCCACGGATGCTGCGGTCATCAAGTTAAAGGAAGATTGCATCCGTCTCTATGAGAAAATGGACTTGCTTTAATTTCACAAATGGGACATACATCATCTTGCTACTAAACAGGCGATGGTGGCTCAAATTATTGAGAATAAGATGTGGAATGGAGCAATGGGGAGATCTAATGTGCTGGTCGTCGACAAGGACTGAATTCATGCTAGCACCAAACCAAGGGGGAGATTGAAGGGTCTGATAAATGGTTTTGGCTAGGCTTTCTATGTGATTTGTTTGGTTATGAGTCTGTAATAGTACTTTTGAGTTATTTAGAGTCGTTTACTGTTTTGTTATGTTCATGGCCGTAAACACATTTACGGCCATAAACGTGTTTACGGACGCAAACTCCGTTTGCTGTCTAGACGAGTATATAAGGGCTAGGAGTTGGTCATTTGTATGGTTGGATGCCAGCCAGTTTACGGCTAGTGTTTGAGTTGTACCAGACGGTTATTTGATATAAACGTGTGCAAGCTCAATTCTTATTCATCTTATTGTTATTCTCGATTTGTGATTGTTTGATTACTAGTAATAGATCCAGATCCGGACCTAACACAGTTTAAAAAAACAATTCAAGATTCTCATTCATAGTATTCAATATTAAAATCTTAAAAACATATTAATTCACTTACTCACATTTAAAACTAACTTTATCAAAACTAAATAATAGTTGAAATATTAAAACATAGTAATCGACAACTAAAAAAATTAAATTCACATTATTTAAGAAAAAAAACTAAAATAATAACACACATTCTAAATTCAATTCACATCATAACAAAAATAAAAAATTACTTTAAATAAAATTTAATGCAAATATTATAACAAATAATAAAAAAAAATGGATTCACAACTTAATAGTAGTTAAAACAAATATTAACAAAAACAAACAATAAATGAGAGATTAAATAATAAATTCACATCTTAACAAAAAAAAAATCACATCTAAACAAAAGAAAAAACGATCAAAACAAAACTACTTTTTATCACAAAGATCAAAGACGGAGAAAAACTTTTAGAATAAATGTAACATCCTGTTTCGAATCGTATGTGATTTAGGGTTCGTGGGCTGCAACCCGGACCTGAGGAAGCCTTGAGGCCGCGACGAGTTACTAGAAGCATAGGGCTTCTCGCCACCTTTCTGTGGATATGAGGTTCATTACAAACGGACTTATAACGAAGAAGCTAAGATAGTTTGAATTTTTGGCAAGTTTAGTCCCTTATTTGAGAAAAGGTGGCAGCTGAGTACGCGGTGCGTACATATGCGTACGCTCAAAACTAAATAATAGTTGAAATATTAAAACATAATCATTCACAACTAAAAAAACTGAATTCACATTATTTAAGAAAAAAACTAAAATAATAACACACATTCTAAATTCAATTCACATCATAACAAACATAAAAATTTACTTTAAATAACATTTAATGCAAATATTATAACAAATAATAAAAAAATTGTATTCACAACTTAATAGTAGTTAAAACAAATATTAACAAAAACAAACAATAAATGAGAGATTAAATAATAAATTCACATCTTAACAAAAAAAATTCACATCTAAACAAAAGAAAAAACGTTCAAAACAAAACTACTTTTTATCACAAAGATCAAAGATTGAGAAAAACTTTTATAATAAATGTAACATCCTGTTTCGAATCGTATGTGATTTAGGGTTCGTGGGCTGCAACCCGGACATGAGGAAGCTTGAGGCCGCGACGAGTTACTGAGCATAGGGCTTCTTGCCACCTTTCTGTGGATATGAGGTTCATTAGAAACGGACTTATAACGAAGAAGCTATGATAGTTTGATGTTTTGGCAAGTTTAGTCCCTTATTTGAGAAAAGGTGGCAGCTGAGTACGCGGTGCGTACATATGTGTACGCTCAGCGTACTCATGTGCGTGATTTGGAAGCGGAGCCACCTAGTACATTGGGCGTACCAGAGGGTACGTTGGGCGTACTAGGCTCAGGGTGAAAACCCAAAATGAGGGGTGAGCCCCTATTTAAAGAACATGATGACCTCATTTCTAGCCACCATTTCCAGCCCTCAACTCTATCAAAACCCTAATTTCCATCCCTTAAGCTTGAGTGGACATTTGTGAGCTTCTATGTGTTCTTGTGGGATTCTTTGAGTGAAGAAGGAGCATTGAAGAGAATGGAGTTGGAGTCCAAGTTTTGGATCTGAGCTTTTTTGTGGTTGGAGCATCATTTGAAGGTATAAAGCTTAGAGCTTTCTCATCTTTTTTGATTTGCGCATAATATGGTCCATTTTAGGGTTTTTTGTCCCAAAGCTTGAAGCTTTCTGAGTTGTTGAACTCCAGAGCCTAATATCTATCCCTTTAAGTGTTTCTAGTGGAGAGGATTCATAAAAATGAGGTCTTGAACATTAAAACCACCCCATGCATGAGGTGAGCCTTTTCGGGAGTAAAGAATGAGATTTTTTGTGTTTGGGACTTCCTCAGCCATGCAAAGGCTTAAAGTCATGAACTTTATGGAGTATGAGCCTTTAGGGAGTCCAAATCTGAGAGTATAGCTATGGTCTTAACGGGTTAAGACCAAGAGAGTGGAAAAAGCAAGTCTGGATGTATGTCGCGCATAATTCTAGTACGCCTCGCATACTAATCAAGTGTCCCCGATCAGGATTTGTGTATACGCTGAGTGTACCAAGGGAGGTACGCCCCGCGTAACCTTGTTGTGGGCTTTTTGAGCTAAATATCACATTGGGCCTAAAGTGTTGGGCTTGGATTTTGGGCTTATTATGCTGGAGATTTTGATCAGATAAATTTAGGTATATGGCTTGGGCCTTTGTGTTAGGCTTTCCATTTGGACTTAAGTTTAAAAATTGGGCTTTGGGAGAGCCCATTTAGTATTGGGCCTTGGTGAGCCCAATAGGCTTGGATTATGTTAGATTTAGTGTCTAAGCCCATAACTATAATTGGTATGTACTTGACCCGAGAGTAGCATGGTCCATTTGGGTTGCATGGCACCAGAACAATTTGTAAGGATGGGCTTTTGAGAAGAGGATATTTATGATTTATTAATATATTATAAGTTATAATATATTAATATGAAATCATATTATTTAATTAGTATTGATCAAGAATTAATTTGGAATTAACTTTGTGATCAAAAGAGACTAATTAAATATATGAGGATTGATTGTGTACATCATTCATTCTTATAAAGTAGGCTTATGATCCATAGTTCTTTATATTGGGCTAAACCCATGTGGTGACCTGTGGATACTCCATGGAGGTTAAAACCCATGGAGCCTAAGGAATGTGGAAATTCATGCACATTAGGCTTTGTATGGTGTAACCCTAGCTATGTCACATTATATAAGAAACCTCATGGCAACCAAAATCGGCACTTAAGTGAGATACTTGAGGGCTAGCCGATTTTTATATGTGCAAGACAATATTTTCTCAAGTCCTCCATTGTTGGTGGTGTTGTGTGAAGCATTTGAGGCATCACACTTGGGGTGCTAGGCTCTTAAAGGCTTAAGGTTTCAAAGCTACAACAAAGGTAAGTCATCTAACTAGATTTTTGTAGTTTAAATACTACATAGTATGCTAGTTAGGATGATGCCTTGGAAAATTGAAAGTTTGCATGTATAATAGAGAAAACATAGATACAAGGCATCTAGGGTTGCATGTACACCATATGAGTGTTAGAATGCTCAAAACCCTTCAGTGGTATCAGAGCCTAGACTTGTTTTCCATTATACTTGATGCTACTTGTTTTCAAAGTTTGGAAAAATCGATTTTCTACTTTCTGGACAGTGAACTCGCCAAGTCCACCCTAAAAACTGACCAACTCGTCGATTCAGTTCATGCACTCGACGAGTTGGTGCTCATAAATGTAGAATTTCGAGTTTTAAAGCCAGAATTGGACTATAATCATTACCCCAAACTGTATTTCAACAAATAAACCTGTTTTTGATGTGGTAATGATTGTGCTTATCCAACTTCAAATATAATTGTCAAAGTTTCATGTTTTGTATTAGTTTATATGATTAGGCTAATTTCATGAAATTTGTTTGATATGAATTATCTTGTTCATATGAGTTTAATTGAATCATGTATGAATTATTTGATAATTGTGTTAATTAAAATAATTGGTTAAATGCTTTTAATGTACTCCATAACTTGTCCTCAAGTTATGAAAAATGAAATGTTTTTCTTTTAAGAGATCATTAAACTCATATGTTATGGAAATGAAAAGTTTTGACATGTTTCAAAACTTGCCCTCAAGTTTTGGAATTTGTAAAGTCACTTATGAATACTTTAATTCCAAACCCTAGAATTTTAAAAGTTTAAAATTCAACCCTTATACTTTATAGTATTATAAGTTTAATAATATATATGTATAAGATCAAGTCAGTCTTACCATTAGTAGGCCTTATTCACGAAGTCGGTCTATAAGGGGGGTATAAGGTTACTGCCTATAAAATGACAGTTTAATGGGTGTCCATTCTCACCCACCGCTTCCTTGAATAGTGGAGGGTCGTTAGCCAAACGGGTAGGATAGGACTATAAATATCATTAAGTATAATGATAATAAAGTATCTAAATGTTTTATTAAATTCCCAATCTTAGTTACTTTAGGAAAATGTGAAATTGATGCTAATCCATGAAAATTGCACTTTGCACCTTACCAAATCGTTGATGGAGCGTGTGTGGTTAACCGACACATTAACTTGGACTAGTAAGGGTGGAAAAGGGTGGATTGATGTTTATCATAAGATCAATGGAGCGTGTGTGGTTAACCGACACATTGATTGGGTGATAAAGTTGAGAGTACCAAGCACATTTTGCATAGTTATTCACACCTTGTTTGTGATCTTCGATATCCCAGTCACAAACCTAAAGGGCATAATCGAGATTTAAACATGCCATTGAATTGTTAAATGAATCTCAAAGGATCTAGGAGTTCCAATCCACTTAAAACATAATAACTATTTCGTTTTTCATGGTGGAAATTGGTAAATCGTCATTTACCTACCTTCAAATGTTTTGCAAGTTGGATTACGACATCCTTTTTCCAATTTGTAAAATATTGTGTTGGGTCTTAGCCTTAATATTTCATTTTGGGTGTTATATTAAGGACTCTTTATCTAATCTAAACCTGTCTTTCTTTCTTTTCAGATGTCTTCCAACACTGCTTCTGGCTCAAACCCTATTGGCTCCTTCTTTCTCATGAACCTTTGTGGGAGAGTCATCTTTGATGGTTCCAACTTTAACAATTGGATTAGGAACATCAGGATGGTCACTCGCTATGAGGACAAGTAATATGTCCTAGACAAGGAGCTTAAGGAAATCGATGAGTTTTCTGCTACTCCTGAGGAGATTGCTGACTTTAGGACTCATGAGAAGGATGCCACCAAGGTGTCTTGTATCATGTTGGCCACCATGACAGCTGAACTCTAAAAGTCCTATGAGAACTTCTACCCTTTTGAGATGCACCAGGACCTGATGGAAAGATTTCATCACCGTGCTCGTCAAGAGAGGTATGAAATTATCTCTTCCATGATAACAACCAGGATGAAGGAAGGTGAACCCATCACGGGCCACTTGCAGAAAATGCAAAGGTTTGTGGACCGGTTGCTAAAGTTGAATGTGAACTTCCGTGAGGGGCTGGCTATAGATATTATTCTACACTCCTTACCTCCATGTTATGATCAGTTCCGCATGACCTATCATATGAACAAGGAGGAGGTCACACTTAGCAAACTTCAAGGGCTTTTTAGGACTGCCGAAAGTAGGCTCAAAGGTGAAAATGTTGTTTCTACTTCTACCGCATCTGCCCCTGTTCTGGAAATTGGACAATGGAAAGGGAAGAAGAGGAAGACTCCTCAAAGAGCCGCAAGGGAAAGTCTCTTGATGGATCCTCTTCAAGTGGGACCAAGGCTGGTTCTGTTGTTCCTCTTCCATTCCTAAAGAAGCAGAGTGTTTCTATTGTCACGAAAAAGGGCACTGGAAGCGAAGCTACCCTAAATACTTGAAGGATGTTAAAGATGGGAAGGTTAAACCCACCCATACAGGTATTTATACTATTCTATCTAAAAACTCATCACATTCTAAATCTTGGGTTCTTGACACAGGTTGTGGATTTCACATTTGTTCTGATGTGCATGGCCTAAAAAGAAGTAAGGATGTGGAGCATGGGAAGATAAACTTGATCATGGGGAATAGGAAGGTTTCACCTATCACCATTATTGGAGTTTACTCTTTATTGCTTAGTAATGGGTTAGAAGTAGATTTGAATAATTATTGCTACTGGTCTGATATGGCGAGAAATATTATTTCCTTTCATGGTTTGTATAAACAAGGCTTTAGTTTTTCATTTGATAATGAAATTGGTGTTATTAATGCTTATTATAATGGTGTTTTTTATTTTAAAGCATTACCTTGTAATGGTGTATAAGAAATTGTGATGGTTGTAGACAACTTAGGAAATAATGTGTTGCTACTCGTCTGATATGGCAAGAAATATTATTTCCTTTCATGGTTTGTATAAACAAGGCTTTAGTTTTTCATTTGATAATGAAATTGGTGCTATTAATGCTTATTATAATGGTGTTTTTTATTTTAAAGCATTACCTTGTCATGGTGTATAATAAATTGTGATGGTTGTAGAAAACTTAGGAAATAATGTGTTGCACATTGATTCCTCTAATGAATTGGATAAAGCATGCCTGTGGCATTGTCGTCTTGGACATGTCAGCAAGAAGCGCATAGGCCAACTCCAAAAGGCTGGAGTTTTGGAGTCATTCGACTTAATTTCGGGCGACACTTGCGAATCTTTCTTACTTTGAAAGATGACCAAGTTACCCTTCACTGGTACTTGTAAAAGGGGTGAAGGTTTGTTGGGTCTCATACACACCGATGTGTGTGGGCCCTTCAGAACCGCCACAAGGGATGTTAACCGCTTCTATGTGACTTTTACTGATGATTACAGTAGATATGGCTATATCTACTTAATCAAGCATAAGTCAGAAACCTTTGAGAAATTCAAAGAGTTTAAACAAGAAGTGGAGAATCAGCTGGGTAGGAAGATAACGATGCTCCGATCCGATCAAGGTGGTGAGTATCTTAGTATCGAGTTCCTTGACTATCTTAAGGAATGTGGAATTGTTTCATAGTTGACGCCACATAGGACAACACAAATTAATGGTGTGGCTGAGAGGCGCAATCGAACCTTGTTGGACATGGTTCATTCAATGATGAGTCGAGCACCGTTACCTATCTCATTTTGGGGTAGGGATGTCAACGGGGGCAAACGGGACGGGGATTGCATCCCCCGCCCCCATTCCCCCGCCCCCGATTGATTTTGGGCTAACTTATTTGGGCTAAAATAAGTTCTTGTTTGGGCTAAAAGAAACTATATTTTGGATAACAAATAGATATTTATAACATAACTTTACATGTTACAAACAACTTAAAAACATGTTTCTCTTGAATTTTTGTACGTAAAAATCATTTCGTTGTTTATTATACTTATATAATTAACATATGTCAATTTATATAATTTATTAACGGGGCCCCCACGGGGGTTTCGGGACGGGACTACCAACCCCCGCCCCCGCCCCCGAAATTAAAACAGGGGTTAACCTTGCCCCCGCCCCCGTCCCCGATTTCTTTCAACAAATGCCCCCATACGGGACGGGGCCTCCGCGGGATCGGGGTCCCACGGGACTTTTTGACATCCCTATTCTGGGGGTATGCATTGGAGTATTCTGGGGGTATGCATTGGAGACTACCGCCCATATCCTTAATCTAGTCCCTACCAAGAAGGTTGCCAAAACACCTCACGAGATGTGGACTGAGAAAATTCCCACATTAGACCACATCAAGGTTTGGGGTTGCGAGGCTTTCGTGAGACGCGAGACTCACGACAAGCTCAAACCTCGAAGTGAGCGGTGTATTTTCATCAGCTACCCGAAGAAATCATTTGGTTATCTCTTCTACATACCAAATGACAATGGTGTCTTCGTTGCAAGGAGAGGAGTCTTTCGCGAGAGAGAGCTCATAGGCCAAGGAAATAGTGGGAGGCAAGTTAACCTTGAAGAAATTCAAGAGTCAAGCGGTGAAGGAACATCAAACACTAGCGATCAACCTGAGGAGGAAACTCATGTTGAGCCAATTGACGAGTCTGTACCTCTGAGGCGTTCCAGTAGAGTTAGTGTTCCACCTGAATTCTATGGTTTCCATATTACTGCAAAAGGTGATACATTTATCAGTGATAGCACACTAGTAAATTTGGATGAACCTAACAACTACAAAGAAGTCATGGGAGGCCCTGAGTCTGCTAAATGGAAAGAGGCTTTGGACAACAAGATTAAGTCCATGGATGACAATCAAGTTTGGGACATGATTGACAATGTATCGGGTCGTAAGATAGTTGGGTGCAAATGGATCTTCAAGAAGAAGGTTGACATGGATGGGAAAGTACACACTTATAAGGCGCGACTGGTTGCGAAGGGCTTTACTCAAACTCCGGGAGTTGACTATGATGAGACCCTCTCACCAGTAGCGAAGATTAAGTCCATTAGGGTTATGCTAGCCATTGCAGCATTTCATGATTATGAAATATGGCAAATGGATGTCAAAACTGCCTTCCTTAATGGAAAGTTGGCTGAGGATGTTTACATGAGTCAGTCAGAGGGTTTTTTTCGATGCAAAGTGCCTTAATAGAGTGTGCAAGCTTGAGAAATTCATTTATGGATTGAAAAAAGCATCTCGCAGATGGAGTCTTTGTTTCGATGAGAAAGCCAAAGAGTTTGGTTTTTCGAGAAGCGGGGATGAGTCATGTGTATATGTCAAGGCTAGTGGGAGCATAGTTAGCTTTCTGGTATTGTATGTGGATGACATACTACTCATAGGAAATGACATCCCAACCTTGCAGGAGGTTAAGTCCTAGCTTGGGAAGTGTTTCACTATGAAGGACCTCGGAGGAGCTGCCTAGATTCTTGGGACAAGGATATTGAGAGACAGGAGTAAAAGACTAATTGGACTTAGTCAAAGTACCTACTTGGATAAGATGTTGAAAAGATTTAGCATGCAGGATTCCAAGAAAGGCGACTTACCGATACAGAGCAATGCCAAACTGAGCAAAGCTCAGAGTCCGAGTACAGAAGCTGAGATAGCTGAGATGAGTTGAATACCATATGCATCCGCTGTTGGCTCGATCATGTATGCTATGACTTGTACTCGCCCTGATGTGGCCTTTGCTTTGAGCTTGATCAGCAGATATCAGGGGAATACGGGCAAGGCTCATTGGACTGCGGTAAAGAACATTCTCAAGTACCTGCGGAGGACTAAGGATTGGGTCCTTACCCTCGTTGGCAGTGATGACTTGAGTGTGGTGGGGTATAGTGACACCAGCTTTCAGACCGACAAGAATAATTTCCGCTCTCAGTCGGGCTGGGTCTTTACCCTGAATGGAGGAGCAATAACTTGGAAAAGTTCCAAGCAAAAGATAGTAGTTGATTCAACTTGCGAATCTAAGTACATAACAGCAAGCGAGGCGGCGTAGGAGGCGATATAGCTGAAGAACTTCATTAGAGACCTTGGATTTGTACCAGCTATAAAGGAGCCTATGGAGATATTCTGTGACAACGAGAGTGCAACTACCTTAGGCAAGGAACCAAGGGATCACGGCAAATCCAGGCACATCGATAGAAAATACCTCTTCATTAGACATCAAATAGAAGAAGGACTTCTCGTGTCAAAGAGGGTATCGTCTAATGAGAACCCAGCAGATCCCCTCACGAAGGGACTGAGTAGGGTTAAGCATCTACAACATGCGAGGCACATCGAGCTGAAGGACGATATTAGTTTTAATGATTAGATAACTCGAAACTTGTAAGAGTTGAAATGTAATTGACATTTGATGCATAAATAAAATGTTCTTTTTATTTACTAGTATGGTACTGACTTATGTCAATCATTTAGTATTGTTTCACTTTGCATGTTCTTGTTGGATTAATGTCGAAGTCCATAACTGTAATTGGTAAGACTTGACCCGACCCGGCATGGTCCATTTGGGTTGCATGGAATCATGCATTTGGATAGAATATAATGAGAGAAATAACACTTAAGGTTGGTTAATATATTATAAGTTCTAATATATTAATAAGATTATTTAATTAGTATTGATCAAGAATTAATCTAGTATTAATTAAGTGATCAAAAGAAGACTAATTAAATATATGGGTTGATTGTGTAATCATCCATACTTATATAGTGGGCTGATGCTCCATGGATTGTCAAGTTGGGCTAAAACCCATAAGATGCTCCATGGTGTATTTGTACCCATGGATCATGGAAATGAAAGGCCATGACAATTAGGGTTTACATGGTGTAACCCTAACTATATAATGATCTTATTCTTGGAGAAAATCGGCCACTATGTGTGAGAAAAAAGGGCTAGCCGATTTCATGAAGTGTGTATGTTCTCTCAAGTTATTCCAAGTGTATTTGGTGTTGTGTGAACCTTTTGAGGTGTCACACTTGGGGCACTAGGCACTCAAGCTTCATGAAGACATTCTACATCAAAGAGGTATGTAATTCTAACTTGATATATTCATATGAATCAATGTTATTATGCTAGTTAGGATGAATACCTTGGAAAGTTCATATTTACATGTATATTAGAGAAAACATAAATCCAAGGTATTTAGGGTTGCATGTACACTTAAGAGTGTTAGAATGCTCAAAAATCCAACAGTAGTATCAGAGCCTAGGCTTGCTTTCTCTTATACTTGATGCAAATAGATTTTTCGAAGCCAAGAAGTTGTCCAGACAGAAAACTCGACAGGTTTCTTCAATAAACTCGACGAGTTCATTGTTTAATGCATGAACTCGACAAGTTCTCTATAGAACTCGACGAGTTTTGGCCCCTGACAGCTTACTTTCGTGTTTTATGGCTGGAAATGGACTAGGAACATTACCAAAAGCTGTTTTTGGACTTATAAACTTGTTTTTGATGTGGTAATGTTCAAGCTAATCCAATTTCTAAGATAATTTTCAATAGATTCATTTTTTGTATTAGTTTAAAAGTTATGCTAATTACATGAAAAAGGTTGATGTGAATTATCTTTGTTCATATGAGTTGCTTAGATTAATAGATAAGTTAATTGATTATGTGTTTTTAATCCATTTTAATCTAAGAGATGATTCTAAAATGTGTTTGTGTAACTTGTCCTCAAGTTACATGAAAGGTCACATTTAAGTTTCTTAAAACTCATTAAAGATGGCAAAGGTTACAAAATGAAGAGTCTTGTTCTCATTAAATGGTTTTATGACTCCATAACTTGTCCTCAAGTTATGGAGGTTCAAGAGTCACTTCATTAAGTAATAAAATGTGTAACCTTAATTAATTCCATAAGTTACAAAATAAAGAAAAGTTACATTCTTTTATTAGTTTAAAGTCTTCCATAACTTGTCCTCAAGTTATGGAACTTGAAGAGTTTTTTAATTAACACTACTTTAAACACATAAGTTATGGAATTAATTAGTTTTGGATAGTTTCAAAACTTGCCCTCAAGTTTTGGTATTTTAAAAGTTTTCACTTATGAATACTTTAATTCCAAGTTAGCCCTTAGAATTTTAAAAGTTAAAATTCAACCCTTATACTTTATAATATTATAAGTTAATAATATTTATATATATGTATAAGAGTAAAGTCAGTCTTACCGTTAGTAGGCCTCATTCACGAAGCCGGTCTATAAGGGGGGTATAAGGTTACAACCTATAAAATGGTAGTTTAATGGGTGTCCACTCTCACCCGCCGCTTCCTTCACCAGTGGAGGGTCGTTAGCCGAACGGGTAGGACAAGGACTAGAATTATCCCTTCATTAAAAGTATTAATGATAAATACTAAGTAACTAAACTCTTATTAATTCCCAATCTTAGTTACTTAGGAAAATGTGAATATGGTGCTAATCCATGAAATTACACTTTGCACTTTGTTTAAGCCGTTAGTGGAGCGTGTGTGGTTAAACGACACATCGATTAAGGGGTAAATATTAAGGGTACCAAGTATATTTGCATGGTTACTTCACACCTTGTTTTGTGATCCTCGGCATCCAAATCACAAAACCTGAAGGGCACACTCGAGATTGAAACATTCCATTGAACAGTTCAATGAATCTCAAAAGAATCTAGGAGTTTCAAAAACCAATTAAAACCTAATACTACATTTCATTTATTTTGGTGGAAATTGGTGAATCGTTATTCACCTACCTTCAAATATTTTATATCTTAGATTATGACATCCCTCTTCCGAGTTATAAAATAGTTTGTAGGGTCCTAGCCTTAATATTTCATATTAGGTGTTATATTAAGGACTTTTAATCAACTATCTTGAATATCTCCCAAAAGATGTCTAGTTCAGACATCTATGATCCTCCCAAAACTCTTCGAACTTCACTTCCTCCACCTCCTCCAATTATTCTCCCTATCCCACAATTTCAAGGTCACTCAAGCTCTATTGGCAAGGCAAGGTCTAGGTGCGCTCACATCTTGGTGATGAAGTCACATACTGACAAGCCGGGAGAGTTGGGTGTCAAATTCTTGAGAAAGTTGGATGTCCAATCACTTTCTATGTCACATTGTAAGTTCCTTTGGGACTCCTATGAAACAGACTATGACATGACCCTTAACGATCTTATTTATTTGCTTGGTGCTGCTGAATCAGCAGCACTGGGAGAGAAAATTTTATTAGTAGATCAACTTCCCAAACTTTATGGACATTGACAATCATGACACTGGAAATCCATAAAAATCATTCTCTTCCCAATGGAAAGGGATCGACCATAGTTAACTCGGTTGACCAAATTGTAAAGAGAAAAACTAAGTCTGTAATAGTCTCATGTACCATTACCAAAGGGTCCATATGTTAAATTGCCAAAGGAAGGGGCACTGATTGCGAAGCTGCCAAATTTTTACCTAAGGATGTTAAAGTCAATAAGTTTGACTCTACTTCAGGTAAAGACCACTATCTAACTATGTTAAGTTTCTATTATGAGATTCTTGATACATGATGTGACTGGGTCACATGTTGATGTTTTAAGAATCAAAGAAAAGTGAAGAAACTTAAAGAAAGAATATGATGAATCTGATCGCATATATGGATTTCTATCGCATAGTTTGAAGATCGGATTCTTGAGCTACTTCTTAGGAGTTATGATATATTGCTTACGAATAGATAACAACAAAGTTTTCATGTGCTTTGCACTGTAAGGATAGTTTTTCCGCAAAGTTTTTAAGATAAAAGGAAAAATTTTGATTTTATTTATTTTAAAATATCCTTACAGTGGCATTTGTGAAAAAAAAACTTTGTTGCTTATATGATTCCATTGATAGCAATATTGTAAATATGAATTTGATTCTTTCATTTGTGGTAGTGTCTAAATTTACCAAATAAGGAAAGATTCTCATCACCCAAGTTTCAGTTGGATAGAAACTTGGAATCATGCAAGTTGTATGATGAATGAGAATTTTCATCTTTGGAAAATTCAGACTAATTCCTTGTTCACATGTTCAAGTGAGTCAAGTAAATGACTAAGGGATCGCGTACACATTCTTGTGCACCGGTCAATTCCACCACAAAATATCGATAAAGACTATTCATCATAATTTAATAAAGCTCAGTAAATATGGTTATACTTACAAGCTTAAGTGTTCTGAGACGCTGGAAAAGGTTCCAATGTATGGCAGAGCAAATAAGAAGAATCAAATTAGGCAGAAGGATAAAAGTTTCTCAAATCTGAAAAGATGGGAGAGTACTTTAGTATCATGATATATGATCATCTTAAAGATTAAGAGACCTTATCACAATTCATCCTCTAAGTGCATTCTGATAGCTAAGAAGAGGAGTTATGAATTGTTGAAGTGGTTAAATCAAGAAGATGATTCATACTTCGTTCCAAAAACAATTCTTAGAGTTATACTCCAAGATTGTAACTTGAGTGACACATCTTAAAGTAGGTTTATTAACACTAGTCAAATGTAAGAGTAAAAGTTGTCTACTCTTGTACATTTGAAATTGGTAAGTTGTGATGTTTTGGACAAAACAAAGACCAACTAAGGCCAATTGTGTGAAGTGTTTGTCTTGATTAGAATCCGCACTATCTCTTGGATGTTTGACAAGGGAGTCTTATATGTCAAGAGGACAGTGGGAGTCTTAAGGTCTTGAAAGTCTCAAGAGCTAATCAAGAATAAAACCTGAAGTTCTTCACTAGCACACGACTTGAGGTTTATAACCTATCGTGTTGACATATTTTGTGCCCATTCCAGTTAAAGTTGGCTTTGCATATGATTTCTTAGAGTTCTCAATTGGTTGCATAACAACTTGGAAGCAATGGTAGGCCCTTGAGCTGCTAGGTGGCAAGAAATTAAGATTGAGTTTAGTCCGTATTAGTTTGGATTTGTCATTATCCTTGTCTTGTGACTATGGTTTTGACAATTCACATGGATAAGAACACATACACCATTAAATCTAAGTGTCATAAGGTTTCTCTCTGATTCATGAAAATGATGGTGAGGAAACACTTTCACTAAGTAGATTTCAGCTAGATAGCAATTGTGATATTTGCATTCTCAAAGTCGTTAGTGGAGCGTGTGTGGTTAACCGGCACACTAACATGGACTTGTTAGAAGTGGCAAAGGTCTAAACAATCGAGACTATGATTATGGCATCCCTTTTCATAGTTCTTAAAATTGTTTATACACACCTGTGAGCTATCTAAGATAAGGTGTATGATATTGATAAAGTTTTATCAAAGCAACCTAGTATCAGAAATATGAACTTTGGTAACAAAGTCAATAAAGTATTGTTTTTCTAGAAGTTCAGCTGATTTCTGAGTACATGTCAAAGCTGAGCATAAGTGTTATGCTAATAATCAGCATGTTAGTGGGAGCATGATAATTATGATAAAGGTTGCAAGTTAGCAATCTTAATTATAGAAAACAAAAGGTTTCAATTGGGAAAGAGTTGTTTTTCTATAATTAAAGGAGAGAAATGATACTTCATTTCAATTCTAAAAGCTTAGATTGATATTTTAATCAAATTTAGTCAAGAATATATATGAATTTCATGTTGGAATGGCTCAACATAACGAAATTCTATATATAGGTCCATTATTTGAGTTCTAAAATTCGATTATGATTACGACATCCCTTTTCATAATCTGAATTAGGAGAACTTGACAAATTGAAATGGAAATATTATAGCAGAAGACCGGTTTTGTCTTTATGTGAGACATCATGAATCGTGTCCCATATGCTTCGGATATAGGATCGATTACATGTGCTATATTCATCCTTTCTAAAAATTTCCAAATGCCTGGGGCATTAAGAAGGGAAAAGGTCTAGAACTGGGTATGACTAAAAGGATTAAACAATTGTCGAGGACAATCTAAGGTTTACCAAAGATTGGTTGCTCAGGTACAGTTGGAAGTATGGTGTTAATTTTGGAAGGACCACATTGACATATTCTGAAAAGAGGTGACTCTTCTTCAGAAGTGATAGTCAAAATGGGAATATGGGAAGATGAAAGTTATCTGTGTAAGATTAGGAAACTTAATGCAAGAAGAATGTTCAAAGGAAATGAACTTTGAATATGAGACTTCAGTTCCATGGAGTTGATATCCATTGGAATACTCTATAATGTTTGTTGACAGGTCTTTGTGACTTTGTGCATAATCGTTACAAGTGGACCAATGCATATAAGTTTAAAATCTAACAGATTTCGATAAATGATAAGGATTTGGAATTCTTACCATTTACAATAAGGATTTGGGAGTGTGAAGTTAGAATCATGGTTCAATTGGTTTATTTCACAATGTAAAGATCATAGACAAACATAGTGTGCATAATTGGTGTATGGCATGACTAGTGTTTAGAAAACATAGTGTACATGCTTGGAGCATGGGACAACTATTGTTTTAATTCAAGAATAAAGTTGATAGCTGAAACAGTATGCAATGAATAATGTGTAATCATATGGTGATAAATAAAAGGTGTTTTATTTATATTCATAAGTTCCGAGACCATATTGGATTCAACTATTCTTGTGTTTCATTTTGCATGTTTTGACTTCCAGAATAACTAGGTCGTTCTTCCTGAATGACTAAGTTATTCAAACCATCCACAGTCATTCATATGTTGGAAGTAGATATGAATCAAGACTGTCATGGGTTGGGCTTGTAGAGGTCTAAGATGTTGGACAAGGTGATGCTACAACACTCATGAGTGGTCATAAGTTCTGAGTATTGGATTCAACCCATGCTCATTAGAATCACTTCATGGATTTTATCACGAGTGATCATGAGATGATAATATCTTATATTCTTCAAACCTAGATATATGAGTTGTTACTATGAGTTGGTTATACATTGATTGCACGAAAACGCATTGGTAACTCGATGTTATAAAACATGCTTTTGTGTATGATTCAACAAGTAGTAGAACAAGCCATATGAGTCAAAGTTTATCCATTCCTTTTACCTTTGGGATAAAAGCGATATCTGTGGGCCCCTCGATGATTTAATGATGATACATGTGGGTGCTTGGCCAAGCGAGGACTGATTTGATTTGTTCAATCAGTCAGTCATCATGAATCGGAAATCGGGAAACAACAGATGGACAGAGAGAATGATTTATAATCCATGTCTCAGTCCATATGATATCTAGAATAGAGGAATATATGATCACTTATCTAATGTACAAGTCATTGACAAAGGTCAGAGATCATCGGCAAGGTCAGAGATCGACAGAAGCTTTTGAGAGCTACGATTGCCAGTCGGTTCTTGAAGTCATACGCAATAATAGTTTTAGACTTATCCAAGTGGGAGACTGTTGGATTAATGTCTAATTCCATAACTGTAATTGGTAAGACTTGACCCGACCCGGCATGGTCCATTTGGGTTGCATGGCATCACGCATTTGGATAGACTATAATGAGAGAAATAACACTTAATGTTGGTTAATATATTGTAAGTTCTAATATATTAATAAGATTATTTAATTAGTATTGATCAAGAATTAATCTAGTATTAATTAAGTGATCAAAAGAAGACTAATTAAATATATGGGTTGATTGTGTAATCATCCATACTTATATAGTGGGCTAATGTTCCATGGATTGTCAAGTTAGGCTAAAACCGATAAGATGCTCCATGGTGTATTTGTACCCATGGATCATGGAAATGAAAGGCCATGACAATTAGGGTTTACATGGTGTAACCCTAACTATATAATGATCTTATTCTTGGAGAAAATCGGCCACTATGTGTGAGAAAAAAGGGCTAGCCGATTTCATGAAGTGTGTATGTTCTCTCAAGTTATTCCAAGTGTATTTGGTGTTGTGTAAACCATTTGAGGTGTCACACTTGGGGCACTAGGTACTAATGCTTCATGAAGATATTCTACATCAAAGAGATATGTAATTCTAACTTGATATATTCATATGAATCAATGTTATTATGCTAGTTAGGATGGATACATTGGAAAGTTCATATTTGCATGTATATTAGAGAAAACATAGATCCAAGGTATTTAGGGTTGCATGTACACTTAGGAGTGTTAGAATGCTCAAAACCCAACAGTTGAGACTTCCAGAATAATTATACATAGCAAAGTTTGTTGCAACATTCATGAGTGCTAATAAGTTCTTAGTATTGGATTCAACCCGCACTCACTTGTATCACTTCATGGAATTTATCTCGAGTGATCGTGAGACGATAATATCATATAAGTCTTCAAACCAAGAGATATGAGTTGTTGACTATGAGTTGGTTATGCATTGATAGTACGAAAATGCTTCAGTAACTTGATGCTATAAAACGTGTTGTTGTGTACAATTTGAAGAGTAGTTAGTACAAACATATGAGTCAAAGTTTATCTGTTCCTTTTGGTCCTTGGAGGATTAAAAGCGATATCTTGGGCCCCTCGATGATTTTGTTTCGACTTATGTGTTTGGCCCGGTCAGAACTGAATTGATGTGTTCGGTTAAGTTTTATGTCAAACAAATCAGAGATCGAGAAACAAACTGTTGAAAATAAGTATGGTGTCGTTCCATGTATTTATCCGACTGATATCTTGAGAACAGAGGATTATATGATCACTTATCTAAAATGGAGCATCTCAGTTTGACAGAGGCTTTTAAGAGCTATGATTGTTAGTCGGTGTTTTAAGTCGTACTTGCAGTTATAGTTATTAGATTTATCCAAGTGGGAGACTATTGGATTTAGTGTCTAAGCCCATAACTATAACTGGTATGTACTTGACCCGAGAGTAGCATGGTCCATTTGGGTTGCATGGCACCAGAACAATTTGTAAGGATGGACTTTTGAGAAGAGGATATTTATGATTTATTAATATATTATAAGTTCTAATATATTAATATGAAATCATATTATTTAATTAGTATTGATCAAGAATTAATTTGGAATTAATTTTGTGATAATTAAATATATGAGGATGGACTGTGTAAATCAATCATCCTTATAAAGTGGGCTTATGATCCATAGTTCTTTATGTTGGGCTAAACCCATTTGGTGACCCATGGATACTCCATTGAGGTTAAATCCCATGGAGCCTAAGGAATGTGGAAAGTCATGCACATTAGGGTTTGTATGGATACTCCATAGAGGGTTAGCCGATTTTTGTGTGTGCAAGACAATCTCTTCTCAAGTCCTCGATTGTTGGTGGTGTTGTGTGAAGCATTTGAGGCATCACACTCAGGGTGCTAGGCTCTTAAAGGCTTAAGGTTTCAAAGCTACAACAAAGGTAAGTCATCTAACTAGATTTTTGTAGTGTATATACTCCATAGCATGCTAGTTAGGATGATGCCTTGGAAAATTGAAAGTTTGCATGTATAATAGAGAAAACATAGATCCAAGGCATCTAGGGTTGCATGTACACCATATGAGTGTTAAAATGCTCAAAACCCTTCAGGTTATTTATGGGCGTTTAGACCTAATGAGTGAGGGTTTGGTCTTAGATCTTAATTGGGTTAATTGTGGGTTTTGACTCAGTGTTAGAGGTCAGTGTGCAGCAGCAGCATTTATTGGGGTTGTTCATCATTCGAGGTGAGTCTTTTCACTATAATTACCTTGAGTGGTAACTTTGTGAGACCGGAGGGTCTTGTGTGTTTATATTGAGTATTGTAATATCCTGCATTATGTCTTTGTGATTTATGTTGTGTATTATTCTGAGATTTATTGAGTTAGGACCGGAGGGTCCACCCGAGTTGTGGGACCGTAGGGTTCCACTGAGACACATTGACCAGAGGGTCTTATTCGAGATATAGCCATGAGAGGTTAATGAGATATGTGTGGTATTTTGGGTAGCCCACTAAGATTCATGCTTATTGTGTTATGTGATATGTGTTTCAGGTACTTCTCAGAATCGAGGGAAGGCGTCGACTTGATTGTACACACGAGATGGAGTTATGTTTGAGGATCCTAGATTTTTATTCAACAAATATGGATATGTGTTTTGATAATTTAATAGTTTGGGGTTTTTTTTGTGAAATGTGTTAATGAGAATTATGTGATTTAAAAATGATTTTTTTTTTGAAAATTTACGGTGTTCCAAGTTGGTATCAGAGCCTTGGTTTGAGGGATTCGGATGTACCTTCGGGTGTGTTTGAATCAAACTGAGGATTTGAGAAAAAAATTCAAAAGAAATGAATTTTTTTTTCAAAATGAGAAAGATTTTTAAGAGAAAAATGAGTTGGAGTAGTGTGTACAATCAGCCAGAGCCTGAACGGTGATTTCCCAAAATACCATTACTTATTTGTGTTATGAGATATTCATGAGATATTAGGGATGCATGCTAGAGGATAGGCTAGGTATTTCATATCTTAGGGCTAGAGTTGCCTGATTTGTCATGCCTTAGCCTAGGGTATGCTATTGAGTGATATTATCTGCTATTTGCTCTGTGTATGTGTTGAGTAAGAGTACCTAGCAAGAATCTTTTAGAGAGAGCTTTGAGTAAAGGAGTAATCTAGGAGAGATACCTAGATTTTCATTTAAGGAATCTATTGAGAGAGTAGTGTGATACCCAAGAGAGGTAGTGTTGCCTGAGTTCGGTAATGCCTTTTAGAGTTGTGGATAGAGAGAGCGCAGTTGTGTGCTAGAGTGGTCTTATGTGTTGGTGATTCGATACCTGAATGTTGCTTGCTTTGTGCTTTGTGGAACTCTTGATGATGAGAGACAGCTACTAAGTGAATTTGACGATATTCAGGAGGTAGATGGTTGGCATCATGAGGATTTCTTCAGCAGCTGATGGCAAAGAAGTGTGAGAACCTAGGAAGAGCCTAGGGAGTGACCTTAGTCAGATGAGTACTCTGATAGAGTATAGTAATTGTTGGAGAGCAAACATGTGTAACGGGACTAGTGATCGAGAAGGTTGAGCAGCTACTTAGGAAATCTGGGACGATCCATGTGGAAAGTAAGGGTAGATGTTGCAGGTAGTATGGGCCCGTACTAATGAAAGAAGAGGACCCATAATCAAAACAGGGAGAATTCCATAGGTTCTAAATAGCAGGTTAAGGGGAGATAACATGATTCAAGTACGATGATACGTAGTAGTGTGTGTTTCCATCTTACCAGTTATCCGATGATGGGTGTTTAAATTGAGAATGGATGTGATAAGCTGTGGGGCCAGAGGGCCATGTCGGCTGAGCTTCGAAAAGTGTACCTTGCGAGGAAAAAAATTGTGTTTAGATCCCAAGGAGCCTGACTGGTGAGCTGCCAGTTGGATTCGTGGGACTTGAGGAAAAGTGGAGATGATACGTTGTGGAGGATTGCGGTCTGGGTTGAGTGATCGGCCGATGATTGAAATGCCACTTTATGTGATGAGAATTACACTAGTTCTGCTTCTCGTGTGGGGAAAAAGAGATAACGAGCTTCCGGTTCCAGAGTTTGGAGGTAACCCCGAGGGGTAGCACATAATTGCGATATTTTCACCAGAATATTTTTCTATGAGGTATTTCTTATACCGTGAGAGAGTCATCAGTGGGGACTGAGATGGATGAGGAAAAGGAGATTCCTTAGTTGAGTAAGGCATACTTTTAGTAGCAGTTCCAAGTGATCAAGAGGAGTACACCGGGGGCGGCGGCCCTCGTTGCCTACGTTGTGCATCGACTTGGAGAGTGAGGTCTCTTGCTCCTATGATAATTTCCGTGATGGAATGTTGGTTGAAGAATCGGAGATGAAGTGTGTGATAGTGCATTACTTCCATATTGAGAGACGTCATTAATTCGGGAAAGTTGGGATATCCGGCGGTGTGTCTATATGGGATTTCGGGATGACTAGAGGCAGTCACGTTGGGAGGATTCTAAGGTTTTCATCTGAAATATAGGATACTTAGAGTTATGTGGTCACTATCTGGAAGATCATCGAGTGTTGCATAGTACATTCCATGAGTCAGAAATGGTACATCTGGCGAGCGAGTCTGTAGTGTGGTCTGTTTAGTATGTCAATGGACGATGGTTCGAACCCAAAGTGGGGGAGAATAGGGTATTCTTTGGGGGAGGCTCCTCACTCTGATGTGGAACAGAAATTTGGGTTATGAGGATCTGCGGTGCGAGTATATGAGACGGGAGTCATGTGGCAGTCGAGACGATGTACAACACGAGATGATGCATTTCACATATTCCAAGGAGAAAATGAGTGACTTTACAGCAGGTGGCCGGTAGACAGGAATCTGATCATGGGTTGTGTTTGTCCGGGTGTACCAATGTTGTAGCACCTAGTTCCTGGTACGTATTTTCATTCAAGTAATTATAACATTTTGGCCTGGGACTCGGTGAGTTGAAGGTCCAACTCATCAAGTAGAATCGGCTTTGGACACGGGAGTTTAGTGACCTACTCGACGAGTCGGCAAACCGACTCGACGAGTAGGCACTGTTTGGACAAAACCCTAAATCCGAGGGATTGCACCCTATTTAAACGTCTTAATGCAGCCTTCATCGTCCCTTATGATCCCAGAACACCTCATACTGAAACCCTAATCGTTTTGTGAGATCTAAGGCCATTTTTGGTGATTTTGGGTGGTTTGTGATCACAAGAAAGAAGGAAAAGCTTGAGGATCCAAGAGGAAACCAGAAGATTTTGATTTTGTGCAGCATCTACAGTTCCTTTAAGGTATAAAGCTTATACCTTGTTCATTCATGTTCTAGATCCCTTTTTGGGGTGAATTAGGGCTTTTAAAGACCATCTTTAGTGACCAATCATGAGTGCAAGCATGGTTGAGGGTTAAGACTCAAGATCCAGGGTCCTTATGGGACTGCATAACCTAATGTGGCCAACCTTATAGCCATAGAGAGCCACATGCACTTTTAGACCTCATTTTTGGGTCCCTTAAGCTTATACTTCCATGCATGCATGTAAAGTTCATAACTTTACGTGCTAGATCGATCTTTGAAGCCCAGATCTGTCTTTTGTATGAGTATGTGCATCAAAAATCAAAATATAAGACTTGGATAGCGCCGACTCGTCTAGTTGTTCTTGGAACTCGGCGAGTCCGGGGCTTGAGTCCCCAATCTGTTAAGGTTCGAAGGAACCCAGTTGAGTGTTAGAATGGTCTTAGAGGGGTCCAGGGGAGTGCCTCGACATATTAGACTTAGACATGGAACTGGGAATCATAGGACTTGGCGAGTGTATGAACAGTCTCGGCGAGTCCAAGGCAATCTCCCAACCCCTTGAAGGTGAACTCGACGAGTTGTTCATACAACTCGATGAGTCGGATGAAGGTTCATTCGATAATATTATGAAAAGAGAACTCGTCGAGTCTTTATAAAACTCGATGAGTAGAGTCAAGAGGAAGTCAGATGAAAGAATTGGGACTTGGCGAGTTGGCAGCCCAACTCGGGAAGTCAGGTCAATTGGAAGTTGAATTTGACTAGGATATTGACTTTGGCCAGGGGTAAAATAGTCATTTTACCCTAAGAGTAGTTATCAGCTTTTGACTAAGTGTCTTTATGGGAATTATAGACGGAGAATCGCCGGAGCAGCAGACAGTGACTTCTCACCCGGATTGACAGCATTCATTCATACGAGGTGAGTTACCTTCCGGTAGTGGTAGGTCTACGGCCACAATGTCGGCCCCCACCAGTAAGAGTTATACGTTAGATGATTGTCTTTGTGATATTCATCTAGGTTTGCTACTACTTGATATGTTTATATGCTGGCATGATATGTTATATGTGATAATGGTAGTAGGAGGGGAATAGTCCCCAAGTTCGGTCGTTTGGACCGAAGGGTAGGTCGGACACCTCGGATATGTCTGACAGAATGTTATAATATGTTTATATGTTGGCATGATATGTTATATGTGATAGTGGTAGTAGGAGGGGAATAGTCCCCAAATTCGTTTGTTAGAGCCGAAGAGTAGGTCGGACACCCCAGACATGTCTGACAATATGTTTATGTTATGATATATGTGATAGTAGCAGTAAGGGGTGGAATATTCCCGAGGTTCAGTTGTAGAACCGAAGAGTAGGTCAGCGCCCCAGAATGGCTCGGGACGGGTAGGTCGGCACCCCAGAATGGCCGTACCGGGTAGGTCGGTGATATGTGCATATTTAGTTCATATTAAGTATAGATTTTTATTCATTTATTAGCTAAATTATTGCATTTTATGGAGAAAAGGTACTTAAAAGTGTTTGAATTATATTTTCAGTCCAAAAATGAAGCTCGGAAGCAGGAGAAGCGGTTAAGAGATCAAGAATGGAACAAAGAAGAAAAAACACCAAAAATGACACCTACTCGGCGAGTAGGGTCGACTACTCGGCGAGTCCGATCGAAGAATCGAGAAGATAATGACTCGGGGTCCCAAAGACTTATCACAATACGGGGACTGAGAGATGGACTCGACGAGTCGCCACCTGACTCGACGAGTTGATTTGTATATATAAAGATAACTCCTCAGAACGATAAAAGAGAATTCTGGAACGATTCAGAAGAGTTTACCTGCGATTGAGAAGGAAGAAAAACCCTAGAAGACGACAAGAGAAGCTAGAATTCAATCCCGAAGAATAATTGAGGCAAAATTTCATCATTCCACTTATTCTTTTGTTTTATCATTATGGTTAAACAATTTGAATTTGTTTGTTTGCTGTCATTTACTTCAATTATGAGGTAAAACCTTTAAACTTCTGTTTGGGGATACAAAGTTGACAATATGGTTTGATTGATTGGTAGGATTAATTCTAAGTTGGTGAATTTTTGTTATTTTAGCTTGCTAAAGAACCTTGTGTGCGAATAATAATTAATTTTCTGTTAATAGGAAGATAATTGATTAGCATGAACATCTACTGATTATTAACCTCATATGCTATGTGATCACTATGCCATATGTCTAGGATTAACGAATATGAAACTAGAGTTAATAAGAAAATTGAGTAAATTCATGTGCAAGCTTGTAAGATGACCATCAAACAAGAAGTTAATTAAAAGAATAAATTAGTTAACTATTGCAAGTATAACTTAACCCGAATAGTTAATTTAGTAAATTTAATTAAATTAGACAACTGGCCACTGTTTAAGTTAGTTTATTTGCTAAGGATTAGGGTAGTGAATACGAATCTAATCACTTGAATCGGTAACCAACGAAAGAATTAATCCATTGCACCATTACCGTGAAATCAACCATAGAATCAACTAAGTTGAACTAAACAGAAGTTCCCTTCCATTTATTGAATCTAGTTAGTATTCCAGTTTTTAAGTAAGTAATAGTTAGTAAGTTTCTAGTCTTGTAAAACTAGATAAAACCCCTACTTATTAATTAATTTAGATAAAATTAGTTTTTAATTTTAGTTTTCCGTTCCCTGCGATCGATACCCTGCTTATTTAACTATACCACAATTGATAGGTTCACTGCCTTTTGTGTGTTATTTGATAATTAAAAGTAGGTTTAAAACTAAGTGAGTTTGCACACATCAAGTTTTTGACGTCGTTGTCGGGGAACGGTTCTAAATTAACATTAAATTCTAGTTTAATCGATCCTTTGTGTGGGATTTATCTTACACAAAGTTATTTAAGAAGCAATTCAGTAAGTAGAATTAGTTTTATAAAAATTTCGTTTTTAGAGTAACTAGAAATTTTTTCTGTTTTTGCCTTGAACTCGCCGAGTGCACTCGTGCCGACTCGGCGAGTACATCGTTGTTTCAGTTTTAAATTTTTATTTTATTTTTTTCTTTTTACGCGTTTTTCTATTTTATTTACAGTTGTTTCATGACCCAAGGATCTGATACACCTCTGGTCCCCCCTCTTGAAGACCTGAAATCCGCACTAAGGAAGAGCAAAGGCAAAGCCATTGGAGAATCCGCTTCTTCAAAGAACTCGCCACTCAAGAACCTCAAGTCCGTTTTCAGCAAGAAGAGGAGCAGCAAATCCAGAGCATCCAGTGCCTCTTTGACTATCGAAGACCCAATTCAAGAAGATATCAAATACGAGACCGAGGAAGAAGAAGAACCCACATTCGAGCACGACTCCGATTTTGAAGACGATCTAGTCATCACTATGGCTAATATCGATGAAGTCCCCATGGGGGAATGGAAGTAGAGGATGTGCGATGACACCGGCCCGGGACTTGTGCAGCCTGCAATTCTCGCAACCGCCACTTTCGAACTAAAAGGCCATATTCTCGCTCAACTCAAGGAGATTCCTTTTTATGGGAAGGATCACGAAGACGCCTACAAGCACTTGGATGAAGTGAATGATGTGGCCGACTATTTCAATGTACCAAATGTCCCTCGCGAGACCCAGCTTCTTCGCATGTTCCCAGTCACGTTCAAAGGAGCTGCAAACGATTGGTTAAAGTCACTTCCTCCCGGATCAGTCACCATATGGGCCAAGATGAAAGAGGAGTTCATAGATCACTTTTGTCCGCCCTCCAAAATAGCCAAGCTAAAGAAAGCAATTGCCAACTTCGAGTAACAGCCCGAAGAATCTCTTTATGAAGCATGGGAAAGGTACAAGAGTTTGCTTAGAAATTGCCCACATCACGACCTTAATAGCCAACAAGAGGTCTCCATTTTCTACGATGGAGTCAATGTCACCACAAGGCAATTGTTAGATTCTCAAGGTCCGCTTACGAAGAAGGCGCCCCCGGTAATCAAGGAGATAATTGAAGAATTCTCTAAACACTCTAGAGAATACCACAACCCAAGAAACGAAGTAAGTCGGGGAGTAGTGAACGCGGCAAATGATAGCATAGCGGCGGTGATAGCTAAGCTTGATAGTCTTGATAGAAGAATGACAAAAATGGATCAAACAATCCATGTTATGAGGGTGGGATGTGAAAATTGTAGAGGGCCCCATCTCACCAAGGATTGTGATTTGGATGAGAATGGAAATAAGAAAGCTCAAGTCTTCTATTCAAGTGGCGATCGATACAACGAAAATTGGCGAAACCCTAAGAAGGAATGGCTCCCATATGAAGAGTATAAGAAGGCTAAGGAGGAAAAATACAAGCAGAAGGAGAGGGGACTATATCAAAGAGAAGAACCGGTAGAAAAGAAAGCTGATCTGGAAGAAATGTTCACTAGATTCATAGCCGCGTCCGAAAAGAGACACAATGATCACGATGCTGCAATACATGAGACCAGAGACATGCTAAGGAATCAGCAGGCATCCATTCTCAACATTGAGAAACAGCTGGGACAACTTGCACACCAAGTGAACGAAAGAAGACCGGGTCAACTTCCAAGTAATACCGAAACTAATCCGAGAATGGAGAATGTAAGTGCTGTGACCTCCAGTAAAGAAGAAATTTTCACAGATGCACAGAGGATCTCCAAGAAGAAGACAGAAAGGGCAGAAGACTCGACTCCAGCAAAACCCGATCTGACTCGCCGAGTCCCTCTAATGGACTCGACGAGTCCATGCGTGAATGATAAAACTATCAGTCCTTTAAAGCCATATAATCCTCCTTTGCCATACCCAATTAAATCCATGCCTGCAGAAAAAGTTGAAGCATATAGAACCTTCATGAAGCATGTTAAAGCCTTACAAGTTAATGTGCCATTTGTGGAAACGATGCTCCAGATACCAAAATACATCAACTTGCTAAAAGGTCTTTTTGCTGCTAGGAAAGATTTGGCTGAAGTCGCGGAGGTACTGTTGAGTGAGCTACCCGAAAAGAAAGGCGATCCGGGGAATATTATAATTTCGTGCCAGTTTGGTAATGAAGTTGTCACCCAAGCATTGACCGACTTGGGTACAAGCATCAACATGATGCCTTTCTCTTTCTATAAGAGGTTGAATTTACCGGAGCCAAGACCGGTAAATATGAAGATCCATTTGGCAGACAAGACAATAATTCATCCACAAGGCGTTTGTGAGGATCTCCTTATTAAAGTAGACAAGTTTATATTTCCGGTAGACTTTGTGGTGGTTGACATGGAAGAAGACCCCAAAATTCCAATCATTTTGGGGAGATCATTTTTAAACACCGCATGTGCCTTAATTGATGTAGGCGAGTCTACATTAACATTGAGGGTGGGTGATGAGTCCGTAATATTTAAAGCTTTACCAGAAGCCAAGCAAGAAGAGGAAAGAAAAGAAAACATCACTTTTATCCATTTGGATGATGAGATATTACAAAAAGAACTTGAACTTTTGCAAAAAGAAGATCCAACCAAGTTTTTGCTACATTCTGGAGAGGATGGAGATGTTAACAAGGACTTGGAGGAGTTAGAAAAGCTACTGGAAGAAGCTGACTCAGAAAACACCCAAGAAATGGTGGAATACGATCAGACTCACCGAGTCACTTTACTGGACTCGATGAGTCCAGTCGAATTTGATAATAACTTGGACGGTTTGGATCTGCTGGTTGATAGTCCTCTGTATAATCTGGATTTGGAAAATTTTCCTCATTATTTAGGAGAAGAAACAGAAAAAGAAGACATGGATACGGAAGTTCAACACGCCTATATAGCATGTCTTAATGCAATTACACTTGAAGATGGGGTGAGCACAGAGAAAGAAGAGGAGGCAAAAGAAAGGAGGGTGGAAGCTGATCAACCATTCATTACCAAACCTAGAGCACGCACCTTCACAAAATACGAAGTAATTCAGTTTGAAGGAAAAGAAGTGCAAAAGAAGGAGAAAACGAATGGGGTGAAGAAGAAAAAGAGGAGAATGGAAGCCCAAGCAGCTGAGGATGATGCTGTGAAAAAGAAGAGAGAGGAAGCAAAATGGGCTTACAAAAAGAAGATTCACGCTTACAAAACGAAGTACAAACCACAAAAGACTAGGCGTGCATTCCCGATGCTGGAAGATGACGAGACGTAGATGGGAAGGAGTCCAGCTAACCACTCGTTAAAAAGAAGCGCTTGGCGGGAGGCAACCCGTTATTTAGAGTTTGCTTTCTTTTACCTTTTTAGTTTTGTTTGGATTTTTTTTTTTCGTTTTTTTTAGAATTTTAATCTTCCAATTCGTCGGACATGTCTGCTTGAGAGTGTGCATGGGTTACGTGTGGGGTGAAATGATTTTAAATAAATAACAAAATTTTGAAAATTATGAATTTTTGCAAGAGACTCGCCGAGTCTTACCGTGACTCGACGAGTCCATATAGATTTCAGAAAAAAAATTGACATCGCGACTAGACACGCCGAGGCTGACACTGAATCGACGAGTCGGTATTATTTACAGAAAAAATAATACTGAAATTACTTTTACAACCGGTAACTAGGGTTTTAACCCTAATGAATCAGTTTCTTTTTCACACACACTCGCCGTGCGCCTCTCCCTCAATTCTCTCTCAAGCATTCAAGTGTTCCTCTTCCATTATTCTTCAAAATTTTCAAGTTTCATCACAAAAGGTAACGAATTTCTTCCTCTTTTCTGTTAAAAGTATGATTTTAAGGCTATCTATAATGGAAATTGCATAGAAAGAACCGATTTTGAAAAATATTAGATTTCTAGGGTTTCGATTTCTCAAAGATTATGATGTTTTGCATGTTTATTCTTGCCTAAATACCTTATATACATGTGTCTAGACAAAACCCTTGAAGAAATTTTGAGATTTCCTGGTCCAATTTAGACCGACCCGCCGACTGACTCATGCAGTTCTTGCGACTCGCCGAGTCGTACATGGACTCGACGAGTCGAGTCGGGAAACATGTGCATGACATTTTTTTTAATTATACTCGATGTTTCTGGGTTTTGTATCTTTGTTTCGCAGAAAGAATGTTCAGCAGGGGGCAAAATTATGGGGGGCACCAAGGGGACTTTCCTTGGTTAAATTTCCCACAAATTGAGTCCGCTTCAACAATGCGGAAGTGGAATAAGAAATTAGCCGACATAAGGAAGAAGGAAATATACGTGCCTAATAGGATAGATTGGGATTGGTTGCAGCGAGTATGCTATGAAGAGGAGTTAGCTCCGTATCTTTTAAAGGAGTTTACCCATGAAGGAGAAACAATGATTTGTGATGGGTGGAGCCGGGTCTTTCGAATTCAAGAGCCGGTGTATTTGGAGCTATGCCTAGAGTTCTTCTCCACAGTATCTTTCACGGGGGGGATTAGATTGTTATCACCCAACAAGTTTCAGTTTCTGTCTTGGGGGTGAATTTCATCAATGTTCCGTGCTCGACCTTGCCTGTCGATTGGGAATTTATGACCAGCCCTTGGTCTCAACAGCTGTTTTTCGGGCCTTTTTGGAGCAATCCCACATGGTGTTTCCCGATGGAGTTACTAGCACGGGGTGGTGGAAAACGATTGGCAACAAAGTTTATATTCCAAAATCGGCACAAGAGGGGAACATCCGATCACCTACGCACCGCCTTATTCATCGTCTTATTTCATCCACTATTAACCAAAGGAAGGATGATGACAAGGTTTCTAACCTTGATGTCTTCTATTTATGGAGCATTATCACACCCTGCATTTTTTGCAATATTCCAAGGTGTTTGGCTTCATATCTATCGGAGGGTGCGGTTAAGGATCGCAAAACTTCTCGAATCAATGGTGGTATGTTTGTCACCCGGCTAGCCAACTCGTTTGGTTTGATGACCCGTGGTGCATAGAACTTTATGACGATGATTCCTACGCCTCCATTCAATCCAATTCTTTTCCGGCGGGCCAGGATTATTGAAGACTATGGTGGTGGTCATTATGTTATCCCGCATGATGATCCGGCTGTTGGTCCCGAAACACCAGGAAGGAGGGTCCGTTCGAGGAGGGAGCGGGATGTGGAGGAAGAGCCGCCGGTGATTCCGGTTGATAATGAAGAGGTACCAATGGATTGGTACAATGTGGAGATGAGGCGGCTACAAGATCAAATGGCGCGGGGCATCAATTTTAGCAACCAATCACATATCTGGCTTTTCGATCACTTCAACATACCGCATATTGATGGCGGTAACTTTCCGTACATTCCATCATGGGACGAGGTGATTAGTGCAAGAAGGAGTGGTGCGGGAGGAAGTGGAACAGCAGCGGATCAAGACGAGGAGGAGGATTAATTTCTTTGCTTTTTTATTAGACAATTTTCAATTTCAATTTTTTATGCTTTTTTTTGTTTCGTTTGTTTGAATGTGTTAAGACCTTTTTACTGTTTTGTTTAATGTGTGTTTGCCTTGATTATTTTTCAGAATTAAATTAGGAATGCTTGCATAGGAGAGTTAAAGTTATAGAGTCAAAAAGGGTTATAAGAGTGATAGAGAGTCAAGAAAGGGAAGCATTAGAGTCAAAGTATCGAGTCCGGTCCTTAGGGACATGAGCGAGTGAGACCAGAAGTGAGGAGAAAGTTTTGAAGATTTATTGGAGGCTGGAACAAATGCAGAATTCCAATTTTTTTTCGTCCAACGGTCTACTCGTCGAGTGCATTAAACTGACTTGACGAGTCGCCTTGTATTCTCACACATATGAAGAGTCCGCGCTTATACTCGACGAGTCACATATATGACTCGACGAGTCATTCATTTTTAACCGAAGGGGACTGCTGATTTGATGCTGATACGAGTACCACTTGACCACTTATTCTTCCTATATTGATTCCTGAAGATCTTATATTGTTTTTCCGCGTATTTGGAGCGACCCACATGAGATTTTGATACCCAAGACATGGATGAGATGTTACCATGTCTAAAGTCAATTGAAGTTGGAGCTAAAATGAAAGTGACCAACCTATCGACTGCTATCCCAGGGGAGTTTGTTCCAATTCTCTCTTTATTCTCTTTTTATGTTTTTATCATGCATAATATGCAATGAGGGCATTGCATAAAATAAGTGTGGGGTAGGGGGTTGGTTACATATTAGAAAATTTAGAGTCTTAATTTAGGTATAATTTTAAAAATTTGTTGCATACCAAAAATATTACTTAGGATTTAATTTAGAAAATTTTGGTAAAAGTAAAATTAGGATTCCATGTTAGAATTGTGTTGATAATTGCATGAAGACCCAAATGTTTAGTTGAGCCTATATACGTTCTAGTGCATTTGTGGCTTCCTTATTCCAGTGAAATCATGAGACAAAAACACGACCTTGCTCAGCCTGAGGGATGCAATATGTTTAGCAGCCTAAACCTGAAATGTATCCAGGAAGATTGTTATCGTTAGCCAATAAAGGTTGAGATTGAGCGCCCTTGCTTAAGCATGTAGGGTTTTGAGTGAAAAAAAGTGAGGTACATGTAAAAAAAAAAAAGAAAAAAAAAAGAGAGAATTGCAAGAAAAGTTGAAGAATTTTGGAGCAAATAAAGTGAAGATCAAAAGATCAAAATTCCAAGAAATTCAAAAAGTTGAACATACCAAAAATCAATAAAGGTTGTGAATTCAAAGAGATCAAAGATCAAATTAACAAAGAAGTGAAGAATTCCAAAGAGCTCCATAGTGGTATCGAAAAGTGTAATTCTAGATTATGTATGCTTGGGTTGCTCAATTAAAAATACCTTGAGGGTAAGAGGTTTTCTGCGGATGGATTCGGAGGGTTGCATAAAATGAGCATAGTTCGGGGTGAGTGGGCGAATGTTTATGAGGATTGTGAGTATTTGGAGTATGGGAGGTCCTTAGGAAAAATTTTAGACACAAATGCACGCGTTGCGGTCTTGGCATAATGGCTGGGTTAGATTGGAGTTGTCATATGTGATTCTAATGTTTTAAAATTTAGTTTTGCTTGGGGGCAAGCAAAAGTCAAGTGTGGGGTATTTTGATATGGGCATATTTAGTTCATATTAAGTATAGATTTTTATTCATTTATTAGCTAAATTATTGCATTTTATGGACAAAAGGTACTTAAAAGTGTTTGAATTATATTTTCAGTCCAAAAATGAAGCTCGGAAGCAGAAGGAAGCAGGAGAAGCGGTTGAGAGATCAAGAATGGAACAAAGAAGAAAAAACACCAAAAATAACACCTGCTCGGCGAGTAGGGTCGACTACTCGGCGAGTCCGATCGAAGAATCGAGAAGATAATGACTCGGGATCCCAGAGACTTATCACAATACGGGGACTGAGAGATGGACTCGACGAGTCGCCACCTGACTCAACGAGTCGATTCGTATATATAAAGATAACTCCTCAGAACGATAAAAGAGAATTCTGGAACGATTCAGAAGAGTTTAGCTGCGATTGTGAAGGCAGAAAAACCCTAGAAGACGACGAGAGAAGCTAGAATTCAATCCCGAAGAATTATTGAGGCAAAATTTCATCATTCCACTTATTCTTTTGTTTTATCATTATGGTTAAACAATTTGACTTTGTTTGTTTGCTGTTATTTACTTCAATTATGAGCTAAAACCTTTAGACTTCTGTTTGAGGATACAAAGTTGACAATATGGTTTGATTGATTGGTAGGATTAATTCTAAGTTGGTGAATTTTTGTTATTTTAGTTTGCTAAAGAACCTTGTGTGTGAATAATAATTAATTTTCTGTTAATAGGCAGATAATTGATTAGCATGAACATCTATTGATTATTAACCTCATATGCTATGTGATCACTATGCCATATGTCTAGGATTAATGAATATGAAACTAGAGTTAATAAGAAAATTGAGTAAATTCATGTGCAAGCTTGTAAGATGACCATCAAACAAGAAGTTAATTAAAAGAATAAATTAGTTAACTATTGCAAGTCTAACTTAACCCGAATAGTTAATCTAGTAAATTTAATTAAATTAGACAACTGGCCACTGTTTAAGTTAGTTTATTTGCTAAGGATTAGGGTAGTGAATACGAATCTAATCACTTGGATCGGTAACCAACGAAAGAATTAATCCATTGCACCATTACCTTGAAATCAACCATAGAATCAACTAAGTTGAACTAAACAGAAGTTCCCTTCCATTTATTGAATCTAGTCAGTATTCCAGTTTTTAAGTAAGTAATAGTTAGTAAGTTTCTAGTCTTGTAAAACTAGATAAAACCCCTACTTATTAATTAATTTAGATAAAATTAGTTTTTAATTTTAGTTTGCCGTTCCCTGTGATCGATACCCTGCTTATTTAACTATACCACAATTGATAGGTTCACTACCTTTTGTGTGTTATTTGATAATTAAAAGTAGGTTTAAAACTAAGTGAGTTTGCACACATCAGTCGGGAACCCCAGAATTGCCCAACAGTATGTGTGCTATAGGATTGTATGGTATGTGGTATGATGGGTGAAATCACTAAGCTTCATGCTTACAGTTTTCAGTTTTGTTTTAGGTACCTTTTCAGCGAAGGGGAAGGATCCGACGCAGTAGTTGCACATCATACACACACATTGGATTCCGCTTTATGAGATTTCTTGGGATTGTACTCTGACATTGTTACTACTTTTATGATATGATTTTCAGACATGAGATTATGGTTTTATGAAATGATATGACATGGTGATGTTTTATTACGAATGTTTTCTAAATCGTTATATCAAAATTGAAATTTTTGGACTCGGAATTTAGGACGTTACAAGTTGGTATCAGAGCCTTGGTTTGAGGGATTCGGACACACCCTCGGGAGTGTCTGGACTCAAATCGAGGGATTAAAATCTTTTTACAAAGAAAATGGTTTTCTAAATTCTAAGTTAAAGAGTTTTGAGAAAGAAAAAGGTGTGTGATATGCACGACCAGCCGAGCTTAAGTAAGTTTTCCCCAAAGTACCCATACAAGTTTATGTTATGATTATCAGCTAGTAGATCAGCATGCTAGATTAGGACTAAGGATCTAGGAAGGATGTCTTATGTGCCTGTTATATGTGATATAAGTTGTATGATAGTGTTGATTAGACAAAGATAGGATAGCATGTTTAGGTTATGCCTGATTATATGAGCTTACATCGCATGCTAGTCCAGATTCTTGTTATGTGAATAGAATTGCTTGAGTTGCTCCCTTCTTGTCTGAATGTTGCTTGCTTTGTGCTTTACGTGACTCTAGGTAATGGGAGTTAGCTATTAGGTGAATATGTTAAATTCACATGCAATCAGGGTTGAATAATCTTAGAGTATTGGATTTGACCCTATTATGTAGCTCTTGTCTGAGTCTTAACCGTGGAAGGGATGAGTCCCTAACTCGATGGATTATCCGAGCCTCGTTGTATGTGATAGTATTTAGGTGGTAGCTAATTGGCATTACAAAAAGGCCTTTAGCAGCTGAGGACTGATTAGAGTCGAAGATTTCCCTAGCGTAAGCCTAGGATGAGAGTAGCATAGAAAAGTAGTAGTATAAGGGACTTGGTGGAGTCAAGGCAGTTCTTGAGGAAAGTACAAATAGATGTGGAAGGTAGTATGGGCCCGTAGTACTGAAAGCAGAGGATCTGTACTTAGTCAAGGAAGGCTGAGACAAGACCAGGGAACTTATGGTAGATGTGATCCCTCTAGATATATCAGTGTTTCTGACGATTGTCATTATGTGTTTACAGAATGGTGGTACTACGCCCTAGACCAGCAGTTGGCAGTTCAGGAGAGGGATCAGGTTCGGTTTCGGGTTCCGAACTAGTGGATGAGAGGCTACGCGAGTTTATCGCGTCAGAGATTACTAGAGGCATCCTTGATGCGACCCCGGTTATCTTTGGGTCGATCAAGGAAGGGATAGTAGAGTTGATGGAGGATCGCCTCAGGGCATTCAGGAGTGACATGGCGACCAGCCAGTCAGGATCACACACACTATCCTTTAAGGACTTCAGGGGCAGTGGTGCACCAGATTTCCATGGGGAAAAGGACCCCATGGTTGCCAGACGATGGATTGCAGACATTGAGTCTGCACAGTTGACCAGCTTCTGCCCCGAGGAGTCGAAGGTATGATATGCAGCAGGATGCTTGAGGGACAGGGCCATGGATTGGTGGGAGTCGGCCACTGACTCTTTGGGTGCCTCGGCTATTGAGGCTATGACATGGCCAGATTTCATGACCTACGGTGGAGCTTCAGTAGTTGGCCTGGGAGTTCCTGGATATGAGGCAGATGACTGAGATAGTGGCGGAGATCACCACTAAGTTCCGAGATAGGTCTTTATTGGTGCCCCAGTATGCGAGAGACGAGGATATGAGGAGGACTCGCCATCACGACATGCTGCGAGCCGATATTCGGGAGCATGTCATCTTTTCAGCTTGTCCCACCCTGGAGTCCATGGTTGCAAGGGCAAAGGAGAGAGACATTGATTTGGAGCACATCTGTAAGAGGAAGGTCGATGAGGGACCGATGACTGGGGCTTTGGGGAAGAAGCCCAAGGGATCAGACACTAGGCTGAATGGCCAGTCGGGACAGGGCCGCTGCAGGAAATGCGGCAGGCCACATGAGGGAGCTTGTAGGTTGGGATCGTCGGGCTGCTACAAGTGTGGCAAGACGGGGCACTTCAGTAGGGATTGTACTGCCCCTGCACCTACTGTTCATACATCCGAGTTGCTGTGTTTCCACTGCAACTAGAGGGGCCATAAAAATGCCAATTGCCCACAGTTGACAGCAGCAGCAGCAGCAGCGCCAGTGAAGGCGCCAGCTCCAGTGACCCTGCAGATTATGGATGGCCGACAGGGCAAGACAGAGGCTCCATTGGTAAGGAACCGGGCCTTCCAATTGACTACCAAGGAGGAACGCGCCGCACTCGATGTGGTGATGAGTATGATTCCTTCTCTCTAGTTTTTATTTATATGATGTGTATGATATTGATGTGTATGTGCTTTCTTTAGGATCGTTCCATGTTAACGGTATTCCAGTTTAGGTATTGTTTGATTCGGGTGCTACTCAATCATTTGTCTCTCTTGCGCTTAGCAAGAAGTTTATTGAGTCTTCGGGCATGTTGGATTGCTCTTTGGAGGTCGAGATTGCGGACGACCAGTCAGTGCGAGCATCAGAGGTCTACCGAGATTGTGTTTTGAGGCTGTTTGAGGAGCGTTACCTGGTAGATCTGGTTCCCATACCTTTGCGGGGGAACAAAGTTATTATTGGTATGGATTGGCTAAGCCCCAATGGGGCAGTGATTGACTGTGCGCAACAGTTGGTGCGGATCAGGACCCCAAGTGGGGGAGAGCTGGTGGTTTAGGGCGAGAGGCCACAACGAGGACCAGCTCTATGTTCAGCAGTGAGAGCTAGGCGCCACATTTAGCAGGGTTGCGCATGATTTTTCGCTCATGTTATGGATACCCGGGAAGCGGGTAAGGCGACGGTGAGCAATGTGCCCGTGGTACGAGAGTTTGCGGATGTATTCCCTGAGGAGTTGCCTAGGATACCTCCGGAGAGGTAGGTAGAGTTTAGGATCGACCTAGTCCCTAGTGCGGCTCCGATAGCCAAGGCACTGTATCGGTTGGCTCCTCCTGAGATGCAGGAGTTGTCTACGCAGCTGCAGGAGCGGTTAGACAAGGGATTCATTAGAACGAGCAGTTCACCCTGGGGAGCCCCGATTTTGTTTGTGAAGAATAAGGACGGGTCACATCGGATATGTATAGACTATCGGGATGAGGGTCAGAGATGAGGATATTCAGAAGACTTCTTTTCGAACTCGCTATGGCCATTACGAGTTCATGGTGATGCCCTCCGGGCTCACCAATGCTCCTGCCGCGTTCATGGACCTCATGAACCGCGTGTGCAGATCGATTCAGGATCGTTCTGTGATAGCTTTTATTGATGATATCCTGGTCTACTCCAAGACACAGGAGCAACATAAGGAGCATCTGCGAGAGGTTTTGGATACTCTGAGGAGCGAGAGCTTGTACGCCAAGTTCTCCAAGTGTGAGTTCTCGTTACGCGAGGTGCAGTTTCTTGGGCACCTTGTCAACCAGAACGGTATTCTGGTCGACCCGGCCAAGGTGGAGGTCGTGATGAGATGGGAGGCTCTGAAGTCTCCATCTGAGATTCGGAGTTTCGTGAGATTAGCCAGCTACTATCAGAGATTCATCTAGGATTTCTCCAAGATAGTTGTACCCTTGACTCGAATAACGAAGAAGGCCGTAGTCTTTTGCTGGGGGCCTGAGCAGCAGGCAGCCATTGAGACACTGAGACAGAGATTGTGCGAGGTGCCAATCTTAGCCCTGCCAGAGGGCGTAGAGGATTTTTTGTATACTGCGACGCGTCTATTTCGGGTTTGGGCGCGGTATTGATGCAAAGAGGGCATGTCATCGTCTACGCCTCGAGGTAGTTGAAGCCCCACAAGGGGAACTACCCGACGCATGATTTGTAGTTAGGGGTGGTTGTCTTCGCCCTCAAGATTTAGCGACACTATCTCTATGGGGTTCGATGTACCATCTACACGGACCATAAGAGTCTGAGATACCTCATGGATCAGCCGAATCTGAACATGAGGCATCATCGGTGGTTAGATGTGGTGAAGGATTATGATTTTGAGATCCTTTACCACCCAGGGAAGGCCAATGTAGTGGTCGATGCGCTTAGCCGTAAGGTAGCACTAATCAGAGACTTTTGCATGCAGATGACAGTAGTGACTCCACTGATGGAGCAGATCCGAGAGGCCCAGGAGGAGGCTATGAAGGAGGAACATCGGAAGAGAGAACGTATAGTGGGTCAGGTTTCCTCCTTCGAGTATGATAGTCGAGGGTTATTGACACTACACCGCAGGGTGTGGGTTCCATACCATGGGGGGGTGCGCCAGGTTCTGATGGAAAAGGCGCACAACTCCCGATTCTCCATTCATCTCGGGGTGACGAAGATGTATAGAGATCTTCGTCTTGACTATTGGTGGCCCTGCATGAAGCGGGATGTAGCATGGTATGTGGAATGGTGCTTGACCTACAGGAAGGTCAAGGTCGAGCATCAGACACCACACGGCTAGATGCAGCCGTTAGATATTTCCATGTGGAAATGGAAAGATATTACCATGGATTTCATCACCAAACTTCCCAGGACCGCACGGGGAGTAGATTCCATATGGGTCATCATGGATCAATTGACCAAGAGTGCCCATTTCATACCAATCCAAGAGAGTATATTGGCCGAGAATTTGGCCGACATCTACGTTCAAGAGGTGGTGGCTCGGCATGGAGTGCCAGTCTCCGTGATTTCCGACAGAGTTGTACGGTTTACTTCCAGATTTTGGAAGAAATTCCACGACGAGTTGGGTATTCGTCTACACTTTGGCACCGTTTTTCACTTGCAGACAGATGGGCAAAGAGAGCGGACCATCTAGACACTAGTGGATATGTTGCGGGCGTGTGTGTTGGACTTCAGTGGTAGTTGGGATACCTATCTTCCATTAGTTGAGTTCTCCTACAACAACAGCTACCACACAAGTATCGATCGTCCTCCCTTTGAGATGTTATACGGGAGGAAGTGCAGGACCCCGATATGTTGGGCTGAGGTGGGCCAGAGGATCATGGGGAGCACCGAAGTGGTGCTGAGGACGACAGAAAGGATTCAGCAGGTCAGGAGCAGGCTTCAGACCGCTCAGAGTCGGCAGCAAAGTTATGCCGACAAGCGCCGCTCGGACCTGGAGTTCCAGGTCAGGGATATGGTCCTCCTGAAGGTGTCGCCATGGAAGGGCATCATCCGATTCAGGAAGCGGGGCAAGCTGGGGCCCAGGTATATTGGACCCTTCTAAGTTATAGCTCGGGTGGGCAAGGTAGTATATAGGCTGGATCTGCCAGCGGAACTCAGTCAGATCCATAGCACTTTCCATATCTCCCAGCTCCAGAAGTGCTTGGTGGACGACTCGGCAGTGGTACCTCTGGAGGATATTCAGGTGGATGACAGCCTGAACTAAATTGAACGGCCTGTGGCGATCCTCGACCGGAAGTCGAAGGATCTGAGGAACAAGAGGGTCGAGCTGGTGAAGGTGCAATGGCAACACCGAAAGGGCTCGGAATGGACGTGCGAGCCGGAGGACGAGATGATGGAGCATTACCCAGAGCTTTTTCAGGATCGAGCAACAGACTTCGAGGACGAAGTCTAAAATAAGTGGGGGAGATTTGTAGGACCAGGTTCCTGGTACGTATTTTCATTCAAGTAATTATAAAACTTTGGCCTGGGACTCGGCGAGTTGAAGGTCCAACTCGTCGAGTAGAATTGACTTTAGACACAGGAGTTTAGTGACCTATTCAACGAGTCGGCAAACCGACTCGACGAGTAGGCACTGTTTGGACAAAACCCTAAATCTGAGGGATTGCACCCTATTTAAATGTCTTAATGCAGCCTCCATCGTCCCTTATGCTCCCAGAACACTTCATATTGAAACCATAATCGTTTTGTGAGATCTAACGCCATTTTTGGTGATTTTGGGTGGTTTGTGATCATAAGAAAGAAGGAAAAGCTTGAGAAGCCAAGAGGAAACCAGAAGATTTCGAGTTTGTGCAGCATCTACAGTTCCTTAGAGGAATAAAGCTTATACCTTGTTCATTCATGTTCTATGTTCTAGATCCCTTTTTGGGATGAATTAGGGATTTTAGGTACCATCTTTGGTGACCAATCATGAGTGCAAGCTTGGTTGAGGGTTAACACTCCAGATCCAGGGTCCTTAGGGGACTACATGGCCTAAAATGGCCAACTTTGTAGCCATAGAGAGCCACATGCACCTTTAGACCTAATTTTTGGGTCCCTTAAGCTTATACTTCCATGCATGCATGTAAAGTTCATAACTTTACGTGCTAGATCGATCTTTGAAGCCCATATCTAGCTTCTGTATGAGTATTGTGCATCAAAAATCGAAATATAAGACTTGGATAGCGTCGACTCGGCGAGTTGTTCTTGGAACTCGGCGAGTCCGAGGCTTGAGTCTCCAATCTGTTGAGGTTCGAAGGAACCCAGTTGAGTGTTAGAATGGTCTTAGAGGGGTCCAGGGGAGTGACTCGACATATTAGACTTAGCCATGGAACTGGGAATCATAGAACTCGGCGAGTGTATGAACAGACTCGGTGAGTCCAAGGCAATATCCCAACCCCTTGAAGGTGAATTCTACGAGTTGTTCATACAACTCGACGAGTCGGATGAAGGTTCATTCGATGATATTATGAAAGGAGACCTCGTCGAGTCTTTGCTAAACTCGACGAGTAGAGTCGGGAGGAAGTCAGATGAAAGAATTGGGACTCGGCGAGTTGGCGGCCCAACTTGGCGAGTCAGGTCAATTGGAAGTTGACTTTGACTAGGATATTGACTTTGGCCAGGGGTAAAATAGTCATTTTACCCTAAGAGTAGTTATCAGCTTCTGACTTAGTGTCTTTATGGGAATTATAGCCGGAGAATCGCCAGAGCAGCAGACAGAGACTTCTCACACGGATTGACAGCATTCATTCATACGAGGTGAGTTACCTTCCGGTAATGGTGGGTCTACGTCCATAATGTCAGCCCACCAGTAAGAGTTATACATTAGATGATTGTCTTTGTGATATTCATCTAGGTTTGCTACTACCTGATATGTTTATATGCTGGCATGATATGTTATATGTGATAGAGGTAGTAGGAGGGGAATAGTCCCCAAGTTCGGTTGTTAGGACTGAAGGGTAGGTCGGACACCCCAGATATGTCTGACAGAATGTTATGATATGTTTATATGTTGGCATGATATGTTATATGTGATAGTGGTAGTAGGAGGGGAATAGTCCCCAAGTTCGGTTGTTAGGGTCGAAGAGTAGGTCGGATACTCCAGACATGTCTGACAGTATGTTTATGTTATGATATATGTGATAGTAGCAATAAGGGGTGGAATAGTCCCCGAGGTTCGGTTGTAGGACCGAAGGGTAGGTCAGCGCCCCAGAATGGCTCGACACGGGTAGGTCGGCACCCCAGAATGGCTTGACATGTGTAGGTCGGCACCCCAGAATAGCCGTACCGGGTAGGTCGGGCACCCCAGAATTGTCTGACAGTATGTATGCTATAGGATTGTATGGTATGTGGTATGATGTGGGAACTCACTAAGCTTCGTGCTTACAGTTTTCAGTTTTGTTTCAGGTACATCTTCAACGAAGGGGAAGGAGCCGGCGCGGTAGCTGCACATCATACACACATATTGGATTCCGCCTTATGAGATTTCTTGGGATTGTACTCTGACATTGTTACTACTTTTATGATATGATTTTCTGACATGAGATTATGGTTTTATGAAATGATATGACATGGGGATGTTTTATTATAAATGTTTTCTAAATCATTATATCAAAATTGAAATTTTTGGACTCGGAATTTGGGACGTTACAAATGTATGAGTTTCGAGATGGTTGGGTATCCAAGGTCATGATTCGATTTTGGAGAAATTAATAGTTCGATGTGTGAATTGTTAATTGTACTCCGGGAGGGGCATCAGTTGATTTGTCAATCAACTACAGGGTCGATATGAGTAGTTCGCATGGGCTTGATCGGTAGAGGATGAGGTTTTGTAATGTCATCAATGCGTTTTCAGTCATTGACAATTCCTACGTGCTTAAAGTTGTGAGTTAGAGTACTTCGAGGTTTCGAGTTGTGTAAATGGAGGATCAGTGGTCGTGATAGGACATTGTGAGATTCTATGATGGTGTATCGAGGTATCCTAGTATAATGCCCTAGGTTGTTGGATTATTATGAGACTTGGGTGTATTAGACGGCAAGTGGACCATTAAGCGACTATATTTCCAGATGAGAGATCATCAGTTAATTGTTGCTAGTATGGGATTGTCCAGGGGTGTGAAATGTATTGAGGGTAAGTGCGTTGTCTACGAGAACTTAAGTCAAGAGTAGTGATGCATAATTTGGGTAAGTGTGAGCACCTAACTATGTTAGATCGTGGTGTATTCGATAGTGAACTCACGGTGGTGATGACTTGAGGATGAGATTATGGGGTGATGAGAGAGTGAATGGATCCGGGTGGGAGTAATCACTTAGGACTGTCAGGGGAGGCCATGGAGATAGACCATGGAGAGTAATAGAGGGTGTCACAATACTACGGGGAGTCGTAGCATTCACGATGTCAGTCAGAGAGAGAGAGTATCATGTGACTGTGGAGATCCGTAGCATACATGAGTTAGAGAGAGTATCGTGTGACTATGCAGAGCCGTAGCAAACGTGAGTCAGAGAGAGAGAGAGAGAGTATCGTGTGACTGCGGAGAGCCATATCATACGTGAGTCAGAGAGAGAGAGAGAGAGAGTATTATAAGACTACAGGGAGCCATAGCACTTGTTAGTCAGTGAGAGAGTGTTGTATAACTGTGGGGAGCCGCAACCTTGCTAGTCAGGGTGTGACGCAGAGGGGCTCTTAGGCCTGGGTAGCCTTGCCAAATGAGTCTATAGGAACCTAGTGGCCGAACCAGGGGCGAGACTGGGGTCTCAACAATGGTCGGAAATCGTTGTGTCTTGAGTTAGAGAGGGGTTGTCGCAATTCGGAAGGATTGAGGTGTAATGCATGCATATATTCGTGGAACATGGGTCATGAGTTGAGTACTAGGTTGGGACGAGTGGTTCCAACTCTGTGTTGGAATAGACTCTAGTGGGTGAGTTTGGCCTTACCTGCGTGGAGGACAAGTAGGTTGGGATTTCGGGTGGATTCCATTCTGAGAGGGATGTGTTTGCCATTTGATGTTTTAGACTTGGGTGAACCTATTCTTTGGTTTGAGGAGGACCACGACGTGCATGAGGTAACAAGTGGTAGACGACCGAGGTCATGTGTAGGGTGCGATTTCCAATCGGTTGTAGTAATCGCTTGGAGTAAAGCAAACTTTGTAATTGTGGAGTTCAGTATGATGGGATGGGTTAGCTCGGTTGAATAGGACTACTGTGAAGTCCTATTGCCGAATGGGCTAGGGTAGCCTTGGAGATTCAACTTCAGGGTCGGGATTCGATATTGTATTCGGATTTGGTGTCTAGCATTGAGAGGCAACTGGAGTTATGTTTCCGGATATCAGTGGATAGTTCGGTCAGGCATGGATGTTGATTTTGGGGCCGAAGCTAAATCATCCTAGGTTCGGCATTGAAATGATTCGGTCTGACCGGAGGTTGGGCCTAGTGTAGAGTTACGGTTCCCATTTGGATTGGCAAGTCTTCATTTAGTGTTGAGGACACAGTATTGAGGTTCATTCTTTAGATGGGTTCTAATAGCAATATCAGAGGTTGGTCATTGGTACGAGATGACCCCCGTTTCTTTGGGTTTCGGTGGGAGTCGACTGGTGTGTCGGGCATAAGTGTTCAATAGCTAATTATGGTCAACGACTTGTTCCATCAATCACGACAAAGTAATCATAGTTGGAGATGTTTTATTGAGTCTGTTATTCGATGAGCGAATGACATGGGGATATACCGCATGGGTGGTCAGTTGGGAAGACATACCACTACAGATTCCAAGTTTTGGACAGGTACATTTGGTTCTGCAATGACAAAGTGTTCGTTCTTCTTCGAGTTGGAGGGTTCCGTTTGGTTTTGGTTGTCTTGGGGAGATCGGTTATGTTCCGAATAATCAGTTTCGCTTCTCAGGCTAATTGATGGGACCTGAGTAATGATAAGGAGCGATTTCGAGGCAAAATCAAATTCAAGTGGGGGAGAATTGTAACATCCTGTTTCAGATCGTTTGTGATTTAGGTTTCGTGGGCTGCAAACCAGGCATGAGGAAGCCTTGAGGTTGCAACAAGTTACTAGAAGCATAGGGCTTCTCGCCACCTTTCTATGGATATGAGGTTCATTGGAAACGGAATTATAACGAAGAAGCTATGATATTTTGAAGTTTTGGCAAGTTTAGTCCCTTATTTGATAAAAGGTGGCAGTTAAGTACGCGGGGCGTACGTGTGTGTACGCTCAGCATACTCATGTGCGTGATTTGGAAGTGGAGTCACCTAGTACGTTGGGCGTACTAGGCTCAAGGTGAAAACCCTCAATGAGGGGTGTGTCCCTATTTAAAGAACATGATGGCCTTATTACTGGCCACCATTTCCAGGCCTCAACTCTATCAAAACCCTAATTTCCATCCCTTGAGATTGAGTGGCCATTTGTGAGCTTCTATGTTTTCTTGTGGGATTCTTTGAGTGAAGAAGGAGCATTGAAGAGAATGGAGTTGGAGTCCAAGCTTTGGATTTGAGATTTTTTGTGGTTGGAGCATCATTTGAAGGTATAAAGTTCAAAGCTTTCTCATTGTTGAGAATAAAACCGAGATGACGAATGCGGAATATCAAGAACAATCAAGAATCAATCACCACAATATGCAAGAAATCTGATAAAGGTTTTTCATGTATTGATTATGAGATGAACGTACAGAGAAAACCCTAATCTGGTCAAAAAGCTTACACCAAAAGTAAACCTAATGATTATTTATAGGGAACAATAAATATCTACCATAAATATAAAATAAATGCCTAATATAAAACCAATGCCTTAGCAGAGCTCGATTAAGAACTTTTACTGTAAAGGCACCGTAGGGAATCATAAAATGATTAACCCTAAAAAGGCTTCCCTAAATAACCAAATATGTCATATCAGTTTCAATATCTCAAATACTCAACAATCTCCCTTAGATGTTGAAACTGATGAAGATCACGATTTCCGATCTTCTTGGCATTTCTTCCCCTAAATTGTAAGAATCATCAGTACATGGGGTCTTCAAAGCGAGAGAAATAGAAATAATCTTCCAAATACGAACTCCCCCTTGAATAATCATCACTCCCCCTTGAATCTTCAACAAAGATCATGGAGAGAATCTGGAAAGTTAAGAAGAATCACCAACAATCTTCAAAACCCGTCAGATTTGATGAAATAAATCTCTTTAGAATAAACCCATTTCTCAAAAATTAAAACTGGAAAAAATAACAAAAATTAATTTTGTATTTTCCGATATTTAAATTTAGACAAAAGAATAGAATAAGAAGCAATTATTTTAGAAGGGTTTAAAAAGAATAAGACCAAAGAAAAGGATTGGAAATGAAAGTATTTTGGTAAGAATGGGTAAAAGGTGATAAAAATCCAAAAAATTTGAAAAGAATTTTGGATAGGCAATTAAATCTGTGAACTTCTGAAAGTCAGGGGACTAAGGATGAAAATATATCCCATATCCTCAATTTAACGCTGAAATAAATGGCATCTTCCAAGAGGGGTAGAAACTGTAAAGTTTGTAAATAGTGAGGGACCGGAATTGAAACATTTAGTCATCTTCTTCGTTCAATTAGAGAACGACGCTTCTATGACTTTCAAAAGTCAAAATCGAAGAAAATAAACTTCCAGTGCAACGATTTCAGAAGACAGCGAACCATAAGATCTGATTTTGGATTTCCGAAACACAATCTCTCTATTTCCGTTCCGACTGTCTATCCTGATTTTCATTTACCTTTGAATTCCCGTTGCTTATGACAAATCTCCAATGTCAGTTGCGATGGAAGAAAATTCGTGATACCAGATAGGTCGATCAAGATTATTAATTACGAGACCTGTTAAGTATGAAAGAGTCGATTTTTCGATTTCGATTTTAAAGCTGCAAGATCCAATTTTAACAGCCAAGAACTGAATGACTTTGCGATCTTGATGAATTCTGATTGCTACGAGTTTGTTTGCGAATCTTCTTTTATAGATGATGCTGATACACAAAAGTTCCGACACCCAAAGCGAACCAATTTCAAACACGAGCGTGATGTACTGGCAAGCGAACGTCGATACAGAAAAGTGTTGACACCTTGACTCTTGCTCCAATTTCAAATGTATATGGACCAAAAGTGAATTGCAGATTCGCTCCCAATCATTTGCTCATGAACCGAAAGCTAATCAAGGACCGAAAGCTTAATTAAGGACCAAAATCCCTCAGAGAAGGATGAACCGAAATAGACGAACGTTCGGATGTGAGCAGTAGTTTCGGGTTCGGTTCTTGTGGGTTCAGTTGTTAATCCTGAGTTTCGCTTCTTGACTGAGACTTTTGCTTCTAGGCCTGAGTTTCGCTTGTAAGTAGATGAAGTTCGTTCCTTGATGATGAGTTCGCCTTTGGTTGTTCTTGATCATTAACCTGCGAATGTGGTTGTGATTTTTGCTTTTGGAAGTTCGGTTCGCTTCTTCGTTCTGAGTTCGTCACCGTCGATTTACAGGAACCAATTTAAGCAATTGATCAAAGTTCCACTAAGACCCCTTTTCGTTTTAATGAAGTGGCATTTTATACCCAAAGCCCTTAACAGCGAAACTAACCCCTATATTTCCATAACTTCGAATTTGGCCCTTCTGTTGCAATAGTCTGATAGTTTGTACCCTTTTGCTGAAATCAGTCAGCTGGCAGTCTACTTTTATCAGAAAATGTCACTTTTCACCCATTTTTCAACTTTTTCAGCTTTTTGTCAATTCCAACACACAAAAAAAACAATAAATTTGATTTCTTAAATAAGATTTCATATCTTTGACCCAATATTCACCAGATTTCACCAAGATTTTGTCTCCATTTTATTTATTTATTTATTTATTTTTTTAAATAGAGGACAAAACTTTTATGGGACTTTTTGTACCCATTTAAGGTTCAACTTTGAAGTTGGTTGCTTGCACACCCACTTATTTGAAGAAAATCTATCATCCTCTAAAAATAATACCCTCTTTTTAGTTGGAAAACAAAAATTTCCAAAAACTTCATTGAACCAACCAAATACTCTTTTCTCTTTTCTCCAACTTTTACCATATTCATCTGAAGAAAAGTTTGAATGGAATTTCTTTTGAACATTCTTGACTTTAGCTTTCTGAACTTTTTCACAAGCATTGGGCACTTGTACTTTGGGCATCCAAACTTTCTTCATTTTACTATTGTTCTTCTTCCTCTTCTTCCTTCTTTTCTTATTTCTAGGTTTCAGAAACAAATTTCTGATCTGAACAACCTTTTCATCTTTCTGAATCTGATCATCTGTAGTTGTTCCAATAGAACAAAACTCCTTCACTTACACGATTTCAGAAGATTTACTTTGAGATTCTTCTTCAGAACAACTAGATTCGGATTGTGAAGCTTCTGAAAAACTTGAAACACTTGACTCCCCCTCAATAAGAACATCTGGAGTCGCTTTTTCTTCAAGAACATCAAGAACATCTTCTTTTTCTTTTCTTTCTTTCTCTGACTTCTATTGTATTTGCTTCAAAAGTAAGTATTCTTTGATAATGATAAATTGTTTTAACAAATCTTTATCTTGCTCTACACAATTACTTTTAAATCCACCACTAGAGATCTGTGTAAAATCACCAATCTTCTCATCAACATAGAGATTATACATCTCAATGGCATTCTTCAACATAGATTGTTCAGGAACATCCCAAAACAAATATCCTTCTTTAAGGCGAAACTTTGGATCTGTAACTTTTAATCCTAGTCTCTTAATTTCTTTTAACACCTTATAATCCGCCATTTAATCTTCAACAAGAAAGAAAACTTGAAGAGAGAGAAAGTAGATCTGATGAGAATTCTAGAGAGAGAAAAATGGATTTGAAAGGGTTTTTAGTGAGAGAAAACAGATCTGAGATGGATTTTAGAGAGATAAAGTAGATCTGAACATGAAAATTCAAACAAACATGAAATTTTCTTCTAACTCTCTTCCAGAACTCAATTCAAGAACAAATCAGATGAAATATTGAGTTGAAGAAAACAAATCTGAACAAGATTTTCAACAAAAAAACGAGATATAGACTTTTTCTTTTTAGAAAACTTACAAAACTTGAAGAACAAGGTGAGATTCATGATTCAATATCGCCATAAACAAGACCGATTCTTGCAAAATCGCTGAGATCTACAAGAACCCGCTCTGATACCACTTGTTGAGAATAAAACCGAGATGACGAATGCAGAATATCAAGAACAATCAAGAATCAATCACCACAATATGCAAGAAATCTGATAAAGGTTTTTCATGTATTGATTATGAGATGAACGTACAGAGAAAACCCTAATCTGGTCAAAAAGCTTACACCAAAAGTAAACCTAATGATTATTTATAGGGAACAATAAATATCTACCATAAATATAAAATAAATGCCTAATATAAAACCAATGCCTTAGCAGAGCTCGATTAAGAACTTCTACTGTAAAGGCACCGTAGGGAATCATAAAATGATTAACCCTAAAATGGCTTCCCTAAATAACCAAATATGCCATATCAGTTTCAATATCTCAAATACTCAACACTCATCCTTTTTGATTTGTGCATAATATGGTCCATTTTAGGGTTTTTGGTCCTAAAGCTTGAAGCTTTATGAGTTGTTGAACTCTAGAGCCTAATATTTGTCCCTTTAAGTGTTTCTAGTGGAGAGGATTCATAAAAATGAGGTCTTGAATGTTAAACCCACCCCATGCATGAGGTGTGAGCATTTTTGGGAGTAAAGAGTGAGAGTTTTTGTGTTTGGGACTTCCTCAGCCATGCAAAGGCTTAAAGTCATGAACTTAATGGAGTATTAGACTTTAGGGAGTCCATATCTAAGAGTATAGCTATGGTCTTAACGGGTTAAGACCAAGAGAGTGGGAAAGCAAGTTTGGACATACGCCGAACGTAATTCTACTACGCCCCATGTACTGATCAAGTGTCCCTAATCAGGATTCGTGTGTACGCTGAGCGTACGAAGGGAGGTACGCCCCGTGTAACCTTGTTGTGGGCTTTTTGGGCTAAATCTCACATTGGGCCTTACGTGTTGTGCCTGGATTTTGGGCTTATTGTGCTGGAGATTTTGATTAGAGAAATCTATGCATATGTCTTGGGCCTTTGTTTTGGGCTTGCCATTTGAACTTAAGTTTAAGAGTTGGGCCTTGGGAGAGCTCATTTAGTATTGGGCCCAATGGGCTTGGGTTATTTATGAGCCGGAGAGTGGCTATCTTTAGACCTAATGAGTGAGGGTTTGGTCTTAGATCTTAATTGGGTTAATTGTGGGTTTTGGCTCAGTGTTAGAGGTTAGTGTGCAGTAGCAACATTTATAGGAGTTATTCATCATCTGAGGTGAGTCTTCTCACTATACTTACCTTGAGTGGTAACTTTGTGTGATTGGAGGGTCTTGTATGTTTATATTGAGTATTGTGATATCTTGCATTATGTCTTTGTGATTTATGTTGTGTATTATTCTGAGTTTTACTGATTTAGTACCGTAGGGTCCACCCGAGTTGTGGGACCGGAGGGTTCCACTGAGACACATTGACCGGAGGGTCTTATTCGAGATATAGCCATGAGAGGCTAATGAGATATGTGTGGTATTTTGGAGAACTCACTAAGCTTCATGTTTACCGTGTTATTTGATATGTGTTTCAGGTACTCAGGATCGCAGGAAGGCGTCAGCTTGATTGTATACACGAGATGAAGTTATGTTTGAGGATCCTGGATTTTTATTCAACAAATATGGATGTGTTTTGATAATTTAATACTTTGGGGGTTTTTGTGAAATGTGTTTATGAGAACTATGTGCTTAAAAAATGAAAAATTTATTTGAAAATTTACGTTGTTACAATAAAAAAACTTTTATTATATTACAATGACGTATTCTTCAGAAAATCAAACTCAAAAGATATATAATTAACACTTCAAAATTCTAAGATTTAAAACGGTAAAAATCTCAACGAAATAAGCAAACCGTATAAACTATATTTATAAAACTAAAAAAAAAAACAATAAAAAGTAAAGTTAAATATAAAACATGTCATATTCTCTAAAAAAAAAAAAAACAAACGTATGCATTGAAAAGAAAAAAAAAATAATTATCAATGTATGATACCAGATAAAATAGGTGTAACAGTAAAAAAGCTAATAAAAAAACATATAAACATGTAAAACAAAAAAATATTACTTTTTTTTATCTCTCGTGGTCAATATGTTTTCTTCTTCACAATTTGAAGTGGTCCATATGTTTTCTTCATAAAATCATCGGCAAAATACAAGATCTATGTTTTTTATTTATCACATTCGATTTTAGTAAGGTATGTAGAGATTTAGTGTTACCGAAGCAGTAGCCGGCAGTGATGGCAGTCGGAGACGAACAAGGTGGCTAGAGAAGATCGGAGACGAAACAGATCTGAAGGGAGGCAATTGCGGTGGATCTTCGCCGCTGGTCGGAGCTCATAGATCAGACCTTGTCGCTCGCTGGAACTCGTACATTTGGCTTCACCGTTGGTCGGAGCTTGCAGATCTGGTATCGCCTCTCGCTGACACTCGTAGATCTACCATTTTCGGTCGTCAAAGTTCGTATATTTGTACTTACATGTTGTCGAAGGTGGCGGTTACACATAAAAAAACATATTAACGTGGAGTTGAAATAACATATCTAGATGTTGACGTCGGCGCCAACTTGGTTTCACCGAGCCGGTGGTACGGCGGCAACGATCACCGGAGGTTGTCGGTGGTAGAAGGAGGGGGAAGAGAGATGCTGATGTTTTTTGGGAATTATAAAAGAATAAATAAGATCTACTTTTCAGATCTGATTATTATTTGTAAAACTAGTCTAAAAGTTGTTGTTATTTACAGACATGTCATTATTTTTTTTAGTAGTTGGTTGACGAAAATAATCTTTTAATAATTACAAACATTTAATACATTCTTAAAGTTAAAAATGGATTTTATAGGTTCTTAATCTTTTTTGGTTCTCATTTGATTATATATATATATATATATATATATATATATATATATATATATATATATATATATATATATATATATATATATATATATATATATATGAAAAAGTGAATATATCCTTAAGAGATTAGGTACCCATCAATTAAAACTATGTAGTTTTGATTAGTGATTTAATTTTCAAAAAAAAAACTATTTCTATAAGTGTTTCCTTATTCACGTCGAATTCAATTGCTCAATTCCTTTTGTTCCATGAATCGACGCTTCTTCCATACTCCATGAGATCGATGAACAAAAAAAAAATCTCCATACGGTCACAAAATAATTCTGTACGATCTCAAAAACAATTTCAAAGAAATAAGAATTTCAAGTTATTGTAATTCCCAGAAAAAAAAACCGATTTCAATTCAGAGAGTAAGAAAAAAAACGATCTCAATTCACAGAGACTTAAAAAACGATTTCAAATCACATAAAAAACGATTTCAAATCACATACAGTTAAAAAACGATTTCAAAGGGAAAAAATCATAGAAATCGTAAAGTGTAGCTGCAGGTTTCCAAGAAGTTTCAATTCACAGGTGATAACACTTTTTACAATTCACCAATGATTTCACTTTCAACTATTAATTTTGCATATGTTTTCTAGTTCCGATTGTTTACCAACATAATTTTTATTTTATATGTTCTATTATTATCAATGATTTCACTTTCAACTATTAATTTTGCATATGTTTTCTCGTTCCGATTGTTTATCAACAAAATTTTTATTTTATATGTTCTATTATTATCAATGCTGCTTTTGTTTGATCAAATTTAGTAGAATTTATTGTTTTTGATATAATGAAAAAGTTAGGCCATCTCTAAAAACTTACTGGAATGGAATTAATAGGGTCAAGTTCTTAATGTCTTTTACTTGTGGTTTTGTGCAGGCTGGGATGTTTGAAACTGAAGCAGCTGACCAAGCTATAGCACCGTATATAAATGAAAATGTTGACACAAATGATTTTGTGGAAGCAACTGTAACATCCATAAAATTCAAGCCAAATTTAAACTTTTCAAAAACACTTTAAATCAATAGTTATTACAACTTTGTTTCCAAAATAGTCTATATCAGAGTTTTCCTAGAAACTTTAACAAAATGTAAGGAGTTGTACGATCACGTCTTTACCTTGTCACGATCCTCCGATGTACCTGAAACAATAAACTGAAACTGTAAGCCCGAAAGCTTAGCGAGTTCTCCCAAAATACCCATACTCACAACAATACATATAAAATCACAAACATCATACTATGAGTCCAGTCAACCATCGGGTTGGAATACACCAGGTCCACAACCAACAGGTTGGAATTCCAATATACTATGGGTCCAATCATCATCGGGATGGAATACCCCAGGCCCACAACTGTAACGTCCGTAGATCCGGGCTAGTCAATTGAGAGGCAATAGGGGTCGAAAACGAATTTTCGACAAAAGATTATTAAGAATAAATAATTTGAACCAAGTTGTAGTATATGTCACAAGCTTTCCATACATATAAAGAACGCCGAAATCTGAGTTATAACGAAGAAGTTATGACTCGTCGAAGTTTCGCGACGGAACCGACACGGCATCGGGAAGCGTAAATAGTGAATTTACAATAGAGCGAGTTTTAGCCTTAGCGATATAAACAAAATTCGTAGAATATGTTAAACTAAGAACATCGATAAAAAGAACACCCAAATCTGACTTCGTATGAAGAAGTTATGATTTTTCGAAGTTTCAGATTAGCAGTGTACAGCCCGAAATTCGAATATTAGATCGAGTGATTTTTAGCCGACACGACCTAAATGAGAATCGAAGATCTCATTAAGAGTAGCATAACGAGAAAAAGATGGGCGAAAACGGACGTCGGATGAAGAAGTTATGAGGATTTAACGGACCAATCCTATCCCGGCCTGTTAATAATATAAAATTTAAAATCGAGTCAAAACGAAAGTTGTAGAGTACGTCCCCACCTTCGCGTGGATATAAAGAACATCGAAAACGGAGCTCGTATGCGAAAGTTACGAATTTTTAAAGTTGAGTATGCAAATTGCGAAATCTGATGCGAGATAGATGAAGTGGCCTCATCACAGTCGTCCATCGCGATCACAAAGCGCCCTTCGGATCACGCCACATCGCCTCGCTTCGTCTTACGCCCCGCGTCGGAGTCCGGTACGCCCAGCATACCCTCGGTCCTTATACTCTTCCGAAGTGCGAGCTGGCGACCCTATCCGAACTACGCCCATCGTAGCTGCTGAACGCGCAACGTAGTCTGAGCTGCTGAGCGCCTATAAAAGGCTGCGAAGGTTTCCGAGTTTTTCACAACATTTCCTTTCTCTCACTAGATTTCTTTCTCTCTCTAGCCTATTTTGAGCCCCCAAAACCCTAGATAAAATCCCTAGCTCCCGAGGGAAGCCCCGAGGCTCCCGGAGTCCCGAGAAAAAGAGTCTTTCGGTTTCGGAACGCTGCTCCAATTAAGTTCCGGTTTTCGAAAAAATTCGTTGTAAGTGTGCTACGCTTACGTAATTTTTAATATAGCTTTCAAATAATTATAGGAATGTTATTAGGTCCTTAAAATAATTATTTGGGCTATTATTATGAGTTATATTGAGTGTTATTAACGCTTAATAATAGTCAGACTAATTAATTTGTCGCGGTTATCGTTAGACTAAACCCTAGTGGTATTGGTACTAGGTTTTATCGAAAGAAAATCGTTTTGAGAGTATCGAAGCGTTGTCCGAGTGCTGAGTCATCACCTTTCAGGTGAGTGCATAGTCCCTTTCATCTTACACATAGATATGAAGTATTTTATATAAACTACGTGTTATGTGTGCTTATTGTCTGAATACTTGCTGTCTATGTTGGATGAACGTTTTATACATGTTTTAAATGATTTAAACTGTATACGTATTTTATATATACGAATATGTTGGGTATGACATGGGTAGATGAATGATGAGAGATATAAGATGACGAGAGTATACATTGGCAGCTATAGACTTAGTGCCTATGGGACGAACACTGGTAGCTATGGACTTAGTACCTGTTAGACGTTGGTAGCTATGGATTTAGTACCTATTAGGAATTGGTAGCTATGGACTTAGTACCTATTAGCTAGACGCTGGTAGCTATGGATTTAGTACCTGTTAGGAACTGGTAGCTATGGATTTAGTACCTGTTAGGAACTGGTAGCTATAAACTTAGTACCTGTTAGGAATTGGTAGCTATGGACTTAGTACCTATTAGATCAACACTGGTAGCTATGGATTTAGTACCCGATGAGTAGACTATAGCAGCTATGGATTTAGTGCCAGTCCTATAACCCTGGAAGTAAGGGACTTCGGAATAAACGAATGCAGGATAGATGACTCTTAGGTTAAATCCTTAAGAGTAAAGAAGATAATGGGGATGGGTAATTGGGTTGATTGTTTGATTGTTTAAACATAATAATTATATTATAAAGGGTTGAAAACCCTATGTACTCACCAGGTTTCCCAACCTGACCCACTCAGTTTATTTATATCACAGGTGTTGATATGAAGTCACATTACACTGAGAAATTAAAGAGATGTAGATCACTAGTGTAAATAAATGTAAGTTCTATTTATGATTATGTTTCTGTATTGACAATGACATCCCAAATGTTTTAAAATTAATAAAATACGTTTCTTCGAAAATGTTTTTTAATAACGTATTTATCGTGTTTTTCTAGGAATAAATTTCGCAACATTTTTATGAAAAGAAGTACTCTGATTTTTATAAAGCATAAACAAAATCGATCTTTTCTGGCCGTGAAAATTGGCGATGTCACAACAACCGACAGGTTGGAATGTCCACATACTATGAGTCTAATCATCCTCGAGATGGAATACTCACGGCCCTTAACAAATAGGTTGGAATGACCAGGTCTATTGGCTCTCGCACAAAGTAGATAAGCCTCAACCGCCAAACAAATATGTGCATATATATATATATATATATATATATATATATATATATATATATATATATTTATATATATATATATATATATATATATATATATATATATATATATCACAAATAACCACATAACAGTCTATAGACAACAACTGATCTAACGGATCATACCACATAGCACCTCATATCATCCTACCTACCAGGATACCGATCTAACAGATCATACCACATACTACATAATATTATCATACCATCTAGGATATAGATCTAACAGATCATGCCACATACCACATAATATTATCCTACCCTCTAGGATACCGATCTAACATATCATACTATCATAACATAACCATATAACAATCCAAAGGGTCGGCCTTGGTGCCTTATACCCTTGAGTATAGTGAGGATAACTCACCTTGCAACTGCCGACTGGAAATAGAAAGCTCAACTCCCAAATCACCGCCACAAACTCCACCACCTATATCCAACACATCACAAGATTCATAAATTCCCGGATACCCCCAGAAGTCAACTGGTCAACCCTTGGTCAAGTCAAAGTAGCCGTCAGGGTCAACAGTCCATGTTGACTCGTCTTGTGAACCCAACCAATCGCCGAGTTCCTTGCATGACTCGACCGCTCGCCGAGTCACCAGAGTGACTCGTCGAGTTCCTAAGGCTCGCGGTCAAAGCTCCTTGACCACTCGTTGAGTTTTCCCCCTTTCAACTCGATAAGAGCACACGCATCCAACGGTTGGGAAAAACACTAACCGACTCGCAGAGTCACTCTACTGACTCGTCGAGTCTACGACAATCGTCATCGAACTTTCCGAGTCGTTCATCCAACTCGTCGAGTTCAGGACCATCTTCATATGACTCGCCGAGTCGACCATGCGACTCGCCGAGTCCCTTCAATCCTTCATCCATACAAATGCTTTTTTAAGTCATGCAAAGGTTCCAGATTGCGGATCCAACCTTCCAAGGCCTGCTTATCATGTAAAGTTGCAAACTTTACGTGCATGCAAGGCTGTAAAGCCCTTAAATGACAAAACTAAGCTTGCAATGAAGTCTCACACTTGAGGGAAGGCTCATGCTAGGCAAGGCTGATAACTTAATGGATCTAGAGGCCAAAGGGAGTTTAGATCTGAAGTTATAACTTCAGATCTTAGCTCAAACATAAGAAGCCTTTCATAAAACCCGTCCAAAAGAGATTTTAGATGAAAATGAGCCAAGGAAAAAAGTCTAATACCTTCAAGAGAATGTTCACTGATGTAGATCTTGAATCCCACGAGTTCTTGCTTCTACTTGCTTGTTTTCCCCCAAGTGTTTCCTCTTCCAAAATTCCTCCTCCAAGCTTGAACACACCATAAGAACACACACACACACTCGATTTAGGGTTTGAGAGGGATAAGAAGCAGTAAAGGGGAGGCTGAGGGAGGCCAATGATCCTTTAAATAAGGCGCAATCCCGGAATTTTGGGTTTCTTCTGTCAGCTCCTACTCATTGAGTCCCTTCCCGGACTCGGCGAGTAGATCACTAAAACACGCTGACCAACCCGCTGCTACTCGACGAGTAGGGCAACCAACTCGTCGAGTATACCTTAAAGTTAAGAAAATTCCTACATAAGTCAAGACCTGAAAATCAGGGCGTTACAACAACATATGAATTTGAAGAACTTAACGATTTCGAAGTGAACATTGAATTTGACAAAGATGATGTTAATGATGAAAGGATACTGGGAAAGGTTTTTGATACACCCGATGATGCCTATACATTTTATAATGATTATTATTTTTTGCATGGCTTTGGTATACATAAAGATGACACAATTAAAAATCCTAAAACAAATGAGCCTTTTCGAAAGATATATGTATGCAACAAAGAAGGTTTCAAACGGATTGACAAAAATGATTCAAGTGAAAATGAGAAAAAACGTCGAAGAGATGTTAGAATCGGATGTCAAGTAATGCTTCGAATAACAAGATGGGAGTATGGGAAGTGGTTGGTGGACTCATTTAATGACACACACAATTATGACTTGATCATGACACCTACGCAGGTGATGAAGCATCGATCTCATAGTAATTTCCACCGTTCAATAAAAGGTAAATATCTTATGGTGCAATTTGGTCAAGCAGGGTTGAAATTGATGGGTTTTATACAAAAGAACTTTCATATGTGCGCATGCAAACCCTAATACTTGGATCTAGGTTTCTATATTGTACATGCAATTCATCCAAGATTTATAACCCTATATCTAGCATACATATTACAAAACTAATGCAACTAATGGGATCTAGATGATTACCTCTTCAAGAACTCTTGATCTTTCTTCTTCCTTGAGCTTAGAGTCACAAGTGTAACTCCTCTAATGGCTTACAAACACCAACAAGCAAGAGGGTAGTATTTGAGAGAGGGAGGAGGCACACAAAATCAGCTCTAGGGTTCTTAGAAAACCAGTGGCCGAAAATTGCATACATAGGTTCCTATTTATACTGTGAGCAGCTAGGGTTTCAGTCAAAACCCTAATGGACAGCTTAAACCTTAAGCAGCCCATGGAACCTTCTGGAATACAGGTCATGGACGAAAATATGATGGGCTCCCATCATAATTTTGTTCACCCCTTTCATTCATTAGGTTTCCCAACCCAAAATCTAACTATCACACATTTGATAGTTTAAGTCCCCTTTACTCAATTATTCTCTTTTAGTCACCAAATTAATTCCTAATTAATTTATGACTAATATTAATTATATAATATGATTTCTCTTTTAATATATTATTCTTATAATATATTAATAAACCATAATATCTTCTCTCTCCATAAATCACCCTGCCAGGTTGCTATGGTGAAGGCAACCCAAAAGGACCATGCATAACCGAGTCAAGTACTTACCAAATATAGTTACGGACTTAGACACTAATCCCACAGAAACCTTCTCAGATTAAAAAGGCTATTAATACAATGAAAACCTCAAATGTAGCTGATGTAACTTCAAAGCAATGTGCTGACGTATTATTTAAGCATCGAAAACAACGTAGAGGAAAGGAGTTATATGGACTTATAAAACGTTTTCAAGGTAAAACATTAGTTAACAGTGACTAGTATTTTGTCGTGGATTTTTTGATGATGGGTATCCTAGAAATATCTTTTGGGCTGATGGTAGATCAAGATATGCCTATACAAAATTCAGAGATGTTGTTGTGTTTGATGTCACTTATATGACTAACAAATTCAAGATGCCTTTTTCTCCCTTTACTGGGGTGAATCATCATGGATAGTCAATACTTTTTGGTGGAGCATTGCTTGAAAATGAAAAGGAAGAGACATTTGAATGGTTATTTGCATTTCCTCAAATGTATGTTTGGCAAGTATCCGAAGGCGATTATTACCGATCAAGACAAAGCTATGGGCAATGCAATAAAAACAGTGTTTCCGAAGACTCGACATCGCTTTTGTTCATGGCATATCAGGAAGCATGAAACTGAGAACCTTCGATCATATGTTTCCCGTTACAGTGATTTTCAAGAGACGCAAAGATAATGGGTAAATAGTGACACCATTGAGCAATTTGAAGCAACATGGGAAGATATGCGTATTAAGTATGAAGTGGAAAGCAATTGGTGGCTTAGTGACATGTATAACCAACGTATACATTGGGCTAAACCTTTCTTGAAGGATATTTTCTTTGGTGTTATGACCACAACCAGACGAAGTGAGAGTATCAATTCATTTTTTGATGGATTTATTAACTCGAGGACCATGTTGAATGAATTCGTTGTACAATACGACAAAGTAGTTGAGTCACGAAGGGCTGCCGAAGAAGATGAAGACTTCAAGACTATGAACTCGAGGCCGATTCTTTCTTCAGTGCATCCTATCGAAGCAAAATCAGGTCAATGCTATACTTGAAAGATGTTTGATACTTTCAAAAAAGAAAAGACCGAAGCTATTACCAATTTGACTCACGAGACTCTAACAAAAAACTACAGAAGAAAGCACATAGAGTTGGGTAATTGGACGTTGATAAAAATATTGGCATATTGTTACCTTTCGTTTTTTAAATCAAGTCAGCGTCACATGTTCTTATTATATGTATGAGACAAATGAGATTTTATGCAAGCATAACTTATACGTGATGAAGAAGAAGAATGTTCAAGAACTGTCGAGTCACTATAATTTACCGCGATGGACCCTTGATGCTAGGTACAAACTAGGTAGTGTTAGTATCAGACTCGGAGAAATAAATAATGAAAATGGAGTTAGTGCCTACTCATTATTTTGTGTCCGTTTAAATTTTACTAAACTAATTGAACAATCAAGGGACTCTCCTTTGGAGATACAAAAACTCAATACGATATTGATATGTCTTTTAGATGATCAAGCAAACGGAAAGACATCTGTGTCTTTGGAGAATGCATCTCAAAGTTCTTGTATGGGAGTTTCGCAAGTTGATATGATGCCACAGTTATCTGTCCGTGATCCTCTTGGTCGAACTACTACAAAAGGGCATCCTAAACTTGCAAATAGAATCAAATCTTCTTTAGAAGCCTCTAAAAAACAAACATGCTCTTACTGTCAAGGATTGAGTTATTATGCTACTAGTTGTTCAAAAAGAAAGGTAATTATAATAATAATTTAATTTTCATGATTGAGAACTATAATAATTATATTAACAACTTTTTTACTTTTTTCGTGTATTAGACAGATGAATCATTGCAAGAGACATAATGATGAGATGTGTTGTTTGGGACAGCAAAAGAAAAAGTAGATGTTTCATAATATTTTTTCTTGGTTAACTGCACTGTTTTGATGTTTTAGACACAAACGATGTATGAATAATCTATAATTTATTGATGCTTCATAACAATTTAATATTTTCGAATGAAATTTTTTGATTCTTTATAATTTGTGTGATTGTAATTGAAATTTGGTTGCCACTATATGTTTCAAAAGAAATTACAAGAGTATTTTGCGGAATAAAAACGGAAGTATAATGGTATTTTGTGAAAAAACGAAATTAGGAGGGTATTTTTTGAAAAAAAAATTAAAGTATAATGATATTTTGTGAAAAAACGAAAATATGAGGGTATTTTGTGAAAAAAAACGTAAGTACAAAGGTATTTTTGTGAAAAAACGAAATTATGAGGGATTTTGTGAAAAAATGCAAGTACAATGGCACTTTGTGAAAAAACAAAATTGTGAGGGTATTTTGTGAAAAACGGAAGTACAAAGGTATTTTTGTGAAAAAATGAAATTATGAGGGTATTTTGTGAAAAAAAACATAAGTACAAAGGTATTTTTGTGAAATAACAAAATTTTGAGGGTATCTTGTGAAACAAAAACATAAGTACAATGGTATTTTGTGAAAAACGGAAGAACAAATGTATTTTTGTGAAACAACGAAATTATGAGGGTATTTTGTGAAAAAAAAACGTAATTACAAAGGTATTTTTATGAAAAAACGAAATTATGAGGGTATTTTGTGAAAAAAAAAGCGTAAGTACAATGGTATTTTGTGAAAAAACAAGATTATCATGGTATTTTGTGAAAAAACGGAAGTACAAAGGTATATTTGTGAAAAAAACAAAATTATGAGGGTATTTTGTGAAAGAAAAAGTAAGTACAAAGGTATTTTTGTGAAAAAACGAAATTTTGAGGGTATTTTGTGAAAAAAATGGAAGTATAATGGTATTTTTGTGAAAAAACAAAATTATGAAGGTATTTTCTGGAAAAAAAAAATGTAAGTACAAAGGTATTTTTGTGAAAAAAACGAAATTTTGAGGGTATTTTGTGAAAAAAAAAACAGAATTATAATTGTATTTTTGTGAAAAAAAAAACGAAATTATGAGGGTATTTTGTGCAATTTTGGGTTAAATATGAAAGTAGACTGTCATTTTAGTTAGTGTTGTGTTAATCTATGTCACAAATTTGGGTTATATTCTCATGAAAACATCATTTATTGTAAGGCTTGTACTCTAAGTGAATATCATACCCTATGTTCAATCAACGTCATCCATTTGAATCAAAACTCTTGAATGAAGGTCAAAACCTAATACAATACATCTCATATGTTCAACTAAGGGTTAGAAACCCTAGAAATCCCGACTCAAGTTCAATATGGACTAGGATTCTCTTATTGGGCCTAAGGGACCAATAAATCATCAATTCATCAATCTATAGCATTTTGGGCCATTTGGGCCTAGAATGATTCACTCTACCTCCAATGTACCATGATGTGTCATAAATGATTTAACTAACCTTAATGGGCTATAAACCCATTCCTTTTTCTTTTACCATTTTGGGTCATGAACCTTCTTAAAGGCCCAATGGGCGGAAAATCTATTATCGGGCTTCATAAATTCGATCAAGTTAAGAGAAGGCCCAAAGTCCCTCAAGTCGTTTCTCTTAAGCCCAAATTCTAGGCCCATTATGCTTATTAGACAAAAAAGGGGGAAAACAAGATAAATTGTGCACTTGCCCCCTCTTTATTGCATGGTGGATCTCCATGCATATCACCATACTCCCTCTCTCTCCTCCCTTCTTCTTATTCTCGGCCAAAACACCTCACACCACCCTCATTCTCTCAAAAGTCTTTCAAAAAAACTCTCTCAAAACACTCAAGAACATCCTCCTTCCTCCCTACCAAATTTTCGAGATCTCTAGGTGTTTCAAGAAGATCTTCACTAAAGACCATCAATCTTGGGTAAGTCTTTCTTAGATCCATGGATTAACTTCTTGATCTCTTCAAAAATCTCCTCTTACACCCATATTTTTGTGGATCATGTTCTTAGAACCTTCTAAGTTCAAGATCTACTCAAGAAAGCTTGCTAGGATCAAAAATCTTCTTCCACTTCTTCATCAAAACCGATCCATCACCCCGAGGTGAGTTCATACCCCCTATTTTCGATTTTTACTTTGTTTTGGTGGAGAATACAAGTTGTGTTGTGTAAATCTATGTGTGTATGCATGAATATGTGTGTTTTTCATGATTTATTTGGTGGTTATGTGTTGTTTACTTCATAAACCTAAGAATATGTTAAGAACATAAAGTTTATCACTTAGATCTACATGAAAACCTTGATAAAAGTATGTTCTATCACATATAATACATGTAAACTAGTACATCTGGGAATTATACACTTAAAATAGTAAAAATGAATGCTGTGTTCCAAGATCCATAAACTAAACTCAAAAATCAGCCTTTCACATAAACATTTTGGTCCAATCTCGAACTGTTTTGACCAACTAAATGATAATATTTTTCAAAACTGTTTTACATGCTTAAAGTTCAGGTTTATACCTTTAAAATGACTACTCTCACGTTTTCATGCGATTTTTCTACAATTTTTGGCAAATTTTAGAAAACTGCCTATCAGATTTGAAATAATTTTGGACCAGCCTGTGAAGGTGAGCAATAGAAGCCATTAAAAATTATGAGAAAAATTGTGAACAAAGTAGACAAAATTTACAAACTTCCAGAATTTACGGATCCAAATTTTGACTTACAATGCTTTTCTACAAATTTTCCAACAACTAGGTCAGAAAAGCTCAAAACCAGAAAATGTGTATTTTCACAAAAATCAAGCCAAGAATGATACTTTTGACAAAAATGGGTTTAAAATGTTATTTTTACCACAAACTAGTGATCAACACAAGTTTTGAACAAAATGGAGACTAAAGTGTTATTCTTACAAAAATTGGGCCTTAATTGTAAATTTTTGGCTTATTGGGCCAAGAACGTCATTTTACAAAAAGTGGGCTTTCATGCTATTTTAGTGAATACTTGAATCAAAACCAACGATAACTAACAAACAGATTAATTTGATAATTTTCTAGGTTATTGGGCCTTAGTGGCCCATTTTTATGTGTGAGGTCATGTATACTATTTATATGTTTAATGGGCCTCATTGACGCATTACCATGTGCGACGGACCTTGGATACTATTTGTATGCTATTTGGGCATGTAAATACCTTACATGTGAAATGGGTCTTAGTTGTCCTTTCATATATATATTTCAGGCCCATGTTATATAATTTCATTCCAATTTGGGCCTTTAAATGATTTACATGTTTAGCGATGCCTTAGTGGTTCACTTACATGGTTCATTGGGCCTGGAATGAGATTATACCTTTCTTCGCGTAAATTCGATTAAGGATCGAGTGAGTTTTGTCGGTTGGCACCTATTAACTATACGATCGTAGCCTGTAGTTATAACCAGAGTCTCTTGGAGGGAGAGCGGGGATTTGTGTATAGATCTATATGGGGATAACACCCCACACCTGAGCTGTTCGCTACAGTTAGACTAACTCAGTCTAGGGTGACGAAAACCTTATAATCAAAAATCAAAACCGGCATCCAACAACGCCAAGACAGGCGAAATTGTCATTATTTAGTATGGTTATGACGACTCACTTAGAGGAATTAACGTTATAAAGTTCACGGAAGACCATTCTCTTTTCTCTTGGATTACTCGGAAACATTCTCGTACTGGTACTCAACCTCGGCGGTTGGTATGACAGCTTTCTCTTTTACAGACAACATCGGGTTTTCTGGGAACATTCTCTTTACATGCTCTTTACATTCTCTCTACATTCTCTTTACCCTTTTTGTCAAATAAACAATAACATAAATGCATTAATACAAGATCTGACACAAACACACTAAACAGTTTGCAGAAAATATGGGATTTTCTGGTGGTTTTCAAAGTTATACAAATCATTTTCACAAACATGCTTATGAACTCACCAACATATTTATGTTGACCGTTTTCAAAATAACTTGTGTTCTCAAGAAACCGTTGAAGTAGGATGAACGAAACAAATTAATGGATATTGTGTTATATTTTGTTTCATCATACTCTTACTATTTTGGCATGTAATATTCAAATACAATACTAGATGTAAACAATGAATGTTGTTATATTACATGTGTGGTGATGATGATGTTATGTTTCAATTATATTCACTGTAATGATATTTCAAGATGAAGTCGCGCACAAGCCCCCGGACGTTTTCGTCGTCTGGTTCGGGGGTGTGACAATTTAGACATAAGTTCGATGGTTTTTAAAGTTGTTGGACGAATTTTCCCTTGTCCCAAAGATGGTAATCCTCAAGAACTTAAGGAAACGGAAGTTCAAGTCACATAAACAACACGACCAAAAGCAAAGAATCTTAATTGCTAATTTTGATTAAAAATGATAACTATAAATACATTTGTCACTTTGAAAAAAAAAAAGGAAACTTTTCTTCATTGGTGCCTTCGACCCACTTCTAATGGAAGGTAACTCACCTCGTAAAGCTGAGTGTCGAATATCACGGAAAGGAATCTCTAACAGCCGCTCCGATGACTCCCTGTCTATCATTATCATAATTCATAATAACACTTAGTCAAAATCCATAATACTTCTTAGGGTAAAATGACCATTTTACCCTTGGTCTAATTTGGACCATACCCAAGGCCCAATTCCATCTTATCTCTCCCAATCCGCTAATTGCCCATTAAAGGCTCATTAACGGCCCAATTTTCTAAATAGGGCCAAACTCCTCAAATGGGCCTCCTCATAAGCCCAATAAATCCTTAGCCCAAAATAAATAATTTTGAGTGGACCAAAAGGCCTAATACTTTAAATATCAGTTCTAGGCCAAAAAACTTTACTCCATAGTGAGCCATAAGGCCCAACTATCAAGGCCCAAAAACCCAAGTTCGCCACTATCCATACGTACACCTGACGTACATGACACGTATGCCCAACATATGTTGGCCTTGACCAAAAGCGGGAAGTTGACCCAGCATGCACAACGTACCAAGGTGTATGCCTGGCTTACCAGCCAGCTTCCTTGGGGCTCCATTTATGACTTAACCCATTAAGTCCTCACGTCCAGAATGTAGATCCAGGTCCTTTAGGACATCCTAGTCCATAAAGTCACAAACTTGATGTGCGTACATGCATGGTTAGGGGTCAAAACATAATTTTCGTCATTTAACAAAATTTTTTGACCATCAAACAGTTGCATGGTTGTGGCTTAACCATCAATGTTCGATTTTTATGATTCTAAGTGGTTCTAGGAGCTCAAAAGGACAACTTTTATGGTTTGAAACTATCAAGATTCAAGCAACATCAACAATGGAATCCAAAAGCGACATAAAACACCCTAAAATCAAATCTATGAGATCAAGATCTTTGCGCAGGGACAAGGTTTGAGCATTCAAACCTTGAGTGAATGCTTGAAATCAATGTCTGCTTAATAATGGATGTTCAAGTCGAGACTGGAGAGACCAATCAAGTCTTAGATAATCAATTCAACAAATGATCAAGACATTAAATGAGGACAAGTAAATAGTGATCAAAGTAAAGTTAATAAATGAGGAACAAGAAGAATGTTATAAATGTGATAGAGAATAAAATGCCAAAGTAAGAGTGAAAGATCCATCATTGACTTGTATTGAATGCTTCTTTTTATAGGAGACAAAGTTACAACGAATTAACCTTGATATTTACATAAGACCGGACAAAAGGCATAAGCCTGACATTCTGATTGTCCTAAACAACTTTAGACTAAGTCCTATGAAACATCACATCAAAATACAAGACAAAAGTGATAAATACATAACAAACAAAATAACTTCATTCCGAACAAGTGATGTTCCGGAGATGAAGCTTTGTTCCGAATCAATGAGCATTCCGGACAAAAGGATCAGTTTCGGAATGCGATCTTCTCTGAATTTCTTCACTCCCTTTAACCAGCTCCGGACAGCTTCCGGATCATACCCATCTTCGGAATCAGCATCCTTCGGAATATGTACTTAGGATTGCTAGACGTTCACTTTCAGGTTCCAACAATCTCCCCCTAAGTGAACTTAGCAATCCATCAAGCTTAGTTCATTTCTTCATTGATGAAGGTGAAGGCCCAGAACAACCATTCTCGCATTGTGATGTACCAAGTCAGTTGACTTACAAACTTTGCTTTAACCTGTTCCGGAGCTTCAGACTTGGATGCCCGGGAAATGAACTTTTGCAAAGCTTTGGTAGGAACCAGGTGTTTGTCAAGGACTCGGAAGAAGTCCTTCTTTTTTGTTCTTCTGGTGGTGTAGACAAACCCTAGAACCGGTTCTTCGATCGGACAAATCTGCAAGAAGTTTAGTTTCCGGAAGAACAAAGTCAATTTTCGCCACAAATTGTTCGGTTCTGTAGAGGTGAGCAAGTTCGTAATCACATCTGCAAAACTCAGCAACATAGTCTTTAAGAAAGTTGAGAGCAGAGTGATAGGCACCTATACTGATGTTATCCAATTGATTTTCTCTAAAGTACGTAGCAAGAGTAAGGATGTCGTTCGGATTCATGGAAGGGAAATTTGCATCAGTAACAGTCTTTGGATATGGTTTGTTCCGGAGAATATGGAACTGGAACAGAGGACAGTTCAGTTCGAATTTAACAAGAATTTTTCTTCCGAAGCCCTGAACTTTAGTGATCCTCTTCCTTGTCCATACCTCCTTGAAGGGCTGAGCATTCTTGTCGTAAAAGGTTTTAAGCCTTTCACGTTCAGTCCGGATTGTCGTTTGGATGGAGAGGAGCAAACTTAGTATAGAACTTGCTGAAGGGAGAGAGAGGGAGATCCAGTTGGTCATCATCGTGAGAGGGAATGTCATAAGAAAGAGCAGGAATGATATCCTTGGCTTGAAGAATTCCTTCACGACAGAGAGGAGAAATACCGCGCATTGGATCAGGATGATCTTTTAAGGCTTGAATCATGATGCTGTCTTCTAGCGCCTTTTGGATTTCTTCCTTAGACCAACCAGATTTTTGTTTAGGGGAAGGACCGGAGCGATATTCTTTTTGTTCCGAAGTCGTCGGTTTCTTCCCTTTATCCCTCTGAAGAGCTTCAATGGCAATCTTCATATTTTCATCAATGACAAATTCCGGAGGAGGAATTGGAAGTAGTTCTTCCGGAATGTCGTCTGGAGTGCGAAGAGGCGATCCTTGATCAATGGGGGCACCAGTTGGTTCAGGAATTGGTGCAGAAGTGGTCGAGGAAGGAGTGGCTCGGAAAGCTTGAGCAGTGAGGAAGGATTTAGCCTTGGCCATTTTTACTGCCATTTCAAAGACATCCGGAAAGATCATGGCCAGGAAGCAGCGGACCAAATCCTCTTCTGTTCTTCAGTTAGTGCTTTTGGCTCTGTCAGCTTGGGGGCTTGAAGACCAAGAATCCCCTTGGGAACTTCATCCGGAATGTAGGCATCACAGTCTTCATCTTCTTCAGTTCCTTCAGAATGCCCAAGATTCAGGAGAGAACTTGTACATCTTTTTCGGAATCAAAGTCTTCGTCCCGGAGAGTGTATTCCGAAGCTGGCTTCCATTTTCAGCTGGGGCCTTCTCCCCCTATTGCATCGGTGACCCTGGAAACTGGTGCAAGGGACAAATCGTCCTTAATCTCATCAAGCTTGGAGAATACCCTTTGAAGACCGGTAGAGAGTTGAAGAGTCAGGGTGTCATATGCTTCAGAGGTGGGAGCTTGAGTTGAGAGATGTCGGAAGGTACTGCTGAGGATTTCAATCATCTCATCAAACTTCCTGTTCGGAACATCAACAATGTTCCAAGTTTAACGCAGGAGTTTGATGAGGACTTGTTGGATGATCAGGTTCATTTCATCCTTCTTTCGGATCTCATTCTCTAAACGTTGAATTTGTTTCTCATGACGAACATGAGTCTGCTTGATGAGATCATTGGTAGCAGACACAAGGTCGTCATGGACCTTGAGCATGGTGGAGATGGTGTTGAGGTAGTTGTCGACCAGAGCATCGTATTTTGAATCGATTTGCTCAACGATATGTTTCAACCGAATGGAAATCGTTTGGTCAAGTTGGGCTTCTCTCTCGGCTGTGGATGGTCCGGATGATTGAGAGAGAGACTGAAGGATGGCGTCAAGTTTTGAATCAAGTCCGGAGACTTTTTGATCCAATTTGGAATTCAGCTCAGCAACGGAAGTCTCTATAGAGGACACTTTAGCCATAGTGTCAGAGACGTTGGTTTGGATCTCCAGCATGGCAAATGGATCAACATAATCACCAGCAGAGGATTTAGAATCGGAGTCTGAATGTTGTGGAGGGGGCTGGTGAGTACCCGGATTAGAGGAAGGACCCGGTTTGGTTGCATCATCATCTTCATGAACTAGAGAGTTTGGATCATCAACCGAAATGGAGGAGGAAGAAGTTCTGAAGTCAAAAGCAGACTTGGATCCGGAGGCTCTAGATTGAAAATGGACAAATGTAGTGAGATGGGCATCTGGAATTGTTGTTGCGTTGTCCTCCAACATTACTTCTTCAGAAATCTCCTCTTCCAGATCAGCGTGGAAAGAGCTTTGGGGAATGACAATTTGGGGAAGTTCTGAAGCAAGTTCGTTGATTGCGTCATCATCTGAGGGAGGAACATAGGAAGTGTTGCTTTGAATGGCTCGGTTCCTCATAGAAATAAGAGTGGATTCAACTTGAGCTCAAGTCAAATCTGGACACCTTGATGCAGCCCTATTAACATAATCTTCCCACAAGGGGTCATTAGCACCTGGTTGTCCTATACGCCTTTCGGGTATCAGACCAGTTGTAGCATCGGAAGATGGAGGGACTGCTCCTTCTTCCGGATGCTTGGGTTCCGGAACAATGGTTCCGGAGTGTGTGCGTGTTGAAGAAATAATGGGATTGGCAAAAATGACACGTGAGTGTGTTCCAGGGGGACAAGGAACTTTGTTCAACACCAACAAAACCCTTTTGGGAGGGAGAGGGTGGACTATGTGTAGACTCCCCGTGAGTGTGTGCTTGTGAAGATGAAACATTGAGGGGTACCTCAGATGAGTGGACGGGAGGGGTGTTCGGATGGCCAGAATCAGCCGGAATGCCATGGGTAACCTCCTGTTGAGAGGGGGCACCGACTTTGTTTTTCTTTCTAGCCTTGGATTTGGAAGGAGAGGCCTTGCGTTTGGCCGGTTTCTTAACTTTCGATCCGGACTGAGTGTGAGTGGCCTCTTCTGGAATAGGCTCAACAGAGACTGGGGCATGTTGTGTTGGGTCGAACACAACCGAAGTCTCTAGATGGTGTTTCAGAAAAGGGGATCCGGAAGGGATAAGAGCCAACATGTTTTCCGGAAGCTGTCTGACCGGACCAAAAGAGGATTGGTCCGGAATTCTATAGGACTTAACAAGTTTGAAAGAGACACATACCTCCGGAGGAATTGTGCTCACCGGAATGGGAATGTTGAGTTCCTTGAAGATCTGCTCGATAGTCAGTGCCCAAAACCTAGGGCTCGAGATTTCGTTTGGTTTCCTCTTGATGGAAAATTTACATAAATCTTGCCATAGAACTTCCGGAAGATTAACGGCATTGTCGCGTCCGGAATAAATGTTGAATACCATATTCAGCCAATCTTTGCTAAGAGTATCAGTGCCGCCATGCTTGCCAGAGAGACCACGGATTATGAAGTGCATAAGAACAGTCCAGAGCCCGGAAATAGCAGTCTTCTTGAAATCCTTGGCTCGATAATCGTGATTCTACCCAATGAACGTGACAAATGTCTGAAACTCTTCAACGGTTGGTTCTACAACTGTAAAACCAGCAGGATTGGGGGAAACTCCAATGGCTTTGAGGAAGGTAGCTTTTATAGATGGGAATGGGTCAATCGTCGATGATGGAAGCCATCAGTACATCATCTTCAAGCTTGATGCTTGTGAAGGCACGATGAAGATGAGAAAGAGGAAGGCGAGGATCTGGAATTTTTGTAAGTGGAATGGAGAGAGGATGATGTGCAAGAAACTCAATCATGATTCTAATGGAGTCATCGTAATCTAGCGGGTTTAGGGAAAACAGTTGGGTGGTATCTCGAAGAAACGGTTCTTGATCAGTTGAAGATGATGAACCTTTTGATCCTTTTGATGATTTCTTTCTGGCAATCGATTTCTTTGGGATCTGAGCAGTAGGAGTTTGGAGCTTGGATGGTTCCATTGTTGAAGATGATGAAAGCTTGAAGAACACGAAGACTATAAGGGTTTTAGAGAGGTTTGGGAATCAAGAGAGTGTAAAGTGGTAAAGGTAAGTTTTGAAAAGGTTTTTATAGGTAAGGAAATTCGGGTCGGGTTGGAAAAGTAATGATGATGATCCAAGATTCGTCGGGTTGCATTTAATGTTGGGATGAGGAGATGTGACAGTTGACATGATAGGGTAAGGTAATTCGTACAAAAGGGGTTATGCAACCGTCAATCCGTTTTTCCAATTAAGAGGGCGTGCAATCGTGTCACGCAAATCGAGGAAGATTGGATAAGGATATTCTTGAAAAGTAACCGTTGAGAAAACGTTTCATCTTATTACCTTTTGGAATTCTAGATGAGTTGTTCCGGACAAGGCGTGATCCGGAAGAAGAGATGTTTCGGAGCAAATTTGAAAAATTTCGGAGCATTTTGAAAATACGGAGCAAATTTTGAAATTCCGAAGAAATTTTTTGAAAATCCGGAGCAATTTTTGAAACTCCGGGGCATTTAGAAATTCCGGAGCAAATTTTCGAAAATCCGGAGCACAGTTTTGAAAATTCCGGAGCAATTTTTGAAAATTTCAGAGTGAATAAGAAAATAACCTGTACAGCTGTAGAAACTCAAGGAATAATCAGTACACAAGACAAATAACGGATCCTGTATATTCAGAGGAAAAATAGTTCTGAAATAAAATAAATGAGTTCGAAGCATATTTTTCTGCTGAATACTTCGATCAGAGAGAACATGTCTCCTGAAAGAAATGAGGATCAGGCATCATTATACCCATTTTGTTCAGAAATCCAAAAAATTTGGTTTCGTCTAATGCCTTAGTAAAGACATCAACAATTTCATCATCAGATGGAACAAAAATAAGTTTGATGTTACCATTTAGAACATGATCTTTAATGAAATGGTACTGAATGTCAATGTGCTTTGTCATGGAGTGCTGAATTGGATTGTCAATGGCACTTTGAGAATCACAATAAATAGGAATGTGTTGAAAACGGTAACCATAATCCAAGAGTTGAGATTTCATCCATAGAACTTGAGAGGTACAGCTAGCAGCAGCAATGTATTCAGTTTCGGCTGTAGAGAGAGCAATGCAGTTTTGTTTCTTGGATGACCAGCTGACTAAGCGACCACCTAGGAATTGTCATCCTCCGGATGTACTTTTCCTATCGATTTGAATACCAACATAGTTTGAATCCGAGTAAGCTTGCAGAAGGAAACTTTCATTTGCTGGATACAAGATTCTGAGGTTCTTTGTGCTTTTGAGGTACCGGAAAATTTGTTTCACAGCCAAAAGATGAGACATCTTCGGATTGACTTGAAATCTGGCACATAAGCATGTTGAGAACATTATGTCTAGACGACTTGCGGTGAGATAGAGTATGGATCCAATCATTCCTTGGTATTTCTTTTCATCTACGGAAACACTCGAAGGGTCGGCAAAGATTTTGTGACCGAAGCCCATGGGAACCCTGGCTGAGGCACAGGTATCCATAGAGCATTTCTTAAGAAGCTTAGAAATGTACTTCTCTTGATGAATGAAAATGCCTTTGTTTGTCTGTTTGACTTGAAGGCCATGAAAGAAGCTTAATTCTCTATTCATGCTCATCTGAAAACGACTGACCATAAGTTTGGCAAAGTCAGCGACCATAGATGAATCGGTAGATCCAAAAATGATGTCGTCCACATAAATTTGTACCAGCATGAGGTGTTTTCCATTTGATCTTCGAAATAATGTAGGATCCAAAATACATCTTTGAAAACCTGAGCGCTTGAGAAAATCAGTGAGAGTATCGTACCAAGCTCGAGGAGCTTGCTTGAGTCCATAGACAGCCTTCCGGAGTTTGTAGCAGTGGTTTGGAAAGGAGAGATTAATAAAACCAGGGGGCTGTTGAAGGTAAACTTTGGTGTCAAGCTCACCATTTAGAAAAGCACTCTTAACATCCATTTGAAAAACTTTGAAACGTTTGTGAGCTGCGTAAGCAAGAAAGATTCTGATAGCTTCAAGTCGTGCAACAGGATCAAATGTCTCGTCGTAATCAAGACCTTCAATTTGAGTGAATCCTTTCGCTACCAATCTTGCTTTATTTCGGATGATAATACCTGCATCGTCTAGTTTGTTGCAAAATACTCATCTTGTACTAACAATAGGGTGATGTTGAGGAGGAGGTACAAGAGTCCAGAATTCATTGCGGTCAAATTCTGCTAGTTCATCTTGCATGGCTGTAATCCAATCAACATGCTCTAATGCTTCCTTGATAGATTTTGGTTCAACCATGGAGATGAAAGCTGAGAAGTGGCATTCGTTTTGGATGTTGGTAGCTGAGCGAGTTTGAACACCAACATTTGGATTGCCAATCACTTGGTTTGGAGGATGATCTTTCGCCCAAACATGCAATCGAGGGTGTTCTTGTGCAGTAGAGGATCCTATATCGACAGTAGAAATGATTTTCTCCCCCTGAATGATTTGAGTATTAGATTGATGCTCCCCCTGCACTTCTGAACCAGAACCAGAGAGGTTTACATCATCATTGGAGGGAAATTCAAAGAAATTTTCATTTTCATCAATGTTGAGAGGATTTGAGTCATCGAAGTCAGCAGTTGTATCTTGGAAGCCATCCACATTTGATTCAAGAGAGGGATTTGCATTATTCTCCCCCTCAACCTATGAAGGTTGAAAAGGTTCAGAATCAAACGGAGGTAGGCTAGGAGGAGGACCTGAGAGGTTTTGAGAGATTGAGGCTTCCGAAGACGGAATTGGAATGAGAGACGGATGAGATCGTGATTCAGAATCAAGAGCTGTTTCGGAAGGACCAAAGAGAGTTTCAAAGTCAACCTCAAGAATGGTTTGAGGGTTCGGACATCCTGGCGGAGGAGCATCGGACTCCATGATGTGAGTAGTGATGTGAGTGGGGCCAAAATTCCGAACAAAGTTGTCATCAAAGGTAATGTCGAAGCTTTCTTCCAGAACACGAGTTCTTCGGTTGAGAACTCTGTAGGCCTTGGATTTAGAAGAATATCCTAGAAAGATTGCTTCATCAGCTTTTGGTTGAAACTTTGTAAGTTGATCACGGTTGTTTTTGATGAAGCATCTGCATCCGAAGATATGAAGGAATGAGATTGTTGGCTTTCGACCATTCATTGCTTCGTATGGAGTCATGTTGAGCCGTCAGTTGATGATGCTTCGGTTTTGAGTGAAGCAAGCGGTGGATACGGCTTCAGCCCAAAGATAGAGAGGGAGATTTGCGTAATTGAGCATGGATCGAGCAGCTTCAACAAGTGTTCTATTACATCTTTCAACTACACCATTTTGTTGTGGAGTGTACGGAGCTGAGAAGTTGTGATCGATTCCTTTTTCTGTGAGGAACTTCTCAATGGTGGCATTGACAAATTCCAAGCCGTTGTCACTTCGGATTCTTCTTACCAGAAGTTTGATAAGAACTTCTATTCCTTTGATAAACTTGATGAGCTCAGATGCAGTTTTGGATTTCAGCCTAAGGAAGAAAACCCAAGTAAACCTTGTAAACTCGTCAACAATCACAAGAATGTATTTCTTATGATGAAGACTCTCTACAGTGGATGGTCCACAAAGATCAATATGTAGAAGTTCCAGAGGATCCGAAATGGATTTTTCGATGATGACAGGATGACCCTTTTTGATTGCTTACCACACTCACATGCAGCACATAAATGATCATTTTCAAATTTAAGAAGAGGTAAACCTCTTACCATTTCGCCTGAAAACGAGATCATTCATGTACCGAAAGTTTAGATGTGCGAGCCTTCGGTGCCATAGCCAACTAACATCTAGAACAGCTTTGGAAAGAAGGCAGAGTTGTGGTTTGCCAATGATCATGTTGATGTCGAGTGGGTACATGTATTTGTTGCGAAGAGACTTAATCAAACATTCTTTTCGGTCTTTAGTCATCACATAGCTGTATTTTTTGCAAAATTCCACACGTCGATTTGAGTCGGTAAGCTGAGCAACACTTATCAAATTATGTTTCAAGTTAGCTACATAAGCAACATGTGAAATAGAGAAGTTTCCATTGGTGAGAGTTCCATAACCATGAATTTGAGAATTTGAATTGTTGCCATATGTTACGTAACCAGCATTTGGAGAGAGCTTTAAATCTCGTAGAAATTCCTTCTGTCCAGTCATGTGCATGGAGCAAGCACTATCAATATACCATATTGTTTCTTGCTCCGAAGCACAAAGTGCCTACAAAAGAGAAATTAATGAGCAATGGAGCTTTTAGGCTCCGAGTTGGGCTTTGGGACGTAGGCTTGGACTTTAAACTTTGATTTACACAATGGAAAAATTATGTGTTTCTTGGTGAGATTGCTTGAGTTCTTTGGGAACAGACAGAACACTGGAGTCTTTTCATCTATCCAGTAGTCATATTCAACTACACGAGGGTTCGGAGCAGATTTCTTCAGAGTGAAGGTATTTGAAGAAGTGACACTTTTGGCTATCTCCGAGTTAGTTGGTTTGCTAACAAATGACTTAATTCTCCACACAAGATTTTTGTTTGAAGATTTTGAGACAGTATGATTTGAGCTGGTGGATCTGGTTGAGGGCACATTGTTCTTAGAGATTTTTGGTTTAAAAATTATGCCATCAGATTTTGCAATAAAGACAGATGAGATACTTTGAGGTGCAGTCAAAGTATTTCGGATGGTTTTGACTTTAACATGACCTTGAGGTGATGTGGATCTAAGGACTTCCTTTGGTTCCGAAAGATCAGGAGATTTGGAAGGTCTTTTCAGAATTCTAGTCGGAACAAATGAGCTTTGACTATGTTTTTGATGTACTGACTTCCTTGGGTTGTTCCGAAATGAGTTTGGTTTGGAGTTGGCAAGGAACCTAGAAATTTGTCTATCTTCAATTTCCTTTCTGTAAGCATTCCTAGCTTCTACCTTGGGATCTACAATATCTTTTCTATTCAACATTGGTTTTCTCTTAGAGGATCCAGAGGACTGGCCTTTGGATGGATTTGAAAACTTTTGAGAAATGGGAACCAATTTGGATTTAGAAAGAACTATAGAGTCTGATTCACATGAATCAGAGGATTTATTGCTTGAAGTTTCAACATTATCATTCACAGATGCCCATGCAAATTTTGAGGCATTGACTTCAGTTGTTTCCGGAATGATTTCCTCAATCACACAGTTATTGACGTGATTGGTTATAGGAACATGGTCTACACAGTTTTGAAGACAATGATGATATTTCGTGGTCCGATTCAGGTCCAGGTTTATCAGAGGCGGAAGAGGCGTGGAATCAGGACATTTAACAACTATGGGTTGAAACTCAGGAATTAGGGACTCAAAGGATCTTTTAGTCTCCGGAAGGGGTGACAATGGGGAGACAGGAGTGTCCGAATGTTGAATGTTCGGAACCTCTCCCATGAATGTCAGATTTTGCAAATCCTTTAGGGGACTAACAATTACTTTCGGAAATTCACTTCCGAGACCAAGAGCTTTTGACCATGGATGACGAAAATTATGAGTCATCCGAATGTCAGCTTCAAGCATGTCAACAGAGTTATGCAAAGCATCAATTTTGGCATTGAGACGTTTGTTGTCAGAAATCAAAATATTTCGTTCAGAATAAGTGATTTCACATTTATCTTGCAAAATGATGCATTCATCTTTTGACATTACAAGTTCATGCTCTAAAGACTCGATTTTCAATTTCTTATCCTCAAAACGTAATCTAAGACAACTTAGTTCACAATCTTTCTTCTCACTGGCTTCTATGGCTGACTCATAGGCTTTATAGATAGTGTTCATATCTGTTTGAATCTGGGTCAAGTAAGGTTCACATAAAGTCAAATCAAAATTATTATCAGAGATCATGGATTTTACCTGTTGAACAATGCTTCAACCTGGTGGGTCGTTGGTCGCCATGTAGCAGTAGTTGGGTTCAGAATCATTTTCTTCATCTTCGGATCCAGAAGACCAATAACCTTCATCACATACAACGGTTTGTCTAGCCATTAAACACATGTTCTTTCCAGTTACTACATCATCATCATCTCCGGACGACCAGTATCATTCGACATCTCTTGAAACAGTAGTAACAAATGCTTTCTCACTTTCAACCATTTCTTGTGCTTTTCGAACATAGTAAGCTGAGTCTTTGATTTTTGGTTTTTGAGGTGCGTCAGCAAGAAAATCTTTGGCAAAGTGGTTTGCATGACCACATTTATGACACAAGATTTTTGGTTTTTCTGAGTTGAGATTTTTTGAGTATTCCGGGGTTGAATGTGGTTTAGTGAGGTTAGGCTTGTATGCATGAGGATTTTCGGATGTTTGTTTTGGTTCCGAAGAAGTATGTGGTTGAGGATGGTTTTGGTGAGGAGCGTTGAATCTATTTTGATAAGGTTTGTATGAAGGATTGAAAGTTCGTTTGTATTTCATGGAAAGTAAGGCAAATTCTTGTTGGAAACGGAGTACAGAATCTTTGTTTCGGAATCACCATCAGGATAGTTGTGAGTAGGAAGGGAAGTTGAGGATGGCTGAGGTAGTGGAACCATAGGTTTGTAAGGTTCCGGAGCAAGTGGGTTCGGAATGATTGACTCGGAAGAGCTGACTAGAGCAAGTGGTCCTCGGGAAAGTTCTCTAATGGTTTGAGCAACGTTTGATTCATGTCCTTGAAGCTCATCAAAAAGTTGATAGAGTTTCAATTTTTTTAAGGAACCATTGCTTTGAAGGCATGACTTTACATTTCCCCATCCCTTACCAAGACTGTTAATGTGTTGGATTAGTGTCTAAGTCCATAACTATTTTGGTATGTACTTGACCCGATGGTGCATGGTCCTTTTGGGTTGCCTTCACCAAAGCAACTTGATAGGATGAATTATGGAGAGAAATGATTAAATATGATTTATTAATATATTATGAGAATAATATATTAAAGGAGAAATCATATTGTTTAATTAATATTAGTCAATAATTTATTGGTAATTAGTTTTGTGACTAAAAGAGATTAATTAAACTTAAGGGACTGGAATTGTAATTATAAGATAATTGTAATTTGGGCTATGGATTGTCTTAAATTAAGGAGTGGACGAATTCTATGGGGAAGCCCATAAGGAAATCGTCCAAGGCCCTAATTAAAGGAGTCCATGGGTTGCTTAGGGCTTAAGCATCCAAATTAGGGTTTCCTTGTTAGATAACCCTAATTGCCTAACTATATATAAGACCCTTATGACCCAAAAACGTGGCTAAGACTTCTTCTAGGGTTAGAACATGTTTTGGGCAGCCTCCATCCTCTCTCCTCTTCATCATCTTGCTTATGGTGTTTGTGAACCATTAGAGGAGTGACACTTGTGACTCTAAGCCTTCCAAAGTCAATACAAGGAGATTTGGGATTGTTATTGCTACATAACAATCAAGGTAACATCTTAAACCTATTCTCATGTTAATATGATTACTTGAATGCTAGAATTAGGGTTTATAGTCTTGGATAACTTGCATGTACAATAGAGAAACCTAGATCCAAGCATTAGGGTTTGTATGAGTACATAGGATGTTCTTAGGACCAAAACCCATCATAATGAACTTGAGATTGTACTCGAGATGAGTTCGAACAATCCCGTGAGCGGTCATGTTGTTAATAACGATTCAGTATCGGTTGGAGGCTGTGGCTACAGATTCACCTGGAGTGGTAGTGCAGGTGTCAAAGTCATTAACAACTGAGGTGAGACGTTTATCCTTCATGTTTTCTGAACCTTCAATTAGATCTTGTAGAGTGTCCCAAATTTCTTTGGCTGATTTGCATAACTTGATGTGCTCAAAGAGTGATGGAGGAACACCAAACACCATTTCAGAGAAGGCGATTTGATCAGCATGCAGTTTCTCAATATCATCTGCAGTTAGAGGAGCTGACCGAACTTCATCTTCTCTCATGAGTTGAGCAGCTACATCTCTTACAACTGTTCTTACAGGAACATGAGGACCTTGTGTGACGGATATCCAAATTTGTTCACCTTTCTCTTTGGCTAGTAAAAATCTTTCCATTCTAACTTTCCAGTGATCATATTCTTCCACAACTAGCAATGGGGCACGTGTAGGGCCACCAACGCTATTTGCGATTTTCATTGAAATCATTTGTTGAGGATTTGAAGCAGCCATTGAAGTCAAGATATCTTTAGATCTTAAGTGGTATATAGAAGAACTTTTATCCTTAACACAGAAATGGTTGAATTTCCAAGGAAGATTCAAACCAACGATAATCTGATCTTATGGATTCAAAGGACAACTACTCGAGCTCTGATACCAATTGTGAGATCAAGATCTTTGCGCAGGGACAAGGTTTGAATTCACACCTTGAGTGAATGCTTGAAATCAATGTCTGCTTAATAATGGATGTTCAAGTCGAGACTGGAGAGACCAGTCAAGTCTTAGATAATCAATTCAACAAATCATCAAGACATTAAATGAGGACAAGTAAATAGTGATCAAAGTAAATTTAATAAATGAGGAACAAGAAGAATGTTATAAATGTGATAGAGAATAAAATGCCAAAGTAAGAGTGAAAGATCCGTCATTGACTTGTATTGAATGCTCCTTTTTATAGGAGACAAAGTTACAGCGAATTAACCTTGATATTTACATAAGACCGGACAAAAGGCATAAGTCTGACATTCTGATTGTCCTAAACAACTTTAGACTAAGTCTTATGAAACATCACATCAAAATACAAGACAAAAGTAATAAATACATAACAAACAAAATAACTTCATTCCAAACAAGTGATGTTCCGGAGATGAAGCTTTGTGCCGAATCGATGAGCATTCCGGACAAAAGGATCAGTTTCGGAATGCACTCTTCTCTGAATTTCTTCACTCCCTTTAACCAGCTCCGGACAGCTTCCAGATCATATCCATCTTCGGAATCAGCATCCTTCGGAATATGTACTTATGATTGCTAGAGGTTCACTTTCAGGTTCCAACAAAATCTAAGCATGCAATGATCAAGTTTAGAGCTTGATACCTCAAATGAGTCAGAAATGGTGCTAATCTCCTGGATCTACAAGCTCCCTTTGAATCCTTGCTCCTTCTTCGAACTTCTTTCTCTTCCAAAACACCAAAACAACACTAAAATGCTCTCAAGTGGCTACCAAATCACAAGAACACATAAATATGGGTTAGGGTTTTCGTGGTGGCTGTCTAAGGGTGGTAGGGAGGCTGGACCAAAGGCATAATGTCCTTTATATAGCGATCAAACCCTAGTACGCCCCACGTACGACACTTCTCAGCCCAATCATAAGGGCCCAAAGGTCTAAGCCCAAACCAATTCTATACATTAAGCTAATAATAATATAATTAGTACCTTATTAATCTCGAATGTTATAGATGGTTTTGAGTAACTTATGTAAATTATTTTTATTATTATATTTAAGGGAAATTGAAAAAACTAACCATTATAAATGAGATTTCAAAGAAAATAATCATAGTTTTCATTATTTTGAAAAATAACCACTTTCTTCGGAATGTCTAATTTCGGAATACTGTTTATATTCTGAAGTTTTTTTTTTTCAACTTTAAAGAACTTTTTTAATTTTATTTTGGGATTCCAAATGCTGCATTTCAAAATGGTTAATGTCATCAATTTTTTAATAAAATGGCTAATTTATTGTACTAATATCGTAAATAGTTCATATACGTTTTTTAAACTTTTTGTTAAATTTAAATAAACAACAAAATTTTTCTCGAAATTCCAGAATTTTTCTTTGGGTTTCAGACTTATTTTTGAAATTCTTAAGTTTTTTTTTCTTGAAATTTTAGTCCAGAATACCATTCCGGAATTAGTCAAAAAAAAAATGTTTTTTCTTGGTCCAGAATACCCATTCCGGATAAAATGTTTATTTTTACAATAAAAAATGCTTATTTTTTCAAATACACGTTAAAAATGGTTAGATTACTTAATTTCCTTATATTTAAACCCGATATAACATGCTAGACTTTCCCAACATACTATATGACATAATTAGCTAGACCTAGAATGTCACTTGGAGAATAATTAAAGAGTGCTTGGAATAGTAGAAATTACTTAACAAATAAGAAATATCCAAGTAACTATACATATAAATATTGGATTATTAAATTTGGCATACGCTATCAAGGAAAGTATATTATTAAGCAAAAATATGATATTTAATTAGTAGCATATAATGATAAGAATTAGAATAATGAATAGCTTTTCAATGTGGTGGAATTTAATTGGAAACTCCTCATCATCACTTTTGACCATTTCCTTTTTGTAACCTTTTCTCTTCACTCCCAAACTATAAGCAAGACATAAGTTCTACATGTTTATTTTTCCATTTAAAAACTATAATTCAAAAGAGATCCCGGTCCACAAGGCACAAACTATATATCTTAAATTTATCTTGTTAACAGAAATTTTATTAGTTAAAACTTGAAGTAAAATTCTGTTAACAATGAAATTGTATCTGGAGACAAAAAAAAAATTTAAAGGTGTGCTTAATTATTAATAAAACTTATAAAATATTATAAAGCAATAACACTCGATATCTCAATAATATGAAACAAGGAAGAAGAAACCGGAAAATAGGATTAAATTCAAGAGATATCAATGTACTTTTGATTTGTTTAGCAGCCTCCCATCCCATGTCTTTCTATTACAACATCGCTATCAGAATAAGAAAAAATGAGAGAATATTGCCACAATAATTGGGTAAAATTTTCCAAATAAAATGCTTCAAAAAGATAAAAATTACTAGACTGTTTTATTAGAAAAAAATGAAAATATGATGGTATCATCAAGTACCATATGTAATTATATATCATGCAATATATATTATACTAGTTGTGAGACTCATATCACATATGAGTTAATTTAAAAAAAAGTTAAATATAAAGGTTAAAATATTTGAAAACTTTGAATTTACAAGAAAATAAGAAAAATAATGAATTATTATAATAAAAATATTTTTTGTCTTTTAAATTTAAACAAATAATTTAAATAGAGAAAAAAACTAATGAACTTTAATTTTAGGAATTTTAAAATTAAAAAATAAGTTTATTAATGAAATTAATATCCATTTATTACTATATTTATTACAATTATTACATTAAAATATTATATAAAATTTAATAAAATAGAAAAACTCAAGAAAAATGACATATAGAAAAAAAATTAATTCAAAATAACTATGATATTCGAAAAATTGAATTGAAAATGTGACAATTAGCCAAAAGAAAACCTTCATTTACTTGAGAGATTCTAAGGAGTAGTTTTTGGGAGAAAGGAAAATTTGGTATACGAAAGTTGACCAAATCTTTTAGCTTTTCCCAAAATAATAAAAGCCAACTCTTCACATAAACAGTTACAAAACTCCACCTAAATCAACAAAACAAAAAGGCAAATTAAAATATACTATAATTGCTTACGTTAGGTTCAGTTCTTGTTTCAAGTTCCAATTCAATAAGTTCCGATACAAAACCAAATTTTATTTTCCAAATTTGAAACAATATTTTAGCCTTTTAGGTTTTATATATATTTCAAATCTAAACAAACCCAAATAACTATTTTCACAATCCTATCCAAATTTGTTTAACTATTTTGAATTTGTTGCCCGATTAATATAACATGTTAATAATCATCTACAAATGAAACCAATTCAATCCCATCTTCTACACCAATTACAAGTGACTACAAATCCAATCAATTCCTCTATGAACCAAAATATTACTACTAAAAGCCATCGATCTTTCACCTTCTTCTTCTCTATACTAACTACATACACTTGCAAAACTGAAGTAACCACCTCTCACCTCATCTTGGTGGGGCCCGGTCCGGTCATCATACATACACAAATAATGACACTTTTCACTTCTAGCACAATAACTTCTGAATCAACTTAAAACCATGTTTGAAGTTATTGGTAGCTCACTCACAATCTATTGAGCAAGTTTATCTTCTTGTATCCGTTGCAATAATTCCTCATAAGCTTTCAATGAAGTCAAAGTAAACCGTTCCATTGACTCGAAAACCCGTTGTAGACTCGTTTGCAAACTCCCGTTTTTACTCGTTTCACTTTGATAAACCGGATGCCCTAACGAGAGCCCGTTATTATCATTATCACCACCCGATGCATCCACAATCATTTTATCCAAAACTTGTAATCTTTTATGAATCTTTTGATCCTCTTTCTCAAAACTCTTAGCATTTCTTTCCATACTTTTATCCCGTTCCCTCATCTCAACCTTATCCCGTTCCCATAACCGAAGAACGGACCCCGCAAACTCTCGCATCGAGTCCACCACTTCCTTGTCGGAGATTCGGTTCATGGCTTGAGCCCATTGGTTACATATTATGAAGATAGCCGGTGCACCGAGTCGACCGGGTGAGTACGGGACGGGCCCGTCTACGGTTTCTTCAGGCTCGTACATTAGACATTTTAGAAGCCATTCGTTTAGTGATCTCACGAAACCCTTTTGAGCACCGAACCAACATGAGAAGCGTATGGCCCAATTGAGAAGGTCGTGTTCGAGTTGCAGTGTGGCTTCGAGATTCGCGTCGGTTACGTGTTTTTGAGATGTGATCGCGTCGATACGCTTGGCAGCCGTGATTGCTTGACATTGAGTATGGTGGCATTCGTGTATAGATCTCCACATTCTTGTTAACCTAAAAATAATATACACACAGAAGACAGATGAGACTGTTTCTAGCTGATGTGGGACCCCAACACTTACCAGACTAGGCTAGACTAGTCTAGTACCATGTGGGGTCATTGATTTTTTTTTTCTGACAAAATTAGAAAAAGAAGAAAGTACCCTTCGATGAAGTCGTTTAATTGTGGCCATAATTCTTCATCTCTCAAATTGTTTATTTTGTCCGAGATCTTATCAACAACTTGAATTGCGATTCGAATTTTCGTCGAAAGACTTCTAACAAAAATTCTTGTTGCATCAATTTTGTGAGGCTCGGCGCCTTTTTCATCTAATCTTGCAAGTCTTCGCTTCTTTTCTTCATGGAGTAACCGCATTTTCTCCTCAATCTATACCATATGAAGCACAAGAATTTCCCATTATTGTCAAATATCACAATCAAATGGAAAATTTTGAACTACACCATAAAAACTTGCCAAAAAAAGAAACATTTCACATTTTACCATATGAAAGTAGTAAATAGGTATGATAGCGGAATGATGTATACATGATAATACATAAAGCATTAGGTTTGGGCTAAATAAGACTCAAAAAACTTATTCTAAAAGTTTCCAACAATGGGACATGAGAATATGAATAGCACATTATAAAGGTGATTAATTGGAATTTAAATGCTTAGATTCCCACAAGCATATAACTTATATGAAAAAAAAATCGGAATCTGAAATACTGAATTCCCATGAATCATATGATTTATTTGAAAGTTTCCGACATACAAAAAGAAGAATATAAATTCCAGGTTATAAAGGTAATTAAACTATAAATGAAATGATAGTTACACAACACAAAAGGGCTATATGCAAGAAAAATAACATCCTTTTATTTTGTTTGTGTATTATAGCACCCTAGTTTTATTTTAGTTTATTACAAGTTACAACATTGTACTTTCAATCCTTTTCTTATTAAAGAATTGTACTTTGAAAAATCTATCCAATTATAGCAATGAAAAATGCTTTGTATAATTGTATTTCAATAACATTTGCTATTCCTTGCATTTAACCCCAAATCTTTCCACTATTTGACATTTGATTGTTGAAATACATACCTTAACTTCATCAAACAATTTCTTCTCCCATAAATACAGTTTATGTAGAGTTGATGAAAGATTCTTGGATTTTGTCAATAAATCAACATCTGTATCTAAAGTAGCAGGATCTGCTTGCGTTAGGGCTAATGAAGGGGTGAACACATTCAACATCTTGGATGGAACTACATAATTAAACAGTGGATTATTAGGTTTCTCAAACCTTCATAGACAAAAAGTATAGTTCTTGTGAATTATTGCTTTATTAAAGAAGAGGGGATGAATAATTGATGAAAATATGAAGTTAATCATTGCATATGAGAGAGAAAAAATGGAACCTTGATAGGCGACATGTTTGCGATTATGTGGAACTTTTCCGACCTCAAGGATCTTGGATAATTCGTTGCCGGAGTCAGATGCACGATCGAATTGTGTTTGAAGTTCTTTCACGATTTCGGAATCATTCTGGAACACTAATGGCTTTTTTTGATTATCAACAACTTCTTTATCCACCACATGAACCTCATACTCCACCGGATCATCTTGTTTCGCCACCACTTTTGGTACACTCCGGTAATGGAGATCAGCAGCAGCTCTTTCTTCACTCTTTTCTTCAACCACCGCAGCCTTCTTTCCATCCCCGCTACCTGAATCACCACCGTCTTTATGACCATCAACACCACCACCGCCGCCGCCGCCGCCGCCATCAACGAACTTTTGATTTCCGTGTACTTCTTTAACGACTTCCTGCTGGTATAAGTCTTCATCTTCTAAATCAGGAATCCCTTCTTCATCCCTCACTTCTTTAGAATCTCGACTCGGTGTATACGGAGGATAAAAGCCCTCAAAAGTTTCAAACGGGTTCAAAAAGTCCCAGGCGGTGCTCGGCGGTGGAGGAGGAGGAGGCGGAGGTTTCGAATTTGAAGACGACGCTTCCGCCTGTAAAACTGGCGGAGGCGGTGAAATACCGGCGTACGGTTGTTGTTGTTGGGAAGAAGAACCGAAAAATTCGCCGTAATTAGAGTAATCATTGTTGTAAGCGTATGTACTAGGGTTTTGATTATTGTAACTGTTGCTAGAATATGAAGAGGTGGAAGCTTCACCGTAACGTATAGGCTCCGAACTCATTGGTCTCTGCTGATATAGAACAGACGGCGTCGGTTGTTTTTTCATGTAATTCATTGTGTAACCACCTGACGAGTAACCGGCGGGAGGAAATCCTGCCGGAGGATAACCGGCGGGAGGATAACCAGGCGTAGAATAAGAATACGCAGTTGGAAGATAAGAACCCTCTAGGGATTCGTGTTGATCGATGTAACTCAAATTGCCGTACCGCGGTTGATGCAGAGGCGGTGAGCCACCGTTCTCGGAGTGTAAATGAAGTGATTCGTCTTCGTCGCCGGAATCTTCATCCGAATCGGTATGGAAATGAAGATGAGACGAACCGGAATTCGAATGCGAATGACGCTGCGCAACCACCGGAGCTGAGGTAACAGGCGGAGCCGGAAGTCCAGAAGAATCCCCCTTCCTTTGATCAGGAAGGTTGAGCACCGGAGACGAAAGGCCATCGCCACCGCCTGCGGCGGTGTACTGCAGATCAAAAAAATGGTGGAGCGAATCACCTACGGATTTTAGGGAATGAAAGTAAGCTAAATGGGCTTCAGCGAGAGCATAACGTTGGTGAATTGCTTCATCAAGAAACTGACATCTTTTCCGACACAAGGCCACCGCCGGCGAATCATCAGGCTTGGAACCCACACAACCCATAAAATAATTGGATTCTTGACCAAATGGAATTAAAAAATCATTACAGAAGTGAAACAAAATCAAGGACTTTAGCTATTGGAATCAAATGGTAAATCAAGAACAACCTAGCGGAATGAATTTAGGGATTTGAAGAGTGATATAAGGAATCTTTGACAGCCGGGAGTATATCGTCGGTTTGTAGAGAGAGAGAGAGAGAGAGAGAGAGAGAGAGAGAGAGAGATTGCAGAAGGGGTTTGGCATCGTGAGTGTGTGTGTATAGAGAAACAGGGGGCCATACCTTTTTAAGGAAAGTTACAGTTATTGCCCTTCTACTATTCTAAATGTCCATTAAGTCCCTTAACTCTTTCTTGACTAGCATTTGTTATGGTAAAGTGTTGTGGTATACGATTTATTTTATTTAAAGTTTCTTAATTTAAACAAACTCTACTATACCATTCATTGCAAACTAGCGTTTTGAATGTAGAATTTTTCAGCGTGGGCACACTCCTAGAATTTTGTACTTATTTATCTCTATACTAATAAAACAGTAGTCTTTTTGCCAAGTATTATAATATTAGAACTTCTAATTAATATGATGTCACTTGTCATTCTATTAATTTTCTATTTTAAATTCATTAAACCTTCTAATTAATATGATGTTATTTATCAATCTATTTATTCTTTATTTTAAATTTTAAATTTTATATTATTTTTTTCATTAGTTCACAAATAAAAAGAGTCTAATATGTATGATAAATTAATTTCATATATTTATTTGAATCAATAACTATAATTTTACATAACTAATAAAAAAATCTCTTAATTAATAATGTATTTAAAATTTTATTTAAAATAATTGATTCATAATTTTGAATTTTTTACTATAAATATTTAATTAATTTTGTAATCGTGGTTTTCACGGGTTATAAACTAGTATTTTATATTTGTATACTTAGTTTTGCTTGTTGGAGGTCTTATACGAAACGGTTTCTTTATGGCAAGAGCTAAAGACCATCATATCTCCTTCACTTTATTTATATAGGATCTAATTAATGTAATTGTTATTGTTGTGATTTACGTATAACTAATGGAAGAAACATTTTATTAAAAAGGAATTTGTCAATTCTATCGTTTATAAGATTATGACAACTACCAAACTTGATAATGGTAACCTTATCAAAGCAATCATAATATCATGCTTATGTTTCATAGTTGAAAACAATGAAAATAAAGAGAAAAAAGGAAAAGTGGAACATGATTAAACAGTAAAAATAACTTTTTTAGATTTTCAATTTTAAGTCACGTAATGACAAATATATATGAAAATTTCCTTTCCAAACATCATATACACGTGTTATATCTCTTTTCGTAATCACATAATTATGTTCAGCGGGGTCTTATAGGGAGCCCGAGGTAACCCGTGTTACCCCTCGAAAAATTTGACTTATTAAAAACTTTTTTAGAGTAGTATAATTTTTCCAACATGCAACCTATAAAATTATATGTGATGCCCTGTCACCATATTCGGGTCCGCCACTAATTATGTTATGTATAAGTCATAATAAATAAATTCAGATAATCTTTGAACCCATGATAAAATAGTGGTAATTTAACTAGGTTTATCCTCAAAAAGTGAATAATAATCATTAGTAGTTGCTCATCTTAGTTTGATGTTAAGGTAATCATTTGTATAATTCACTCATATCATCCGAAAATACACAATATACTCTCTCTTTTATATTGTTTAAATTGAAAAATATTAATTTTAAGAACCATCAATTAGATATACTTATAATTAGTTATAAGGGTTAATGTCTTAAAATAACAACCAACTACACAGAATTTGCTCTTTAAATCACTTATTTTTATTTTTATTTTGAAAAAAAAGTCTTCTTTAGCGAGGATGTTTGGGTCAGCTTACGCTCACCACGACTAATCTCACGTGTGAACATAAAGTTATGCATGATGCTCTGGAGTTACCGTAAATGAACCATCATTGCCATATGAGCAAAGGACAACAACTAGAATAGAATCGAATAGATGTGATACCATCCACATCCCCCATATTGTTTCACCGGTAGGCCACTATTCATATGGTTTGTATTTAATATGTCATTAAACATTTTCTGCATTGGCTAGTATAAATCAGGTAATTATGTTATATCAGATTTCACGATGGACGCAATCATAATGTCATGCAAATCTAGATGGACAAAGATGTCATATTGAATGTCTCAGTGATCACATGTAGGATTATTAATCAATTTAGCCATATGAAATCTATAACAGTAGTGTCTTGTGTCATGAATATATATATATATATATATATATATATATATATATATATATATATATATATATATATATATATATATATATATTTGGTGACATATTTGATACAATTAAAAGATAAATGACCTAAAAAGCAAAATGTGTGTTTTTTTAAAACCGTTAAATCTATTATATTTTTAAACTTTTCATAACTTCATATTTGGCTCGGACAAGACTTGATTTATCAACCTTAAAAAAAAGGCAAGAACTGATACGAATAGACTAGAAATCATTTGATATTAACTTACCCTTAATATATATATATATATATATATATATATATATATATATATATATATATATATATATATATATATATATATATATATGTTCAAGTTCATTTGAGACTATTCTAATTTTGTGAAACCGTGAGACCAAATCTAAAAATAATTTTAAAATGCAAAATAAATGGAAAAATCCAAAAATTCTTTTTTTAAATATTATTTTCGGAACTTGAATTAACTAAAAAATATAAAAAAATCTTGTTTTTTTTTTAAATACATGAAATATTCTAATGGAATATTACACCGCCATATTCTAAAAAATAATTTTAAAATGCAAAATAAATGGAAAATCTAAAAAAAAATTTAAATATTATTTTCGGAACTTGAGTTAACTAAAAAAAATAAAAAAAAAATCTCGTTTTTTTTTTAAAATACGTGAAATATTCTAATACAATATTACACTGTACATATTCTAAAAAAATAATTTTAAAATGCAAAATAAATAGAAAAATCCAAAAATTCTTTTTTTAAATATTATTTTCGGAACTTGAATTAACTAAAAAAAATTTAAAAAAAAATAAAAAAAAAATAAAAAAAAAAATGTGTCTCAAATTTTCATAAAATTAGACCGTCTCATATCAACCTAACCCTATATAGGTTCAAGGTTCTGATCTTTGGCATATTTGTATAAAGAATTTCGATAGTTTTTTAGTATTGATTCTATTTATTAGTATAATATATGTAAAGGATAATATATCAATTCAAAAATCAAAAGAGATATCCTTTGATAGCTAAAGTAATGATTTGTATCAGTCAGTACAATAAAGTGTAGGGATGAAAGTGATAAAACAATTAAGTATAGTGGTGTAAATGAGAAATTTGTTGGACGCTCGAGTTGTTGGTGCTTGCGTCCGTGCGTCTGCGTTGTTGACATGGAACCCAACTTTGACGTTCAGTCACAACTCATAACCCACTTCAATTCTACCACTACTACTACTTGATCAATTTGGAGTCATACGGGTAGAATTGTCATTTCAACTCAAGTTAGCTTTAAATACTTGTACTTTGACTGCCTTTGAAATTATAACTTCTTTTGATTTAACACTCATGTTTCTTTTTAAGACTTCAACTTTCACTTCATTCAAAATCATAACTTCTTTAGATTGGACTACCAATAGAGTATATTTTATGGTCCCTGTTTTATTACTTGCTTCTAACTTGTTAATGGATAGCCACAAAATATCAACAAATATGGAAATATAGTAAAATAATCGATATTTACTGATTTATCATAAAATCTATTTTTTTAAAAATGATCCGTGTTAGTTTTATAAAATATCTCTTTGACACTGATACTTTTCTATGATTTTTATTATTTTTTTTTTGTAACAAATAAAATTTAATTCAAATTTTAAAAATACAAAAATATATCATAATAACATTCTAATGTTTATTTTGTTTAACAAATTAATTCATAATTACTTACAGTCCTGAATATCTTGGTTTTTTTTTTATATTTATTATTTTTTATCTATATAAAAATTTTAAATATACCGATTATAGTTTCTACTAGTTATAATCTAGTAATCATGTATTTTATAAGGCTAATGGATAGAATGTCTTTGCCTATTAAAATTTGGTGTCATAAGCATATTACCTTTGTCAATTTTTGTCTATGAATAAAATGTGGTGTCATTATTGTCTACTATTTTTTTTTTCAAATTAAGAAAATAATAACATTTAATAAAAATCATAAATATTAATTAAAATAAAGATAAAACTACAAAATTAGTCCCTGTGGTATTCAAAAAACTTTAGATATAGTCCAAAAAGTTCCAACTTGCATGAATGGTCCAAAATCAAGGTTTTCTTTTGGTTTTGGTCCTAAAATTAAGAAACTTTTGTAGTTTTGGTTCATGGAGCACTTGAATTGATTGTTTTGCCCTTTAAATTTATTTTTTGTTTTTTTTTATATATTTTCTATTTTGTAAATATTAAAAAAAAAGTCCCACCCTATAATTCCACCCTTCATCCTCTCTCTCTCTCTCTCTCTCTCTCTCTCTTTCTCTCTCTCTCTCTCTCTCTCTCTTTAATCTTCTTCTTCCTCGCCCTCTCTCATACACACACATATATATAGAGTATTGTGTGTATCACAAGAACCCACCCTCCATTACACCTAAATCCAAATAAATAAAGACACACCCAAAGTTTATCATTTTGATTTTGAGAACATCGATTGTTTCCAAATAGTTTGAAAGTCAATTATTTCTAGTTCATTTTAGAAAATAGATAAATCGATTGGAAGCCATAACTGATTTGACTAGATGAGAGACAAAGACGAGGGAGGTTATCTCCGGTGGTAGATGAAGGTGTTCACAGTGGACTTCTCCGACGACGCTGGATATCTGGATGATGAAGAATTGATGTGTTCCAGATTAATAGTACATAAAGATAGAGGGTTATAGATCTGTATACACCAAATAAGGGAGACAGGGTCTTGATTGGGTTTGATTTCTCAACTCTTCCAAATCGAGAGGTACAATGACTGCCGACTACATGTCCTCCCTCACATTTCCTCCTATTCAACATCGACCTGTATCCTCTTCCTCCTGTATTCGTTGGAAAGTCTCATCGGAGACGAATACCCGCACTTAACTCTCTATTTTGGGAAAAATTAAGGAAAGTAAAGAAAAAAGATGTAGATACAGTCGACTACCATCTTCAATTGTAATAACAGGGAAGGAGGAGAACTAATCTAGGGCTTAGGAGAAACACGTGAGAGAGAGAAAGAGAGAGATTCAAAATGGGGTGTTTGTGTTTGATCATTGAAGAATATGAGTTGGTACTTGAAGGTTGGCAAAAGAAATTGAAGAACCATGTTTTTGGGGGTCTCATTGTGTGTGTAATCTATAGAAAAAACTCAAGTTTTTTTTATTTTCCTTTGTGATTTGCAGGTGAAGAAGAAGAAGAAGTGTAATCTGTAGCAAAAAATCGAAGTTTTTTTTTCATTTTGATTTGCAGTAGCAGCAGCAGCAGCAGAAGAAGAAGAAGAAGAAGAAGAAGAAGAAGAAGAAGAAGAAGAGAGAGAGATAGATAGAGAGAGAGAGAGAAGGGGGTATTGTGGGTGGAGTTGTGGAGAGGAGTAGGGTGATATATTTTTTTATTTATAATTTTTTAAACACTAAACTAAATAAAAAAATAGAAAAAAAAATAAAAAGGGTCAAATAGACATTTCAACACTCTCAGGACCAAAACCAAAGGAATACTTTGATTTTGGACCATCCATGCAAGTTGTAAACTTTTTGAACCCTATCCAAAGTTTTTTGAATATCACATGACCAATTTTGCAGTTTTGTCTAAAATAAATCTAAAGTTTTCAATCTTTTATTTATCTTAAAAACGTTATTACAAGCTTCTTTTTATTAAATCTTACGATAAAAATTATTTTAAAACTTTATATAAAAGGTTGTCATGGCATTTAAAAATAAATATATAATTCACCTTTTGCTTTATATAATCATAATGCATTGCTAATATTGCAAAATTTTCCTTTATGTCTTTAAATATTTAACTATCTACCCTAATAAATGAAAATGTTATTGCCACTTGTCATTCTCTCATTTATTTGGCCACATGTCATTTTGTCATAATTTTGAAATATATTTATTTTCCACTTGTCAATTACTTTATTATTCATTTCCACTATATCATTAATTTAGTTTCCATAAATTAAACCTACTATAATAACTATTAATTTCAATTTTCAAATTTCAAATTTGAAATTTCAATTTCAATTTCAATTTCAAATAAATTTACATTTTAAACATTTGTATTTAATATTTTATTATAATAAATCGTTTAGTACACGGGTCTAACAATTAAACACATAATTTTAATTAATTTATTTTTTGCATTTTTTTTTCATAATTTTCACTTATTTCATATTTCAAATTCAAATAAAATTTTCATTTAATCGTTCCTGTTTAATATTATGTTTTAGTTAACCCGTATAATATACGGGTTTCACAACTAGTCTCCTATAATAAATGAAGGTTTTTTGCTACATGTCTTCTTCTTCTTCATTTGGACACATGGCATTTTCTAGAATTTTTAAATTTTCTATTTTCCACTTGTCATTTTATTGTATTTTTTATTTTATTAAATTAAAATTCCACATTTAATATGTAAGGTAGTATATATGTAAAGTATTTATTAGAAATTCCACATTTAATGTGTAAGGTAGTATATATATGTAAAGTATTTATTAAAAAGGGTTTATATATTTAATATATTCAATACATTAAAGTCTCATTAATTATAATAATTTAAAGTTTTTCTCATTTTTCTTATAAATTCAAACTTTTGAAATTGTTAAAATTTCATATTTATTTTTTTAATTAAACCCATGTAATACATGGGTCTCACACCTAGTATAGTAATATACGCGATATTATGGGGGAACAGAGAATAAATATATAATGTTCCATTCCTTCCATAATTTATCTTTGGTCAAAGAATAGACAAAATTGCAAAAATGGTCCCTGTGCTTGTCAAATATCTATGATTTTGGTCCACAAAAGTTTGGTGGTGTATTATTGGCCCAATTTCGGATACCTTGTGTGCTTTTGGTTCCTATGGTTCACATTATCTTGTGGTTTTGGTTCATACCCTACCTGAAAAGACGAATATGCCCTTAAATTATTCTTTTTAATTTTTTAAACTATTTTATTATTATTCTAATTAAAAATAAATAAAAAACAAAAACCCTACCCACTCACCCCTCTTATCACTTCTCCTATACCTTTATCTACTGTAAAAAAAAAAAAAAAAAAAAAAACCCACGGTGCATTCCAAGACCAAAGAATCTTCCGACAGCCATAAATCGTCCCCCTCAAGATCCACCACCGTTAGACCCATTTTTAGGCACTATCACCTGTCATACCATCGTCATTTTCAAACCACCACCATCAAACCCCTTCTGGGTTCTTCCCTTTGTCTTCTCCAGCACTTGTACCAGTAGAAGAATGAGACAAAGAGGTGGAGAAAACCTTAGGCTTTCCTTTCATCGATAAAGATATCTGCTTGTCGGAATCCAAATGTGTACCATTCTCAGTCCAAATCGAAGACCCTAATCATTAAAAGGTAGTGGTGGCGATTGAAACCCTAATCGTTGGGTGTAGGGTTTAATTTCCGGGTTTGAGCCCCCTTTGCATTGATTTGGGCACCGAGTATGATTTATTGACACTTGGTTTAGATTTGGGCAATAAAGGGAGCTACTAATTGTGGTTTTCATCTTTGTTAATGGTTTTCGGTGAGACAGGAGGAGAGAGAGGACAGTAGGGATGGGGTGGGTGCCGACAGATAACGGTGTCAAACGATGGTGTGGTGTTCGCTAGCTAACTTTTCCCGGATTAATGAATGAGAGATGGGGTAAGGGTGAGAGAAATGAAGGTGGTTAGCGAGTATATGGTGATAGTTGGCAGTGGATGGTAGTGGGGAACGGTGGTGGTAGTCGGTGGTGATGGCGGCGGACGGTGATAGCAGCCGGTGGTGGTAATCGATGGGTGGTCATTGTCGTCCATTGGAAGTCAGGTTTCAGTGAGTGGTCATAAGATATAGGAGAATGAGAACCAGAGAACAGTGGAGGGGATACGATCATGCTTGTTCATCAGCTCCGATTTGGGTGGCAGATATGAATGAAGGATTTTGTTGAACCAAGAACATAACACACACAGACATACATACATTTTTTTCTTGATTCAAATCTAATTTTAGCTCCGATTCTGGTGACCCAATCGAGTGAATCGATTTTTGCTTTGATTTCAGCTTCAATTTAATTAAGTGAAAATCATATACTTCTTTGATTTCATTAACCAACCTTGAAATAAACTACATAGATGAAATTGAGTTTACAGAAATCAATTTGATTCGGTACCTCCAGATCTTCACTTTGTCGATTTTTATTTTTTATTGGTTTTGATTTAGCCCCTTTTTTGTTTGATCGGTAGTCATTTTGGACGAAGGCGGTGTGGTGGTTGATTGTAATCCTGGTGGTGGTTGTGAGTGTAGGATGAATGATAATATTTTAAAGTAAATTATATTTTTCTTTTTTCTTTTTTTTATAATATAATGAATAATAAATTAATTAAAAGAAAAGGGAAAAGAAAATCAGGAGGGTATAATAGTGTTTTCAAGCAGATAGGGACCAAAATCACTAAAAATATCCAAAATTGGACCATTCACGCACCGCTAAAACTTTTTGGACTAAAAACACATAATTTTGACAAACACAGGGACCATTTTTTCATTTTTGTCCAAAGAATACGAATCGGGAGAATTGGATAAAAAAGTACATCTATAACAACATCGTATTGTTACTTGAAATCCGAAAGCATTACAATCTATCGCATGCTTTCCAAAAGACTTCAAACATGCCTTGCGACAAAGTGGATATATCCCGTCAACCAGAAACAATAGAATCCTAACGCTATACTTGAGGATAACACGATACTCTACTATCGACATATGTTGGCCAATACCATTTATAAAGATAGCCATACAAAGATCTTGAGCATGTGGTGCTCATAGAAACTCAAAAAACTATATATATATATATATATATATATATATATATATATATATATATATATATATATATATATATATATATGTATAAAAGTCATGTCGAATAGTACTTCCATATCTTGAGAAAGTTTACTAAAAATAGCACTCGCTAATGCATGTTGGGCTTTAGGAGGGGCGATGTGCCTTATTAGTGAAATCGTTGAAGTGAAAGCCTAAAATTGTATCACAGAGACAAGATACAGGAGCAACATAATCAAAATCCATATCACATATGCCACTATCCCATAAGATGTGGTCTTGTAACACCAACGATTGGACCGTGAGGCCACAAAAGCATACGAGAAAGCCTCTCCTGATGAGTACAACCCCAGACCACCAAACCTAATTGGTAATAAAGCAAGTCACCAATTGTCACACCCCAAAACCGATAACGGCGGAATACGTTTCGGGATGGACCGAGGACGTCATGTACAGTATCATCACAATTGCATAATAGTAAAAACAAGAAACATACAACCATTTCATTTACATAGTGAGTTTAAATACACGCGTGTTCTGTAAAGTTTCAATAGACACCAAAAATATAACAAAAATAAGAGATGGATCTTGTATGCTCCATCTTCTCCAAAATGTTGCACCTGTACCTGTCTATCTTTGACCTGAGGATACAAGTTATTTTGAAAACGAGTATCAGCATAAAGCTGGTGAGTTCATAAGAATTTAGTGTGGTTGATGTATAAAATGTTTTAAAACTTATAGTATGAAAAGTTGTAATTTATGTTTATAAGTAGTAGAAAACCCAAGAAAATCCTATATTTTCCAGAAAGTACATTGTAAGTGAAATCCTTTACATTGCATGTAAGTTTTATCCTTCAAAACCTTTAGATGTAAAAGTATAGTAGTAAATCTCCAGTATGTAGTATGGATAAGGAAAAGTTATGACTGTTGTCAGTAGTAGTAGTGCATACTTCCGTTAGTAATTTATATTTACTTACTTCGGGAGGTTAGTTTAGACTCAAGTCTTAGTGTATTATGTTGGGTAAAGAGGGTAACCCCTCAGGTGACCAGACTGATGTAGCAGTAGAGAACCCGATGACCTTCCCGGTCATGCGTAGTGTAGTGAAGTAGTGTCACCCCTGAGCCTAGCCGGCTCGAACTGTAGCTAGCAGTTGGGATGTAATAGTGTCTTTCCCGTATAGATCTATACGTATAGTGATGCCTTCCTTCCGGAAAGCCCTGGTCACATAGTGTAGGCGTAGTAGAGTGTCTTATAGAGAGATAATGTGTTATACTCTGGATTCATGTGTTCTTTGGTATTATAGTATAGTAATCTTTTGTATAGTTCTTAGAGTGTTCTCTTATACGTGTATTAACTTGTCGTAATAGCCATTATTGTGAGTATAACAATAATAGAGGTAACTAGTAGTGGTCCTAGCTATACCTATTATAGCTACTAAAGTGTATGGTTTCTGGCCTTTGAATAACAAAGGTAGTGTATGGTATGAAGACTTTCATATCTAACACTAATATATATGATATATAACTAAGAAATCAACGACAGTCGGACGGATAACAAATACCCTAAGACCACATCAAACAAGAACAGGAAATAAGGCGAGCTATCGGTCCTAAGTCCTTCAAGTCTTACTTATATAAATATATTAGTGTAGATACATTTTTATAAGAAAAGTAACTTAAACACAGTTTGAAAATAATTTAATAACAATTTAACAACAACAGAATGGATTTAGATATTGAAAATAGTTTTGTTCTCAAAGCAGTTGTAAAAATGTAAAATTCTTTTATAAAGCATAGTGATAAATCACATGTGATTTGTACTATGAATTGTAAATCACATGTGATTGATTTCCATAAATTGTACATTTGACTTGTATCCCCTCGCCCCCCTAAAACATGTAAAAACAGTTGGAAAGGTTCATTAAGGGGTATGAACTTACTTGAAACGAGTAAATCGGGTGAATGTGTCGGATGAGCATTTGGTGTCAAGTAAGGACTTGTACACCCTTTAAGACCCTAGTAACATATAAGATATATGTTTTACAAGTAATTAGTGACTTATATTCAATTTAAAACATTTAAACATCCTAACTTGATTAAAGGTCTTATGGTTGAGTGCTAGAAGGTTAATGAGTTGTATGGAAGGAGTGTATGACCTCACCTTGGAGTTTATTCTCCTAAAACCCACCCTAAGTGAGTTTACGGTTGGGAGGCCACATCCCCCATGAGTTTACGGCCGTAAACTCATGGGAGGAGTGTTTTTGAATGCTTTCTAGTCTCATATGCATATAGAAGTGGTTCTAGGGAGATTTTCAAGGCCAAAGGGGGGTGTCTAAGGGTCCAAGAGTTTACTCCCTTGGAGTTTACGGCCCAAAGGCCACTCCTTGGGAGTTTACGACCATAAAATTCATGGCTTAGGCCGTGAACTCTTGTGTACCCCCAAATCTTTGATTTTAAGGTCCTTGTTTCATTTCCAACAATTTCTAGTGAAGGTATAGGGCCTTATTGGGGACTTAAACTATCATTTGACATGGTTTGGGGGAGTTTACGGTCTAAGCATATGCTTGGGCCGTAAACTCTAGTTTACCCCTCAAATGATGTTGTTTAATTGTCCCAAACTCGAAATGGAAGCTCCCTAGGTCATATCTCAAGTCTAACGTGATTTGGAAGTGTGTTTGGGGCATTTTTGCATGGAGAAAGGGTGTTTACGGCCTAAGCATGTGCTTGGGCCGTAAACCCTCTTTTATGCCCTAAAAATTTGTGTTTTGATGATTAAACACCCCTAGGTAAATTCCCTAACTAGTATCTAAGCTCAAAAGAAGGAAAATCGGGACTTTTGGCACTCTTTTTGGTGTTTACGGCCTAAGGAGATTCTTAGGCCGTAAACTCCCTTTTAATGGCCATATTGTGTGATTTTTGAGCTAATGTAACCATAAATGATGTTTAGAACGAGTTAGGGTAGAAGATCTTACGTTTTGGAGGCGGAATTTGCGGTTTTTGGAGTCGGGAACGAGCTAGAGAGAGAAAGTAGTGAGAGAGTGGAGCTTGAGTGGTAAAAGAGTTCAAGGAAGTGTTCCACCTTCCTTATATAGGCCTCGGGTATTGCACCCGGTATACGACTACTCGATGCTAAAGTTTAACAGGGTTTAAACTTTTTACCCGGGTTAAATGGTTGAAAAATAATATAACTTTATTTCGTTAAATGGAAATAACATTAACGAGTTATATTTATTTTACTAAAATAATAATCACATGAAATATAAATAAATAAATAAATATTTATTTATTTGACGACTCCAAATTTCGGAGCTTTTATAAAATGACGTATTCCGTTAGCGGAAACGGAATATATATAACGGAATAGAATTTGGGTTGTCACACCAATGGATGTCCCTAAAGACATTACCTCCATAAACCACTATATCCTCAATCGACCCATGTTATCCCTTTGTCAAAGAACAATTTTGACTCCTCCATGTATACAGTTTGACACGTCCTCAAGCCACAGAATAATTTTGCAACACTTTGAATAAAAAAGATTTTAAATACATACAAAACATAAATTATATACATAAAATTATACTTTTAATAACAAAGATTATGAAGAAAAACTTGATAAAACATTTAGGAATAATATTTTGACAAAGACACTATTAAATCGACAATCAGAAAGACTAAAAGCTTATAACAATGATAGAGTTTACTAGATTGAAACAATTTTATACATCATAAACTCGAGAATAAATCTCTCTCTCTCTCTCTCTCTCTCTTTCATACTCTCTGAATGTGTATATACATAGATAACAAACACAATAAAGTGATGATGACTTTTAAGTACTCAACATCATCACACAGTCTAAACATTCAACCCACAACATGTACCATATAAAGACTATTCATACGACATGATTAGAACAAGTCAAAAATACATAAAACAGTTATTCCCATTCTTCAATTAAGATAATAAAAATATAGGTGAAATTTATATATATATATATATATATATATATATATATATATATATATATATATATATATATATATTTATTGGCCTATCATTTTTTCTATTGATTAAAATGATAATTTTCATTTGATTGTATCTCGAAGACTTCAAACACTTTCATACCTTCGACGATACCTCTATACCCCGACATGCACTACTTGTAACTGGCCTCGTTTTTAATCTAATTATATTTTGTGTGCTTTTACGTCATCTATTTTTCCAGGTGTTGGGTCATTTGTATTGTGTCATTGAGTTTGTATTGTTTAGTCCATTTGTATATCGGGTTGGGCCTGTCAACCCGTTAAGTATTATTAGGGTTTTATTATTTAATGTGCATGCATGAACCATATCTTGTAATCGTCTAAGTTTGTAAACCCTACACAACCTTTACAGTAGAGGTTCTTCATCGAGCTCTTCTAAGGCTGTGATTATTAATCATTCGACATATTTGATCTTCATTCTGTGTTCTTGATTCATTTACCTGTTTGAATCTAATCGATCATTCAAGATTTATTCTTAACAATTGGTATAAGAGCATGTGACATCCCCATTTTCACGGCCAGAAAAGACCGATTTTGTTTATGCTTTGTTTGAAAATTAGAGTAACATTTTAAATAATAGTTTTGCGGAATTTGTCCCAAAACAAAATATGAAAAAGATTTATCAAAAACATTTCCAAGGAAATGTATTTCATTAAAAGACTTGGGATGTCATGTTTGATACAAATCAAAAGCATAAACAGTACAATATATGCCTTACTACATTATTTCGTATCTACAAGCCTATATCCGTAATCCCTCATCCCAAAACATCACATCTATGCTCATGCGCCACTACCTGTAATACAAGAAACTGAGTGGGTCAGGCTGGGGAGCCTGGTGAGCACATAGGGTTTTCAACCCACAATAAATAAGTTTATTAATTTCATCAATCAACAATAACCCGATTACCCATTCCTGTTATCCTCACTTTACGTCCCTAAACACCTATCATGAGGGACCTAGCCTAAGGATCATCATCGGGATGGACACTACTGCTAAAGGGATTCCTCAGCAATAAATGTCCTAAAGGTAACCATGTGGGGGATGGAGTACACCAGTGAACACATCGTTCACAAACACCTACAGGTTGTGTAACAGCCCGGAATTCCAAGTATTGTAATAATTATGTTTCTGGGGTGTTTTAAGAGGGGACTCGGCGAGTTGGAGCCTAGACTTGCCGAGTAGGATCGCAGACCTGGTCGCGGGTTCGCGACTCGACTCGACGAGTCCAGATATGGACTCGGCGAGTCTGCGCTGTTTGGCGAAAACCCTAACCGTTCAGGTTTGGGACGTATAAGAGGCACTCATTGGCCGTCATTGTTCATTTTAGCCTTCTAAGAAGAACCCTAAATTGATTGTGTGCATCTGGAGCAAGGATTATAGGCCATTGTTGATTATAGAAGAGTGGTTGTGCAAGGAAGAGAAGGGATTGGCTAAAGGAGCAGAAAGGGAGTCACATTCTGAGGATTGGGGACACAGAGGATACATCATCCAGGTAAGAATTCGAGTATACTCTGCTATGTTGATGTGATTATGGAATTAGGGTTTATGGAACCCTTTTGTGATTAGATTGAATGTTACCCTAGTCCCCTAAACGATTGTAACCCTGTGTTGGGACATATGGAGGTCCAGAATGTCCCATGTCTGTGCATTTCGGGAATTGATGAAGGTTTTGGATTGGAATCCTTATGCCTTAGGTCAAAATGCAAATTATGAATCATATGGTGTATCATGAGCACTGAAATGAGGACTTCACGTGATGGATCAGCCTAGGAAGGCCAGACCTAGGAATGGTCGAAGCAGTTCTGACCTTAGGATGCAGTTTGAGCGGTTGCATGGCGTGGACTCGCCGAGTCCGATGAACAGACTCGGTGAGTAGCTTGAAGATTAACTGGGACTCGTCGAGTTGTTCTTCAGACTCGGCGAGTTGAGTCAGGGTGGCCCCGCGATTCTTCCAGGAGGAGCTCGTCGAGTAAAAAGGGGATACTCGACGTGTAGAAAGGGTGTCTTGAGGAATCGGTGAGTTAAGGGCGAGTGGACTCAGAGTCGTTGAACTCGGCGAGTCTTGGGGTGACTCGGCGAGTTAGGTCGCGGGTTGAGTGAAGTTCTGAGCATGGGGACTCGGCGAGTCTTAGGGTTGACTCGGCGAGTAGGGTCAGTCAGGGGTTGACTTTGACCTTGTCTTCGACCAAGGATTGACCAGTGGTTCCAGGGGTATTTTGGTAATTGTTGTTATTGTTTGAGTTCAGTGCATTGGTGACTGTCCAGAGGTGGAGGTCGTATCAGTGATCGGAGCAGCTTGAGCTATCTGTTCAGTCGGCAGTTTCGAGGTGAGTTATCCTCACTATATTGCTAGGGTTTATGGCACCAATGCCAACCCTTTTATCGGATGGAAATCCGGGTAGTTGTCAGTTGTTATATGTTATGGGCCGGAAGGCAATACATGTTATGGGCCGGAAGGCATTACTATGTGGACCGGAAGGTCATGGCCTGGAAAGGCGTATGTATGCATTTAGTATGTTGACTGATTCATAGGGTAATGTTATGATAGTGACCGGCTAGACCGGTATCTTGTTAGAGTAATGCTATGATATGTGATCTGTTGATCGATTGTTGTCTATGAACTGCTATATGATTATTTGTTATGTTATATATGCATTTTATGCTTATGGGCCGGAAGGCGATTATGTTGTGTGTTGGACCGGAAGGTCACGACCTGGAAAGGCGTATATGTGGATGGTATTTTGGGGGTATCTCACTAAGCTCTCGGGCTTACAGTTGTGGTTTTATGTTTCAGGTTCTCAAGAGTCTGTGACAAGGCAAAGGCGTGATCGTACCGTTCCTCGCGTTGGTGTTTTATGAATTGAACCTGGGAAATACTCTGTTAAATAATGTATTGAAAACCTTTTTGTAACAACATTATTAAAATGAGTGGCTTTTGAAAAGTTTTAATTGTTTTGAAATTCAGGATGTTACAGGTTGCGAGCCTGCTAGCGTTCCATTGGACTGTCTAGAAGAGTCCGTAGTCGTCATCCATACTCCGCTAGATGACAGAATCAACAACATCAACATCGAGGCCTCTCATCATTTTATCACACATCACCTATTACATCTACCCATGTTTTACCCCAACATTTTCGTAGATATAAAATACATATACAGTTTAAATCATTGAAAACGTGTATAAAAACGTTCATCCAGCATAGATAGCAAGTATTCAAGTAATATGCACACATAGCACGTAATTTATATAAAATACTTCATATCTATGTGTAAGCTGAAAGTAACTATGCACTCACTTGAAAGGTGGTGACTCAACACTCGGATAGCGCTTCGATATTCTCAAAACAATTTTCCTTCGATAAAACCTAGTACCAATACCACTAGGGTTTAGTCTAACGATAACCGCGACAAATTAATAGTCTGACTATTATCATTATTATATAAGTGTTAAATAACACTCAATATAACTCATAATAATAGCCCAAATAATTATTTCAAGGACCTAATATCATTCCTATAATTATTTGAAAGCTATATTAAAAATTGCGTAAGCATAGCTCACTTACAACGGATTTTAACGAAAACCGGAACTTTATTTGGAGCAGTGTTTCGAAACCGAAAGACTCTTTTTCTCGGGACTTCGGGAGCCTCAGGGCTTCCCTCGGGTGCTAGGGGGTTTACCTAGGGTTTAGGAGGGTTTAGGGCACTTAGAGAGAGAAAGAAGATAGAGAGAGAATGAGTTTTGGAGTGAAAAATGAAGTTGCCTCGGCCCCTCTTTTATAGCCTACGAGGCCTCGGTACGCTGGGCGTACCTTGGACCTACACGGGGCGTAGTCATCGGATAAGGTTGCCAGCGAGCCTCCAGCTGTCCTACACTCGGAGCAGATCAGAGCAAGGGTACGTGGGGCGTACAGACTTCGGACGCTGGGCGTAATGCGAGGCAACGTGTCCTTCATCTGAAGCGAGCCATGATCAGCAAGCGACGGTCAGGATTGAGCAACGTCATCGGTCGAGCAACAGATTTCGCAAATTGCATTCTCGACTTCTAAAAATCATAACTTTCGCATATGAGCTTCGTTTTCGACGTTCTTTATATCCACGTGAAGGTGGGAACATACTCTATAACTTTCGTTTAGACTCTGTCGGCTAATTTTTACTCGATTTTAAATTTTATATTATTAACAGGCCGGGACAGGATTGGTCCGTTAAATCCTCATAACTTCTTCATCCGACGTCCGTTTTCGCCCATCTTTTTCTTGTTACGCTACTTTTAACGAGATCCTCGATTCTCGTTCAGGTCGTTTTGGCTAAAAACCGCTCGATCTAATATTTGAATTTCGGGCTGTACACTGCTAACTCGAAACTTCGAAAAATCATAACTTCTTCATACGAAGTCAGATTTGAGCGTTCTTTTTATCGATATTCTTAGTTTAACATATTCTACGACTTTCGTTTAGAGCGCTAAGGCTAAATCTTGCTCTATCGTAAATTCACTATTTACGCTTCCTGGTATCGTGCCGGTTCCGTCGCGAAACTTCGACGAGTCATAACTTCTTCGTTATAACTCGAATTTCGGCATTCCTTATATCCTCGGAATCCTTGTTTCAACCACTACAACTTTATGTAAAGATATCGGACTTATCTCATACTTTAATTTTGACGCTTATTTTTATTCTTTATTAATTATACATTTATAAATAAGCACATAAATACACATAATTCACATAATACTCAAATATTTCATCTTTATTACTTTGAAAAAGTTACAATAGTTGACATAGACTATTACAATGCTTAGACCCGAAACCCGGACGTTACAATTCTCTCCCCCTTAGGATGATTCTGCCCCGGAATCATGCATCAGCAAACAGATGTGGATAGCGACTCATCATGTCATCCTCTGTTTCCCAAGTGAGATTCGGCCCATTCGAATGTTTCATCGGACTAGCACTAAGTCGACCATCTTGCGTCGTAACTTCTTATTCTTACAGTCAACAATTGCCTCAGGCTCTTCGATCAACCTTTTGTTCTCATCCATCCTTAACTCTGAGATTGGAATTATGTCGGGAACATTTCCCGTGAATTTACTCAAATAACACACATGGAAGGTGTTATGAATACCATTGAGTTCTTCGGGCAATTCCAGCTTGTAGGCTTGGTTCCCAATCTTCTGAAGAACTTTGAACGATCCAATAAACCTTGGACTTAGCTTTCCTCGTTTACCGAATCGTATAAGTCCCTTACACGGTGAGACTTTTAGCAAAACCGAATCCCCAACTTCGAAGGTCATCAGTCGTCTTTTCTTGTCAGCATAGCTCTTCTGACAATCCTGAGCTGCTAACATCCTTTCCCTAATCAGTTTCAACTTCTCAGCGGTCTCATGGACTATCTCGGGGCCCATAAACTGCTTCTCTCCGGCTTCAAGCCAACAAGATGGCGTACGACACTTCTGTCCATACAAGGCTTGATAAGGTGCCATCTTGATGCTCGAGTGAAAACTGTTGTTGTAGGAAAATTCTACCAGAGGTAAGTGCTCGTCCTAATTCCCTTGGAACTCGAGGGTACATGCTCTCAGCATATCTTCCAGTGTCTGAATCGTTCTTTCGCTCTGACCATCAGTCTGCGGATGGTAAGCCATACTCAAACATAATTTCGTACCTAATTCCTCTTGTAAACTCCTCCAAAACCTCGATGTGAAACGACTATCACGATCTGATACAATCGTAAGAGGAATACCGTGAAGTCTTACAATTTCCTTCACGTAAGCATTTACAAGCTTATCCATAGACCACTTCTCGTTGGCTGCTATGAAGTGTGCACTCTTGGTGAAACGATCCACGACTACCCAAATCATGTCGTGTCCGTTCTTTGTCCTGGGCAGTTTAGTCACAAAATCCATGGTGATGTCTTCCCATTTACCCATGGGTACATGTAAAGGTTCTAAACTCCCATACGGTTTTTGATGTTGTGCCTTAACTCTCGCACATGTCACACACTCAGCCACGTACTTCGCAACATTGAGCTTCATCGTCAGCCACCAGTAGTAGGGTTTTAGGTCCCCATACATTTTAGTGCTACCGGGATGAATCGAGTACATGGTCTTGTGTGCTTCTTCCATCAAAAGGTCTCTTATTCCTCCAGTCTTAGGTACCCAAATCCGATCTTGGAATACCTTCAGTCCTCGACTGTTTGTACCGAACATTAACGTTTTGCCCAAACGTTCTTCCTTTCGGTCATTCTTCTCTAAAGCTTCTTCCTGAGCTTTCCTGATACTTTCCACAAAAAAAAATATATGCGCTATTTATTGATAAAGAATGGTTTGGTAGAGCTATCTTCTATTGGATTGATCCTTTTGGTTATGACATTGATTGGAAAAGATGAATATGAGTACATACAACTATAAAAAAAAGGAAGGAACGGAGTATGTTCCTAGGACGATGATGACGACAATGGTTTTTAGGGTTTATAAACTAATTTCTCCCATTTAAATGATATTAAATGTTTTAACTATTTACCATAATTAAATATAGCTACCATTAGTATTATGCCCCCTGCATAATTTATTAATCGTTTAATTATTTCTAAAATCCAATTGGTTCTTACATGCATATAATACTTATTGGAAACATTTGAATATATATATATATATATATATATATATATATATATAGAGAGAGAGAGAGAGAGAGAGAGAGAGAGGGTAAAGTGAATATAATGCAAAATAATGTAGCATAATGTGGTTAGGTACCTAAACTTATATAAGGTTGTTAGGTATATTCACTTTACCTCTCTCTCTCTCTCTCTCTCTCTATATATATATATATATATATATATATATATATATATATATAGAAAGAGAGAGAGAGAGATAGAGAGAGAGAGGTAGGTTCAAATGTTTCTCACATCTATTGTGTGCTAGAATGCATCAATAAGATTTGAGTAAACATTAAATGTATATTAAATAATATCCATGTTTATAATTTCTTTTTATGGAGACTAATTTAATTCGTCATTAATGTCAATAATAATATTCTTTCAGAATTAATTCATATATAAATAATAAGAGTGTATTCTAGGAGAACGAGAGTATATTCTACTAGAATACACCCTCATTCTACATATTCCATACAACTTTATTATATTTTAAGTGAGCGAGTCCTGAAATAATGTTATTGCTGACATAAAAACGTAGATATGAATTCATTCTGAAAAAATGTTATTGCTGACATTAATGACGAATTTAATTAAATTCCATAAAGAGAAAAATTATAATTATGGATATCATTTAATATACATACAATTATGGATACCATTTAATATCTATCTATATTTAATTAAATAATAGTATAATTTTACTAAACTCTATTGATGCATTCTAGCACACAATAAATATAAATATATAATTGATGTTTATAATTAAGTTTTCAATACTAAGTTTTTAGATTTTGACAAAAAGTTCTATATAAAGATCAGTTGATCGTATTATCTATAATCCATTTAATTGACTAAATAAAAGTTTACTATTCAAATTATATTTAATTAAGACTTTTAACTATCATTTAAGCGTCATAGGTAAAAAAAACTTTTAAATCGTAATAGTTTAATGTCAAATAACTTTCAATTGAAATTTGAATAGTTATAATATTAAAATAAAACTTCAATGCAATTAACTGATTTTGATTATATTCTTCTGTTTATTTAATTTATCTTTATATTGTTATAATATGAATAGATTAATACATTTTTCTATTATATCTTTCAATATACAAAGCTTGATTATTATACCTTTAAGACAATATAATTTTTATCTACATTATGATAAAAATTTTTATCGTAACCATAGAAAAACATACAATGCATTTAAGAATTTTTATCATAATAATAGTGTATGTCATTATTTTAAGTTTTTTTTTTTTTTTTTTTTTTTTTTTTTTTTTTTTTTTTTTTTCTTCTACGTAGACTCTCAAAATAAAATAGATAATTAAGTTAATTTTTGGTCATTTTAATTGAGAAATATGTATTTCTATAGTTTTTTATAACGATATAATCAATCATTTTCAACAAACAAAACTCTCCAGATTCAATTGTATAATCATTCATTTTCAGATGCAATTTTATACGTTCAACAACTTTGTGCAAATAGTTGTTTTTATTTTTGACTATATTTTTATCCTCGATATTCAAAATTTTGGCTTTGTTAAACAAATACCCACAACTATTTTTACTGTATATTTGTATTCCTACGCAATGCACATGATAACGCCTAGTATGTGTGTGTGTATATATATATATATATATATATATATATATATATATATATATATATATATATATAAAGAGAGAGAGAGAGAGAGAGAGAGAGAGAGAGAGAGAGAGTTTGGTTCATATATAAAAACTAATTATTGTGTAATTGTATGATTAATTCTAGACCAGTTAATTTTTAAGGAAAAATTAGTCAATTTATATATTTATATAAAATAATTATAATTTCAATTAATTTGTTAATTAAATTAATAAAACTCTATATTTTTGGAATGAAAAGTAAAAAGTTTGAGAACCCTATTCAGCCATTGTCATCTTTATACCCCATTTATCCCTTTACCTGATCACAACTCGCACAATTATACGACCCGTCGACCATCACTATACACAAACCAACACCAAAACGTCTATTAATCATGCCACCTAACACAACAAATCTTTCAACAAACATCGTCAATCTCTATCACCATTGTTCCAACAGATCTCCAAATTTTCTCGTTCACTACAATATCTTTTGTTGATATAATATTACATCTTGAGAGACCCATGATCACGAGAAGCACATGTCATCACCACCCTCTCCACCAACCAACATAGCCTCCAACCCTTTCTACTTTCATCTCCCATATATGGGTTATCCACAAAAAAGAATGAAATGGAAAATCATCGCCTACATTACAAAAGAAGAGGAGTCAATCAATGCTTTACTCACAAAAGTTTGTTTGCTACAAATTTCCATAATTGATTTCTAAAGTCTCTTTCATTTTCCGTTTTCTTATTTCTAAAAGGCTCTCTTTCGTCAACTGTGGAGTGTTTTTCTTATTGATTTCTTAATGTTTCCTGGTTTATGAATTTTTAATCTTTAATGTTTTCTAGTTTGTGGATGTGTTTTCCATCTTGTATTATTTTTTACTTTTTGTTACTAATATTGTATTATATTGTTTTGGCTCTAGGATTTTTGATAGATGTTTGTTTAAATTTAAGGTGCTTCCCATTTCCATTTGTTCCGGATATAGCCATAAATAAGTTTCTTAGTTTTTGGTGTTTATATATGAAACTGAAAAGCATGAATAGGTGTTATATAAACTCAAAATCTAGATTGATTTTTATTCTTTTGAGCATAGTTGTATGATTTTTTTTTTGAATTGGTGCTCATTCTAAAAGAATATGTATGTAGATATAAAAGTTGATAAATGAGAGAATGAGACATAAGCTCAAGATGGAGGACCAGCAATTAAGATCAAGACCATTTTTCAAAGTACATTTTCTGGACATATACATCACAAAACAAAGTCAATTTTGTTGATTTTGCAATGCTAGTGTGAGGATAGAGATACAAATAATGGTGAGAGGATGGTTTGGAGGGTGGTTTTGGTGGTAGAAGTTGCGAGAAGTGATTCTTGAAGAATGCAACAAGACCATTTTTAAAACATATTCTTGAAGACACAGAAAATGAAACGTAGAACGGATACAATTTAAGGAATGGAGCTGTAAATCGGTCAGTTGTACACCAAGGATGTTTCATGTACTTGTATTTCTTTTTTAGTTGTTTTTTTTAATTTTCATGTATTCTTTTAAAATCATCCAAAATATAGGTTTAGTTTTCTAACATGAACATGTTTAAGTGTAGAATTGTTTGTCATTTCTCTGGTTCTTATTCATTCTTATGCATTATTACTCATTATCATTCTCAACCATTCTGTGAGAATTAATATTCTTAAAGAATGCACCTACATATATTCTATGAGGATTATCATATTCTCAAAGAATGCATTATGATTTGTTAAATTATTATTTGTGTTACTTTTTACATGTTTTTTAAAAGAATGTGTCAAAGTTCCAATCAATATGATTATTATTTTGATGAAATTTTTTATTTTTGAGAATGTATGCATATGTATTCTTTAAGAATATTAATTCTCAAAAAGTAACCTGTATTAAATCATGTTCTATAAGAATGAAAAGAGAATATGTGTTCATCTTAATATAACATAAACCAAAGTTTTGGTTAAAAAAATTGTAATTATCCATGCTTAATTTTATATAATAAGATAAATAAGTATTAGATATAAATCCCATCAAATTAGGATATAAATAAGGGATTTCCTTTTTTAAATACATGTTAATAAACTAAAATACCCTTATAATTAATTAGGTGTATTATAGAGTACATGTTATCCTATATTAATAACGTGTATGCTTAAATCACAATCATTCATTTCTTTTATTCCAATAGACAAAAAACAACCATACATTCACACAGAATTTATAGTTCACATCTGATCCTAACCATATATATATATATATATATATATATATATATATATATATATATATATATATAGACACACACACAAATACACACAAAAGAGAGAGAGAGAGCTATATCTACGGATTTTGTCACTATACTTGGAGCCTTATTATTTTCAAGCCTAAATAATATCAAGAAAAATTATATTGCTAGTATTGTTGTTAGATGACATTTTGTGCATGTGTCTGGTGATGATTCTCCCATTCTTTAGTATTGGTAATAAACATCATGAAAATTTTGAGAAATTCATCAATAATTTCTTAGGTAAAATGTTGTTGTATTTTTTTTTGCACAAAGGGACTAACGTCTAACATGTTATAATAATTAGAAAAAAAGACATCTTACACAAAGAAAGAAACACGATAATCATGACCCTGTACAGGAGAAAGGCACATTATCACAAAATGTCTAACATGTCATGAGGCTATGGCTGATGCGAGATGAATATATGAAGTTGTGATGCCCTTTGAGACTGTTGTGTTTTATTAGCATCAAAACACAGCAAGAAGGTAATAAAATAATCTAGAGATTTACCTAAGTGTACATGTACCCTAGATATAGGTTTTACTAGTATTAGCAACATACTTTGAAAAACAACAAAGAAGAACATACTAACCTCTTGGCTTCTTGCTTGAGAGCTTGTGATTTCTAATTGATGAAATAGATGACAGATCTGAAGTAGAACCCGTCTAATGTAGTCAGGTCTACAAAATCCAAAATAAAAAGCAAGAACCCTAAATTAGGGTTTATGTGAAATCACTAACCCTAAGAGAGGGGTTATGAATTTCGTCCAAGGAAAGAGAGATAAAAAGAAAGACAAAATATGGACGAAAATATGAGGGAATCAACATCTAGGGTTTGACCCTTAACAATCTATTATTAGCCAGGCGATGAAACCCTAAAAGATACAAACTCTTAGGGTTTATCTTTATCTTATCTGAAAGCCGCCTTATCCCTATTTGGGATGTAGTAAAAACCATCCATATGAAGTTCTCCAAGAGCTTTTGGAATATTCCAATTAACCTCTTGGATTAATTAATATTCAATCTATTTCAATAACTAAAACAATTTGATTAATTACCGTAAATAAATTCTAATTTATTTATCAATTCCTTAATAAATTAAGAACTTAGATTCTCTATTTCCTTATCTCTATTTTTTTCACAAGGCCAACCAAAAAAGGCCCTACTATTATCTGAGATATTACCAAAACATTTAATAACCTTGGACACCATTTCCAATAGACTACCACTTGTACTACTCGTTAACTTCTCAAGGTCTTAATATTTCAATACCAATCAACAGAGAGTTGTCATTCAATGCAATTTTCAAAATCTTATCATAATCAAAATTCAGTCCTTCAACAAGTGACAAATTATTCCTTTGTTCTAGATATCTCTATCAACATGAACAATGGATAATGTCATTATCATTGTTCAACATTTTGTTTCCTAATGAATGATTTCTGGAAACACATCCGACTTCTAAATCGAACACATCAATTTAGTCGGGGCTCAACCAAGCATTTCAGATGTCAGCATAAAATCATCTAGGGGCCCTATAGATATTGCTTCCCAGTTACCAGCAGGAACAAATAAACTTTTATTACATAGTTTTTGAGTGCTTGTTTGATAAAAAATGGTCATACTCTTTATGACTACCATTTATGGATAACATTGGAGCACACCAATGAAAAATAGATTTCACAAACAAAACCCCATATGTACCTCAGTTTTAAGAATAAAAGATATTGTGATCTTAGAATTACTCGTCACTATATCTATGAAGTAATCTCTAAGTGTGGGTTGTTCCAATACTTAAAATCTCTGTTTTCAAGTACTCATGAGTCTCACTGCAATATTTATTGCAATGTCCAAAACAACTTGGCCAATCAACCAAAACTCATTACATTCTTAAATCACCCACTTACTTCCTAAAGCGTGACTGACTGTGGATTTTCGAATATAATTAAACATTCTGGAAGTAGGTTCAAATCATGCAAAAATTAAACGAAGTATTTGAATTAGCACAATTTGATAGCACTGAAAAAGCTCTTTATTAAGTGACTATGAAATAAACATCAAATGGTTACAATTCATACTATAAAATGTTTCAAAATTAATTCAAACTATTACATTAAATCACTATCTAGTCTCATGCCAATGGTCGTCGCATGACCATCATGTTTCTCGCTTGATAGTGGCTTCATGAAAGGATCAATAGGATTATCCTAATATGATACTCTACTCACGATGATATTTTTGTCTTTTACCCTATGTCGAATGTAATGGTACTTTTTCAGTATCTGTCTTGAGTTACCATGGTCTCTAGATTCTTTAGTCAAGGCGACTGTGCCCACGTTATCACTAAAGATCTAAAAAGGCTCTTTAATGCTCGGTCCAACTCCAAGATCACCAATGAAGTTCTTTAACCATGTAGCTTCACTAGCTACAGTATACTCTGACTCGCACATTGCGTCTGCTACCATCTTTTGCTTGGAACTTTTCCACATAACCACTCCTCCATTTAGCAAGAACACCAACATGACCGCGAACATGAGTTGTCCCTACATTCTTGATATTCGTATATATATAACTTGGAACTTATATTTCTTCTTTACTATCATATACTAAAAACATATCCTTAGTTCTCTTCAAATACTTGAGAATATTCTTCACTACCATCCAATTACTATTTCCAGGATTCTCTTAATATCGACTCACCATTCTTAGAGCATATGAGATATAAGGTCTAGTACATTTCGTGCAATACATTATTGATCCTATAACAAAAGCATTTGAGACTCGACACATTCTTTCCAGTTCCTCGGGTGTAATGGGTGATTGATCACTACTCAATGTTATGCCATGTTGTATAGGTAGACACCCTTTTTAGAATCTTCCATTTTAAATCTTTTCAAACTTTATCTAAGTATTTACTTTAGCTTAGTCCAATTAAACATTTATGTCTATCTCTATTGATCCTTATGCCCAATATATAAGCTGCCTCTGCTAGGTCCTTCTTCGCGAAAGACTTCCCTAGCCAAGTCTTCATACTTTGTAACATTGGAATGTTGTTTCTTATAAGGAGTATGTCATCAACATACAATACCAGGAAGACCACATAACCCCCACTAGCTTTGACATATACACAATACTCAAACTTAATTCTAGAAAATCAAAATTCATTGAGCATATCATGAAAGCAAAGATTACAGCTCCGTGACGTTTGTTTGGGGTCCATAAATGGTGCTCTCAAGCCTGTACACTCTATTATGATGTTTTGGACCAATGAAGCTTTTAGGTTGTGTCATATAGACATCCTTAGTCAATTCCCATTAATGAAACAAATATTTACATCCATTTGTCATATTTCATAATCATAAAAGTAGTTATGGCAAGTAATCCTATGATAGAATTAATCTTGGCTAATGGAAGAAGGTTTCCTCATAGTCAATGCCTTGAGTCTGAGCATAGCCCTTTGCAACCAACCTAGATTTAAAAGTGTGCACATTACCATCCATGTATTTATTCTTCTTGAAGATCCATTTGTACCCAATGGTTTTAATTCCTGACACAGGTCAATGCCTTGAGTTTGAGCATAGCCCTTTGCAACCAACCTAGATTTAAAAGTGTGCACATTACCATCCATGTATTTATTCTTCTTGAAGATCCATTTGTACCCAATGGTTTTAATTCCTGACACAGGATCAACCAAATTCCAAAGTTGGTTATCATATATGGATTTAGTTTCACTTTCCATACACTCCTTCCAGGTAGCAGTTTCTATGCTTGCCATTGCTTCCTTATAATTGGCGCCTACCGCAGTTAGATGAAATTCATAAAATTTGGGATGTGCACTTACTCTATTAGATCTGCGAAGAGGTAAGGCAATGTCATTTCAACCTCAGGTTGAGAGCTAGTTCCAACTAGAGGTTCATTGTCAGTTATATCTTGAATTTCTTCAATGTCAACATGACTACCACTGACTTCTTGATATGTATATATTCTTAATCTCAAGGAACACTCTTTTTAAGATACAAGCACCGCATTCTCATAGCTCTTTAAAACAAATACCAAAAGTCTTTACCGAATACCCGATAATGTAACACTTCTGAAATCTCGATTCAAGTTGGTCATTGGTTTCTCGTCTAATGAATGACCTCACAACACCAAACCTAAATGTGAGGGAACTATAAAATTCCACATTTCATAAGGTGTATGCAAACCTACTTACTTGGTTACAAGGTTCAAAACAAGCTCTATTATTTCAAATGTATATTCCCCAAAAAAGTAATTTATAATGAAGGATGACTCATCATAGATCAAACCATATAGCATTCGATTATCCTTTTAGCAGAACCATTACATTATGGTGTCCTTGGATAATCCAATTATGGAAACCATTCCACCATTTCTATGATGAGCGTAGAAATCATTAGTAATTCATTCTCCTTTCATTTTGGATCGAAAACCCTTTTATCTTCCTGCCTAATTGATTCCTTACTTTGTTCTGATACTCTTGAGCTATTCAAAGTGTCATACCTATACTTAATCATATAAACATAATCACATCACCAAAATATTGGTAAATATGATATCGTAGTGTTTTTTGTCCCTTGTGGAAAATAAGAAGGGTCAACACATATTAGTTTGTGAAAGATCCAATTAACATTTGCCTCAGTTACATTTCCATGTGAATGGTGATTAAGTCGTTTTTTCAACTAACAAGACTCGCATACATCATCCAACCCAAAGTCGAATGATTCCAAGTCTGGTCCAGATTGATCTTGGCAATGTGATCTTACTTTATGTGGCCAAGGTGATTATGCCACATGCACATTCTTATCTAAACTATTAGAGGAATCAGTATTTAAGTCATTACTGCTATTATTGGAAACACAAACTACAATTTCATGAATGTCAATTTCAAGAAGATATTTTATACATAAAACCACCATCTTTATAAACTAGAATATCACTTTTCCATTACAAAATGAAAATTGAAATTCATGTTTATACAATGCATAAAATGAAATTAGGTTTCTAGACATTTTCGAACAATAATAGCGAATAACTCGATCGTTCTTAACTCTACTACTAAGCTCAAGCTCAAAATTCATAATCATCGAGAGATACCTGCGACACTTATCTATTCCAATGCTTAGGTTTATCTCTTGATGTCGTACAAATGTGATTACTAATGGGTTTTGAGCATAAAAAACAATCCCTATGTGTGCATGCATCCCTAATTTGTAGGATCTATGTTTTCACTATTGGACATGCAAGTATTGAACACAAAAATAAACCCTAGGAGGCATCTAGTATAATCGAAATTCATAATAAGAGATACTAGAATAATCTTTGATTGTTATATAGTAATAATAATCAATTCCTTGAAGTTGTTGAGGCTTGAGAACTAGTGTCATAACATTAACAACTCTAATGGCTCACAAACACACTTAGGAATAGGATGTATGAGTGAGGAGGAGGAGGAGAAAGCTTCAAGATTTCGGATCTTCTTAGCGTTAGAATAGTGGCTGAAATCTCAAAGGGGTATGCCCTTTATATAGTTGTTGGTAGCTTAGGGCCAAAGCTAGGGTTTTAAGGAGGAAACCCTAATTCTTTAGCTTAAGGCCTAAGAAACCAAAGAACCTCATCCAAGAGGCCCTTTGACGAAATTTCTAGGGTATTCCTAGAAGATTTTGTCCAACCCATTGTAATGACCCAATTTTCACGCCCAAAAATTTCATTTTAAATAAGTGGTTTGTAAAATATTTATAGTAAAACATCATCCGATCTCATCATTTCATAAAACATATTACGTGTCTGAAAACCCAAAACATGAAAATAATAATAATGTCAGAGTACAATCCCAGACATCTCATAATGTGGAAATCCAATGTGTGGGTGTATGATGTGCCGCTACCGCGCCGGCTCCTTCACCTTCGTTGAAGAGGTACCTAAAACAAAACTATAAACCGTAAGCATGAAGCTTAGTGAGTTTCTCCACCATACCACATACCAAATAACCACACAACATACATATATTGTTAGGTATTTCTGGGTGGCCGACCTTCCCCTTCGGTCCTCTCGACCGGATACTGACTAGCATATCTGGGTGCTGGTCTCCCCTTCGGTCCTCTCGACTGGATGCTGACTAGCATACCTGAGAGATTGTCTCCCCTTCGGTCCTCTCGACCGGATGTTGGGGACTATTTCACCCCCTACCACTACCACATAACACGTATCACATAATCTATCTAGCATGGCTGGGCATGGCTGCCCCTTCGGTCCTATCGACCGGTAATCTGGGGACTATCTCCCCTACTGTCACTAGCACATAGCATCATATCATACTAGCACATAAACATAACACAGGTAGTAGCAACCCTAGATGAATATCACAGAGACAATCATCTAATCATACAACTCCTACTAGTGGGCCAACATTGTGGCCTTAGACCCACTGCTACTGGAAGGTAACTCATCTCGAAAAGTAGCTGCTTAAAGTCTGCTTGATAAGCTCCTGAATGTTGAATCAGAAATCCTCCAGCTATAAGTCATAAACATAGATTAGCCACTCATAAAACCCTTAGGTTAGAAGACTGACCCACCCCTGGTCCAAGGTCAACTCTTTGGTCAAAGTCAACTTCCAGTTGACTGGACTTACCGAGTCATGGCACAGACTCGCCGAGTCCTTCTCCTACTAACCCGGTCCTACTCGAAAAGTCCCTCCTCCCACTCAATAAGTCACCCTTAACTCACTACTTGGGACGATATAACCGACTCGCGATCCGACTCGCCGAGTCCAAGAACAACTCGCCGAGTCCACACGAGCAGATCTCTTACCCGCTTCCAAATCCTCACCCGAGCATCCTTTATGAGAATTTGGGTTTCTGGAACTATTGCTACACGTAAAATTGCTAATTCCGCGTGCAGATACGAAGGGTTGGACCTTCAACACCTAACCCCCTCTTACTTAGTAACAGTTCATATGACTCGCCGAGTTTGAAGAACAAGTCGTCGAGTTCCAGGCAATTTTCATAGGACTCGCCGAGTTGTTCATCCAACTCGCCGAGTCTAAGGCCATCTTCAAAGAACTCGCCGAGTTCCACTTTCGGACTTGCCGAGTCCCTTGACCCATTTCCCATATAGACCAAATTTGAGACATGCAACGCTTCAAAACCATAGATCCATGTTCCTAGGGCATGCTTATAACGTAAAGTTGCAAACTTTACGTGCATGCATGGCCCTACAAGCTCAAAAAGGCAAATCCAATCTCTTTATGAGGTCATACACTTAATGGGGACCTCAATCATTTCAACCACAGAAACTTTATGCTTTTAATACATCCACAAGGTCTAGATCTGTAGTTCATTCGGATCGTTAAGCATAAACAGATGGAGTTTGGTGTTTTAGGGCTTGAAAACCACCAATTAGGGACAAAAAATGGTATCTAATGAACTAGAGATCAAGGTACGAACTTTTCTACATGAATGGAAGCTTCTCATAGTGTAGATTTCGGATCTACTCCCCTCCTTGCACTCTCCAACCTCCTCCTTCTTCTTCTAAGCTCCAAACTTCCTTCACCAAGCAAAAAAATCACTCACAAGAACAATATGGGGGCTAGGGTTTCACTCTACAGCTCTCTGGAAGTGTTAGGGACAAGGGAGGCCGAGTTAGAGTGCTTAAATAGGGTGCAAACACCCGGGTTAGGGTTTTTTCCCAAACATGGCCTACTCGCCGAGTCCGAGGCTCAGATCCCGTGTCTCATCCCGCTCCTACTCGGCGAGTTGGTCCTTCAACTCGCCGAGTCCAAGGCAAAAATGCATGAATTAAGAATTATTAAGTTCAAGAAATACGTACCGGGAACCAGGTGCTACAAATCTCCCCCACTTATTTTAGACTTCGTCCTCGAAGTCTGCTGCTCGATCCTGAAACAGCTCGGGGTAGTGCTCCATCATCTCTTCCACCGGCTCCCAAGTCCACTCCGATCCTTTCCGGTGCTGCCATTGCACCTTCACGAGTTCCACCATCTTGTTCGTCAGATCCTTCGACTTCCTGTCGAGGATTGCCATAGGCCGCTCGATGTAATTCAGATTATCATCGACCTGAATATCCTCCAAAGGCACCACTGCCGAGTCGTCCACCAAACACTTCCGCAACTAGGAGACGTGGAAAGTGTTGTGGATCTGGCTGAGTTCGGCTGGCAGATCCAACCTATATGCCACCTTGCCCACCTGGGATACAACCCTGATTGGCCCGATGTACCTTGGGCCCAACTTGCCTCGTATTTTGAAGCGGATGACGCCTTTCCATGGCGACATCTTCAGAAGAACCATATCCCCGACTTGGAATTCCAAGTCTGAATGGCGCTTATCGACATAACTTTTCTACCGACTCTGTGCAGTCTGAAGCCTCCTCCAAACTTGTTGAATCTTCTCGGTCGTCTTGGGCACCACTTCGGTGCTCCCCATGACCCTCTGGCCAACCTCACCCCAACATAACGGGGTCCGACATCTCCTCCCGTACAACATTTCGAAGGGAGGTCAATCGATACTCGCGTGGTAGCTGTTGTTGTACGAGAATTCAACTAGAGGAAGATAGGTATCCCAACTACCACCGAAGTCTAGCACGCATGCCCGCAACATATCCTCAAGAGTCTGGATGGTCCGCTCACTCTGACCATCTTTCTGCGGGTGAAAGACGGTGCTAAAATGCAGACGAGTGCCCAACTCGTCATGAAACTTCTTCCAAAACCTGGAAGTAAAACGCACATCCCTATCTGAAATCACTGATAATGGCACCCCGTGCCGCGCCACTATCTCCCTGATATAGATGTCGGCTAACTTTTCGGCCGACATGCTCTCTTGAATTGGAATAAAATGGGCGCTCTTGGGCAATCGATCCACGATGACCCATATCGAATCCACTCCTCGCGCGGTCCTGGGAAGCTTCGTGATAAAATCCATCGTAATATCTTCCCATTTCCATAACGGGATGTCCAACGGCTGCATCTTGTCGTGCGGTCTCTGATGCTCGGCCTTGACCTTCCTATAGGTCAAACACCGCTCAACGTACCAAGCTACATACCTCCTCATGCAGGGCCACCAATAGTCTAGACGAAGATCCCTATACATCTTCGTCGCCCCGGGATGAATAAAGAACCGGGATTTGTGTGCCTCCTCCATCAGAACCTGGCGCACGCCTCCAAGATAAGGGACCCACACCCTACGGTGAAGAGTCAATAACCCTCGGCTATCATAGTCGAAGGAGGAAACCTTCCCCACAATCCGCTCACTCTTCCGATGTTCCTCCTTCATATCCTCCTGCTGAGCCTCCCGAATCCGCTCCAACAGCGGAGTCACTATTGTCATCCGTAGGCATATATCTCAGATCGGCGCTGCCTAACGGTTAAGCGCATCGGCCACCATATTGGCCTTCCCTGGGTGATAGAGGATCTCGCAATCGTAATTCTTTACCACATCCATCCACCGACACTGCCTCATGTTTAGATTCGGCTGATCCATGAGGTACCTCAAACTCTTATGGTCAGTGTAAATGGTACAGTGAACCCCATAGAGGTAATGACGCCAAATTTTGAGGGCAAACACAACATCCTCCAGCTGCAAGTCATGCGTTGGGTAATTCGCCCCGTGAGGCTTTAGCTGCCTCGACGCGTAGGCGATGACATGCCCTCTCCGCATCAATACCGCGCCCAAACCTGAGATGGACGCATCGCAGTACACAACAAAATCCTCCATGCCCTCTGGCAAGGCTAAGATTGGCGCCTCGCACAATCTTTGTCTCAGTGTCTCGAACGCTGCCTGCTCCTTTGGCCCCCAACAAAAGACCACGACATTCCTTGTTAGCCTGGTCAATGGTACAACTATCTTGGAGAAATCCTGGATGAATCTCCGATAATAGTCCACTAAACCCAGGAAACTCCGAATCTCGGGTGGAGACTTCGGAACCTCCCATCTCATCACGGCCTCCACCTTGGCTAGGTCTACTGAAATCCCGTCCTGGTTGATAACGTGCCCAAGAAACTGCACCTCACGCAACCAGAACTCACACTTAGATAGCTTAGCATATAAGCTCTCTCTCCTCAGGGTCTCCAACACCTCTCGGAGATTCCCCTTGTGCTCCTCCTGTGTCTTGGAATAAATCAAGATGTCATCAATGAAACTATCACAGACCGATCCAGCATTGGTCTGCACACGCGGTTCATGAGGTCCATGAACGCGACAGGAGCATTAGTGAGTCCAAACGACATCACCACAAACTCATAATGGCCATAGCGCGTCCGAAATATGATCTTCTGCACATCCTCCTCTCCGACCCTCATCTGATGATAGCCTGAAAGTAAATCGATCTTGGAGAACCAAGATGCTCCATGTAACTGGTCAAAGAGATCATCAATCCTCGGGAGTGGGTAACGGTTCTTCACTGTTACCTTGTTCAGCTCCCGATAATCTATACACATCCGATGCGACCCGTCCTTCTTCTTCACAAACAGAATTGGGGCTCCCCAGGGTGAACTGCTCGGTCTAATGAGTCCCTTATCTAACAGCTCCTGTAGCTGTGTCCTGCATCTCAGGAGGAGCCAACCGATATGGTGCCTTGCCTATCGGAGCCGCTCCAGGGACTAGGTCGATCCTGAACTCTACCTGTCGCTCTGGAGGTATTCCCAGAAGCTCCTCTGGGAACACATCGGTGTAGTCTCTAACCACCGGAACCTCGTTCACCGCCGCCTTACCCGCCTCCCGGTTATCCATAACATATACGACATATCCCGCGCAACCTTGCTGAAGGTAGCGCCTAACTCTCGCTGCTGAACATACTGTGGGTCCACGCTGTGGCCTCTCGCCGTGGATCACCAACTCTCCCCCACTTGGGGTCCTGATCCGCACCAGCTGCTATGCGTAATCTATCACCGCCCTATTGGGGCTCAACCAATCCATGCCTATAATCACCTTGTTCCCACGCAACGGAATGGGAACAAAATCCACCAAGTAGAGCTCCTCAAACAACTTTAGAACACAATCTCTGAACACTGCTGATGCTCGCACCGATCGATCATCGGCAATCTCTACCTCTAAAGGGCAATCTAACATGCCCGAAGACTCAGCAAACTTCTTGCAAAGCGCAAGAGAAACAAACGATTGGGTGGCAGCCGAGTCAAACAACACCTGAACTGGGATACCGTTCACATGGAACGATCCTATTGCATATACATAGAGCACATATCAATATCATAACATCATAAAATAAAATAGAGAGAAAGAATCATACCCGTCACCACATCGGGTGCGGCGCGTGCCTCCTCGGTAGTCAGCTGAAATGCCCGACTCCTCACCACTGGAGCCTCTGCCTTGACCTGCCGGCCATCAGTAATCCGCAGGGTCGCTGGAGCTGGCGCCTTCACTGGCGCCGCTGCTGTCAACTGGGGGCAGTTGGCCTTCTTGTGGCCCCTCTGGTTGCAATGGAAACATAACAACTCAGATGTTTGCATCATACGTGCAGAGGCGGTACAATCCCTACTGAAATGCCCCAACTTGCCGCACTTATAGCAGCCTAACGATCTTAGCTTGCACGCTCCATCGTGCGTCTTGCCGCATTTCTTGCAGCAGCCTCGCCCCTGTTGGCCTTTTGGCCCAACATCTGATCCCATGGGCTTCTTCACCGAAGCCCCTGAAACTTGTCCCTCTTTTGCCTTCGTTTTCCGGATATGCTCCAGATCAATCTCCCTCTCCCTAGCCCTGACAATCATGGAATCCAGGGTAGCGCAAGCTGAAAAACTAACATGCTCCCGAATGTCAGCTCATAACATGTCATGATAGCGGGTCCTCCTCATATCCTCATCTCACGCATACTGGGACACCAGCAATGCCCTCTCCCGGAATTTGGCGGTGATCTCCGCCACAGTCTCCGTAGTCTGTCTCAAGTCCAAAAACTCCCTGGCTAGCTGCTGAAGCTCTACCGCTGGCGCAAACTCTTCTCAAAACCGGGTCACAAAATCCGACCATGTCATAGCCTCAACAGTCGAGGCTCCCAATGAGTTACCAACAGACTCCCACCAGTCTCTAGCTCTATCTCTCAAACACCCTGCTGTGTATCTCACCTTCGACCCTTCAGGGCAGAAGTTGGTCAGCTGCGCGGACTCAATGTCTGCAATCCATCGTCTGGCAGCAATGGGGTCCTTCGCCCCATGGAAAGCCGGCGCACTACTGCCCCTGAAATCCTTGAAGGACAGTGTGCGAGATCCTGACTGGCCAGATGCCATGTCACTCCTGAATGCCCTGAGGTGGTCCTCCATCAGCTCAACTATCCCTTCCTTGATCGACCCGAAAATGATGGGGGTCGACTCAAGGATGCCTCTGGTGATCTCTGACACGATGAACTCACGTAGTCTCTCATCTACTGGCTCGAAACCTGATCCCGAACCCGATCCCTCTCCAGAACGGCCACCTGCTGGCCTCTGACGTAGTACCACCATTCTGCAATACACACAGGAAACCATTAGTAATACGGATACCTATAAAGAGATCACATCTATTACAAGTTCCCTGGTCTTGCCTCAGCCTTCCTTAATTTGGGTACAGATCCTCTGATTTCAGTAATACGGGCCCATACTACCTTCCACATCTATCCGTACCTTCCTCAAGGACTGCCTCGACTCCACCAGATCCCTTTTACCACTGTTGATCTCTGCTACTCTTATCCTACGCTTACCCTAGGAAACCTCTGACTCAACTCAAACCAGTCCTCAGCTGCTGAAGGCCTCCTTGTGATGCCAATTAGCCATCAACTGAATACCATCACATGTGATGAGGCTCAGATAATCCTTCGAGTAGAAGACTCGTCCCTACAACGGTTAGACTCAGACAAGAGCTGCGCATTAGGGCCAAATCCAGCACTCTAAGATTATTCAACCCTGATCACATGTGATGTGACGTATTCGCCTAATGGCTAACTCCCATCACTCAGAATCCCACAATGCACAAAGCAAGCAACATTCAGACAAGGGAAAGATATAACCAAACAAATCTATCCTCATCATGAGAATTTGAACTAGCACATAATGCCAAGCTCATACTACCAGGCATAACCTAATTAGGCTATCCTACCACTGTCTACCCAATACTATCATGCAATTCTCATAAGCTGAAGCACATAAAGCATCACCCCTAGATCCTTAGTCCTATTCTAGCATGCTGTTCTACTGAAAATGTTAAACATAACATAAACTTGTATGGGTACTTTGGGGAATACTTACTTGAGCTTGGCCGGTCGCGCACATCACACACTTTGTTCTTTCTTAAAACTATTTACTTAATCCTTTAGAGAATTTTTTCTTTTTCGAAATTCCTTAATCCCTTGATTTGAGTTTAGACACTCCCGAGGGTGTGTCCGAATCCCTCAAACCAGGGCTCTGATACCAACTTGTTACGACCTAATTTTCACGCCCAAAAATTTCATTTTAAATAAGTGGTTTGTAAAATATTTATAGTAAAACAACATCCGATCATATCATTTCATAAAACATATTAAGCACTCTAACTTGGCCTCCCTTGTCCCTAATTTCATTTATAGTAAACCCTAACCCGACAAGGGAGGCCAAGTTAGAGTGCTTAAATAGGGTGTAAACACTCGGGTTAGGGTTTTTGCCCAAACAGGACCTACTCGCCGAGTCGGGTAACCGACTCGCCGAGTCCGAGGCTCAGATCCCGCGTCTCATCCCGCTCCTACTCGGCGAGTTGGTCCTTCAACTCGCTGAGTCCAAGGCAAAAATGCATGAATTAAGAATTATTAATTAAAAGAAATACGTACCGGGAACCAGGTGCTACACCCATATAGGAGGGTTCTAGAGCCCAAATCCATAACTATCAATAAATTGCCAAATAGCCCCTACACTTTTAATTAACTCCTTTAATCCCAAAATTAAATCCAAATTAATTTCTGATTAATTATTAATTAAATATTATGATTTCTAATTTATATATTAATTCCATAATACATTAATAAATGATTTATTTCAATTTATTAATCAAAAAATAAATTCTTCCTCTTTCTCAATAGATCGTCCTGTCTAGTTGCTAGCATGAAGGCAACCCAAAAGGACTGTGCTACTATCAGTTTAAGTACATACCAATTATAGTTATTGTGACAACCCGAAATTTCCATTCTGTACAAATAATATCAATTCAATAGATGATATAACAGTCATAGTTAATTTTCAGACTTTTCCATTTAAGTTTGAATACGTCAGGGTTTATACTTCAGGAGATATTAGGAGAGTGGATGCACTAGGGTTTTGTGCAACACTATTATTCCAACACTCTATTATATAAGAGATCATTTCGGGAATAAAAATATTTTCTGCCAAAAATATCTCAGGACTATAAATAGATTTCTGAACCAAATTCATTCATTATTCACATTTCCAACTAGAGAAAAGCCATTTTCTCTCTCACGGATCTTCGAGTTTTTATACCAAAACATGAGTAACTCTTTCTAGTAGTGTTAGAAAGCTTATTATGTGCTTATAACATGATTTAGATGGCTAAATCATTAGATTTAGGAGTTTACTCCCCAAGGTGTTCTTGGGCGGTAAACTCCCGAAACAAAGCCGAGACCGACCCTTGTGTTATGCTACTGCCTTAGACTCATTTATAAGTGTGTTAGGGACATGAAATCAAGCAAAAACCACCCAAGTTTGGGAGTTCACGGCCCAAGAGTTTCTTAGGTCGTAAACTCCAAATTCAAGCTCCAAATGGTGCTTTTAAGGCACCTAAAGCATTGGACATTTACTAGGAATTGTTCCCACTTAAATCAAGGACCAAAGCACATCAAAATCACCTACCAAAGTGAGTTTACGGCCAAGACATGGTTCTTGGGCCGTAAACATGAAAGAAGGGCACCAAAGTGTGCCTAATGTCTTCATATGCTTGGAATAAAAGCCTAGAACCTATACCACATGTGCAAGAGACTTGAAAACAACAAAAACACCATTCCAAGGGAGTTTACGGCCGTAAAATCCAAAGGAAATGGCCTTGGGGCCGTAAACTCCTCTAGGGAGTGTTTCTAGGCCTTAAACCCTTCCAAGGACTTAACCACCAAGTTGGAATAATTCTAGGGATCATTTGGGACTTCAAAACACACAATACCCCCATGGTTGGGAGTTTACGGCCGTAAACTCAAGAGTTTACAACCGCAAACTCCATGTGTGATGGTATATAGGGAGTAAACCCATATATGGGGTCCTTTGGAACCCTAAACACAAGTGCCTTGTCCCACAATAGCTTAGATGCAATCCTTAGGGCTTAAAACACTTATATAAAGTGTTTATTATGTCTAGGATGTCTTAACATTATCAATTAGTAATTTGAGACTAATTGAGTGCATATATGTGTGATTATATGTTCATTAGGATCGTAGTGTGTGTACAAGTCCTCGCTTGACACCTAGCAATCCTATACCGTTCAGTTCATCCCAATCACCAACCACAGGTGAGTTCATACCCCTAATCAATGTTTTAAATGATTTTAAATGCTTTAAAAGGGGGGGGGGGGGAATACAAGTAGAAACAAACATGTTATTAAATCATTGATATGTATTTTATAATTGTGTTTGTCATTTAACAGATTTCACATACTACAAAATGTGATGCATGAAATGGTTTTAAATCTTAAAGATACATAGTTATCAAATGTTTTACCTTTGAAATGTTTATTAAAATGACATCAACTCATTGTTAATTATTGTTCAAAACCCATAAGATGTCTTACAAAACCATTTTACATTCTTGAACTAAACTATGCATATACACTTATATTCTTATATATGTATTGATGTTATAGTTTACACCTTTCATTTAGTTTCCCACACCCTTGAGTAGTAAGAGTGTATAAACCTACATGATCAACCAGTTATATTTCAGTAAATTATCATAGGGATAATTTGAAGATAACAAAACATTATTCCTATTACAAGGAATCAGACAAGAGTCAGTTCTTTCATGAGTCTTTACTAGTACATTACCTGATACATGAGTACCCTTACATATGCTTACATGATACATGAATACGCTTACATGAACTCATTACATGAATACCTTTACGTAGATACAATTACCTGTGTATACTTACATGAATACTTGAAACCCGATTCGTAACGATGAGTTATTAGTACCTTCAGTAAATCATTCCAGCCCATCCCAGTTCAATGGGAGCCAGTTACGGGAATAACCATTCCTGGAACCTATTGTTCGCTACAGAGGTTAATTGGACAATCTTTAGATGTTCATAAGGTTATCTATTTCGCTTATAGCGATGTAGAGTTAGTTACGGGATTAACCATTCCTGGAACCTACTGTTCGCCACAGAGGTTAATTGGAAAATCTTCAGATGTTCATTGGGTTGTTATTACATATATTAGGAGACAGTTACGGGACTAACCATTCCTGGAACCTACTGTTCGCCACAGAGGTTAATTGGAAAATCTTCAGATGTTCATTAGGTTATTTACTTCGACTACAACGATGTAAAGTCAGTTATGGGACTAACCATTCCTGGAACCTACTGTTCGCCACAGAGGTTAATTGAACAATCTTCGGATGTTCATTAGGTTATACCTTTCGCTTATTGCGATGTTGTGTTACTCCTAGTACCCAACGATGACACTTACATTAATACTTATTCTGGACAATCTTTGGATGTTCATTAGGTTATACCTTTCGCTTAATGCGATGTTGTGTTAGTCCTAGTACCCAGTGACAACACTTACAGTAGTACATTTTCCTGTTTACTTTATTTTGTGATACTTTCACATAAACGATGAGTTAGACTAAGTACTTTAGTACTAAACAATTGAAGGAAAAACTATCATTTTACTAACAAAACATTCGGGTCTTGGTAGAAGACTACATTATCATAACAAAACATTCGGGTCTTGGTAGAAGACTACATTATCATAACAAAACATTCGGGTCTTGGTAGAAGACTACATTATCATAACAAAACATTCAGGTCTTGGTAGAAGACTACATTATCATAACAAAACATTCGGGTCTTGGTAGAAGACTACATTATCAAAACAAAACATTCGGATCTTGGTAGAAGACTACATTATCATAACAAAACATTCGGGTCTTGGTAGAAGACTACATTATCATAACAAAACATTCGGGTCTTGGTAGAAGACTACATTATCATAACAAAACACTCGGGTCTTGATAGAAGACTACATTATCATAACCAAACATTCGGGTCTTGGTAGAAGACTACATCTCAAACTAATAGAAAACAAGGGATTTTCTAGGGTTTTTCATACATACATCAACATTTTCATTTAAAGGTTTACATGGCCTTCATAATAGATTTTCATAAGCAAGACAACGACACTTAATTACTTATGAATTCACCAGCTTTAAAGCTGATACTCTCTTTCAAAATAACTTGTATTCTCAGGTCAACAGTAGACAGGTACGATGGCCAGGTTTTGAGAAGACGGAGCAAACAAGTCTCGTCTTTTATTTTGATTGTATATTTCTGGTGTCTTACTACAATGAAAGAACACACATGTATTAAAAATTTACTTATAATGCAATGGATGATGTTGTTGCTTGTTTATTATATTACACTGTTGTGATACTGTACATGACGTCCTCCACCCCTGAACGTTTCCGCCGTTCGTGGTTTTGGGGTGTGACAGTTATGGGCTTAGACACTTAATCCAAAAATTACCACATAAGACATTAAGGATACATGAATTGGAAGTATTATGGAGTTTGATTATTTAAGTTCTTGATATAGAGTCAAAACATTTCAACGTTACCATCTATAGAGTCGAAAGTAGTTGTGAGTAGTCAAAAGTTGTGTCTTTAGGTTTCGCGTCTGTAAATAGCGAAAGTTTAAGGACTTTCATTATCGTATCTATTTACAAGGAATTATAGAAGTTTCACTTTTAACATCAAGTCCTTGTATTTTTTGGTCTGTAATGTACCCTATAAATAGGGTAAGTACTTAGGGTTAGAGTAATGAACACTTTCATAATATTTATTGTACTAAAAAACCTTTCTACTCTTCTAGACATAATCTGAGCTAAACATATCTTATCTAGATCTTGGTTCTCTTTACTGCTTTTTATAATCGATTGATTGAAGAATTTGTGACTTATTTTGCAACTTTTTGAGTCGTTCTTTCCGATTCATTTTTCTGTAAATTCGAAAGAGTCATTTTTTGTTTAATCAAGTGTGATTAATCGATTCTGCTGTTGTTTTTCTCAATCGATCTTCTAATTATCTCAAATTATTTTTACCAAATTCTTCTTTTCATCAAATCAAAAGGCTAATCTCAATGTGAACACAATGATGAACTATATGAATCTTCTTGGATCTGCAACTAAGATCTTGATGCTAATCCTAGGGTATTATGATCAGTGGGCTGATCGAATAGAGGTTAACCTTAATGGAATCGTTTAAGATCTGTGGAGATCAACTGATAAAGGTCTGTATCGTGAACATCTGGTTCAAGCCATTGGTAATCCCAGAGCAACTGGAGACATGTTTGCATAAGCAAATAAATAGAAGGCTAATGATAAGAAGTGTCTTTGTGAGTTGAGATGAGGACTTCCTCCTATTGTCTACAACTATGTTTGTGGATGTAAAACTGCTAAGGAAATTTGGGATGCGTTGAAAGAAAGTTATGAAGGTAAAGAGAGGACAAAGAAAAGTTCAGTAACAAAATGTTTGTCTGAACTTGCTGATTTCAAGCAGAAAGAAAAAGAAAACATCGAGGCAAACTATTTCACGATGGATGATATGATGTTCAAGTGTAATTGATATGGGGTAAATCGTACTTTTCCGGATTTCAACCTTACTTTTTTTTATGGACTCAGAAAAGAATGGAAAAAAAAATCTTCTTTATGATCAAGGCACATGAGAATTTCGATACTCATTCGCTATCAAATTTGTACAATATTCTTAAAATGCATGAATCAGAGCTAGTGGAGATCGCTAAGGAAAACAAGATAAACCATGGTGGTCCAATGGCGTTGGTGTCAAAAGTTTATGTGAAGGAAGATGATTCTGAGGGTTATGCAAAAGACGATGAAGAAGGATTTCTGCTAAATTTCGATAACGAAGTAGTTGCCTATTATTCAAACAATAGGGTGAAGAAGTTTTTCAAGAAACCAATAAGTGGAAATTTTAAGAACAACTTTGAAAAGAAACAAGTGTAGAATGTTAGTGGAAGTCAAAATCCGAAGACAAAAGTTGAGAAAAAAGATGAAGAAAAGAAGTTAGAGGTTAAACTAAAAGGAGATTCTAGCTACATCTATAATTACTGTAATGACCACAATCAATTGGATAAGAAAGTGAAGGTGAAAAATGAGGCCTATTTGTTGGATTTGGTGTCTAAGCCCATAACTGTAACTGTGATGTACTCTACCCGATTATAGCATGGTCCTTTTTGGGTTGCCTTCACCAGTGCAACTTGATAGGATGGATTTGGGGAATAAGGTTGTTTATGTCTTATTAATATATTACAAGTATAATATATTAATATGAAATCATATTATTTAATTAGTATTGATCAAGAATTAATTTCGAATTAATTTTGTGATCAAAAGAAACTAATTAAATATAAGGGGATTGATTATGTAAATCAATCATTCTTGGAGTATGGGCTAATGATCCATGATTATGTAGGTGGGCTAAACTAATCCATAGATATTCCATGGAGGTTAAACCCATGGAGCACGAGAATGTGGAAAGCCATGGGTTATTAGGGTTTAAAAAGTGTAACCCTAGCATGTACAACACTATAAATAGAACCCCTAGAGCCAAAATCGTCTACACCATCTCTTGGAGATAGACAACTTATTCTCTTAAGCCTCCTCTTGCATTTTTGTGTTTGTGAACCACTAGATGCATCACACTTAAGGTGCTCAAGCTTTCAAAGGTCAAGAACTCTACCTTACTCAAGAGGTAAGCATCAAAACCAAGTTTATATTGTGTAGCTTCAATTGAATGCTAGATAGGGAGAATGCTTTGGAAAAATTGAAAATGCATGTATAATTAGAGAAAACATAGATCCAAAGCATTTAGGGTTGCATGTGCACCATAGGAGTGTTATAGTACTCAAAACCCAACAATGGTATCAAAGCTTATGATTGTTTTCTATTATATTTGATGCTTATTAGTTTTTCTAAGCTGAAAAAAGTCGAAATTTTTGCTTCCGACTGGTGAATTAGCCGAGTAGATGAACATACTCGACAAGTCCACTCAGTAAACAGGGTAACTCAGCGAGTCAGTTCATGCACTCGACGAGTTGAAGGCACTGTTTGCAGAATTTTGAGTTTCTTGGCCTGGTTTGGATTAGGAACACTGCCACAAACTGTTTTGGATCATTGAAAATGTTTTTATGATATGGTAGTACTTGTACTCATCCAACCACAAGATAATTATCAAAGTTTTAATATAATTGTTGTTTTATATGATAAAAAAAGTTGTTTTTTCAAATTGTTGACTTAAAATTATCTAGAGTATGAGTTTAGTTAGATCATGAATTATGTGATAGTTTAGCTATTAGAACAATGATCTAAATGATGCTTAATGACCTCCATAACTTGTCCTCAAGTTATGGAAAATGAAAGGTCTCTTCATTAAAATCAAATTAAACTCAGAGGTTATGAATGTGAAGAGTTTTGGCAAGTTTCAAAACATGCCCTCAAGTTTTGGAAATTGCAAAGTCTCATTAAATGAAACTTTAATTCCAAACCCTAGAGTTTTAAAAGTTAAAATTCAAACCTTAACTTTATAATTTTATAAGTTTAATTATATATATATATATATATATATATATATATATATATATATATATATATATATATATATATATATATATATATATATAAAAGTTAAAATTCAACCCTTATACTTACTGTTAGTAGGCCTCATTCACGAAACCGTTCTATAAGGGGGTATAAGGTTACTACCTATAAAATGGTGGTTTAATGGGTGTCCACTCTCACCCACCACTTCCTTGACTGGTGGAGGGTCGTTAGCCGAACGGGTAGGATAGGACATTAATTCTCTCTCACTAAAAGTATAATGATAAATATAAAGTAACTAAACTTTTATTAAATTCCCAATCTTAGTTACTTTAGGAAAAATGTGAAAATGGTGCTAATCCATGAAATTACACTTTGCACCTTTGTTAAGTCGTTAGTGGAGCGTGTGTGGTTAACCGATACACTAATCCAGAACTAACAATGTGTGGCAAAGGGTACCCTTGTGTTAATCATAGATCAATGGAGAGTGTGTGGTTAACCAGCACATTGATTAGGTGATCTGTAACATTGGGTGTACCAAGCTAATTTACATGGTTATTCACACCTTGTTTGTGATCCTCGGCATCACAGTCACAAACTTGAAGGGAACACCGAGATTTAAACATGTCATTGAAAAGTTCAATGAATCTCAAAGATCTAGGAATTTCAAACCAATTAAAACTTAATAATCTATTTAGTTTTTCATGATGGAAATGGGTAAATCATCATTTATCTACCTTTAAATATTTTACAATTGGATTACGACATCCCTCTTTGCAATTGTAGAATATTGTGTTGGGTCCTAGCCTTAATATTTCATATTGGGTGTAATATTAAAGATTATCATCTAATCTAAACTTTCTTCTTCTTCTTCTTCTTCTTCTTCTTCTTCTTTTTAGATGTCTATCCCAAATAATGCTTCCACACCAATTCCTTTAGGCGCTTTCTCCCTCATGAACCTATGTGGGAGGGTCATTTTCGATGGCTCGAACTTCGATTAAATGGATTCGAAACATCAGAATGGCTATTCGCTATGAGGAAAAAGAATATGTCCTTGATAAAGAGCTAAAGGAGATTGATGTAACCACTACTACTCCTAAACAAATCATTGACCACACTACTCATAAGAGGGATGTTTAAAAGGTGTTGTGTCTTATGATTGCAACCATGACCGCAGAGCTACAAAAGTCCTATGAGGAATACTATCCCTATGAAATGTATCATGATTTGATAGAAACATACCATCACATTGCTCGGCAGGAGAGGTATGAGATCATTGCCTCCATGATGAGAACCAAAATGAAGGATGGTGAACCCATCACGGCCCACATGCAAAAGATGCAGAGATTCGTGGACCGCTTGCTTAAATTGAATGTCAATTTTGATGAAGAGTTGGCCACAAATATTATTCTACACTCTTTACCTCCTTTTTATGATCAGGTTTGTATGACTTATCATATGAATAAGGAGGAGGTCACTCTTTGCAAGCTTCAAGGCCTTTTAAGGACTGTTGAAAGCAACCTGAAAGGAAAGTCGGTTGTGTCTACTCCTACTACTACAACTTCTGCCCTTGTTCTGGCAATTGGACATGGAAATGGAAAGAAGAGGAAAGCCGCCTCCAAGAGCCACAATGGAAAGTCTCTTGATGGATCCTCTTCTATTGGGACCAAAGCTGGTTATGCTAATTCCTCTAATCCGAAAGATGCAGAGTGCTTCCATTGCCATGAAAAGGGGCACTGGAAACGAAGCTGCCCAAGTACATAAAGGGTGGGAAGATCAAACCCTCATTTGCAGGTATTTACACTATTCAATCTAAAAACTCATCACATGCTTATTCTTGGGTCCTTGATACAGGTTGTGGATTTCACATTTGTTCTGATTTGCAGGGACTAAAAATAAGGAGGGATGTGGAGCACGGGATGATAAACTTAATCATGGGAAACAGGAAAATTTCTCCTATGACCAAGATTGAAGTTTATTATTTATTGCTTAGTAATGGTTTAGATTTAGATTTGAATAACTGTTGTTACTCGGCCGATATGGCGAGAAATATTATTTCCTTTCACAGTTTTTATAAACAAAGTTCTACCTTTTCTTTTAATAATGAAATTGGTGGTATTAATGCTTATTACAATGGTGTATTTTATTTTGAAACATTACCTTGCAATGGTGAATATGAAACTGTGAATGTTGTAGATAACCAAGGAAATAATGTGTTACACATTGATTCTTCCAATGATTTAGATAAAGCATGCTTGTGGCATTGTCGTCTTGGACATGTCAAAAAGAAGCACATAGCCCAACTCCAAAAGGATGGAGTTTTGGAGTCATTAGACATAAAGTCGGATGACACTTGAGAATCTTGTTTACTTCAAAAGATGACTAAGTCACCCTTCACTGCTTGTGACAACCCGAAACTTCTACCTGGTACATCTAGTCAGTTAATCTAAGTTAACCTCATTTCTATTAACTCCTAGCAGTGATTAAGGGTTCGTTTAAGCGTTATTAGATTGAGTACAACCAAGGTAGAGATTAGGAATGAATCAGCTAGTCATATAGGGACGAAATTCGGCCATACAACCCTTTTGGAGGAGTGTGTGGCCGCACACATGGGGTACGGCCGTACACAACCCTCATGGCCATACACCCACCCTTATATAAAGGGTAGACCTGTTTCCTTTCATTACTTTAACATCCTGGCAGCACACAACACCATTTATCTCAAGCTTCTTCAACCACAAACCCTCCCAAGGCTTCAAAAACATGAGTAATCCATCCCTTAGCTTGTTGTGCTTGAAGAACCACTTAATATAAGCCTAGAATCATTGAATCCCATCATGTTCTTCATCTCTTTGAAGGAGTGTGGCCGCACACCCACACAAGGTGACCTCACACTCCTAAAAGACCCTACAAAGTGAGAGTTGGACTTCCATATTCGAGTTAGACATGAACCTAGCTTTGCTACACCTTAGAATTGGCTTTTTGGACATCAACATGTAGCGTGAACGACCGAACACACTAGTGTACGGCCGCACACACCCTTGTGCGGTAGCACACTCCTTGTGAGCAGCATCACACTCCCGTGTGCACCCACACACACACCCTAGGACCACAAACTCATTTCTAGGACCCTAAACTTGTACTACAACTTAGTATGGACCTAGAACACTATATGGATGCAAGTATGGACCTTGAAATCACCTCAAAAGCACCTTCCATCATGAGTGTACGGCCCCACACCCATTGGGCCGCACACTCATCGCCGCACAGACCTTTAAGGTGGCCATACACATCCATCATGCAATCCTTTAAGGTTCTAGCATTTAGTGTAGGTGGTCCTAAGTTCTTAGAGTGGTTCTCCATCACATTTAGTAGAAAAATACCTTCATTTGACTCCTTTATGTGTCATTACATGTTAATTAGGATCAAATCATGTTCAAGGCTTCACTTGAGCATCCGACATTCCGTATCGATCTTTCATTCAAATCGCCATAGGTGAGTTCATACCCCTACGTTTTTCCGAGTTTTCATGTTTTCAGGGGGGAATACAAGCAAAAGTACAAGAAAACTTGTGCTCAAAATATATTATTTTGTTTAAGGTAATTATATTTTTAGTATGCTTTTAACATGGAAAACAGTTTTTACCAAATGATTAAGAAATCAACTCGTATAAACAGTTTTCAAAACTAGGGTAACGAACTTGAGAATCATGTAGTAAAATGTATTATTTTATAAAGGATTCATGCAAATCATAACTAGGATTTTCAGTATTATTAGTTGTAAATTTTTTTGGTCTAAGTTGGAGAAACGTCCTTTTTAACACTCCCACAGAATCAGAGTGTAGGACTAGCACTTGTAACCAGAATCTCTTGTAGGGAGAGCGTGACTGTTGTGTATAGATATATAGGGGACTAACTATCCCGCACCTCGCTGCTAGCTACAGTGGGACCGGCAGGTCTATGGGTGACAAAATCATAAAGGATACTGGCCCCGATACGTGCCATATCAAGTTAATGTATGGTTATAAAACTTACAACCCAGATAGCAGAGATTCACTTTTGTAATAATGAATCAAGTGAACTAACCTCAAAGTAATAACCAATTTGATTACTAGAGGGTATTAATAATACCTTCAAGATTTAGTTCACCACGCATTTATTAGTTTTATTTATGTAGTAAGGCTAATATACCTCACTGGGAGTAACCATGGTTTTAAAAGAAAACTACGTTTATCTATATAAGTATGGTAGACACGTGTACACCTCAGTTTAGAACGAATAACCAACCATCAACTTTTAGGGAAAATATAGTATTTTCCCCGGATAACTTGGCTTTTCATAAACGTATTTGTTGTTACACGTAACTAACGGATATTCATATTCATTCCACGAATCTTTGGATTGTACATACCTCGTATGAATAGGGAAGTCATGTATTGAATGTGTTTTCAAACACGCTTTCTATAAGAAAATATAAGATTTTCTTGGGGAACACTTTCAAAAGGATCAAAGAAACATTTTCCACCAAAACTAAATGCTTATGAACTCACCAGCTTTATGATGATATTCTTTCAAAACAACTTGTATTCTCAGGGATTTAGTAGACAGGTACTTCCAGGATTTTGGAGAAGTCAGTGCGTTAGAGTCACGTCTTTCGATTTTCCTTTTGTCATGAACAAAACTACGTACTAAGACAATGTAAACCTTATTCATATATGTATTCAATGTTTGGTTGAGTTTACTATACTTGCTATGATACAACTATTGTGATACTATGCATGACGTCCTCCACCCCGAAAAGATTCCGCCGTTCGGGATTCGGGGTGTGACAGATTGGTATCAGAGCCCTTGTTTATAGCGAACTAAGTATACCGAACCTTACATGGTATACAAGTATAAATACTGATGGTCCTAAGTGCTCTAAACTAAAATTATACTTTCAAAATGTAAGTATTTTTATAAAAAGTATACAAGTATACCTAAGTACTTGAATCAATGTCGTAAGTAGAACAAAACAATGGTATTTAGATGTTGGACATCTTGGTTAAACCTGGGCAGTTATGTAATCATGTCTATGATCAATATTGCCTGATCAACTATATTCATTCGAGACATGAACAAAATGTGCTTGGGAGTGACTGTGGTGTTGCCGCAATCCTAAAAGTTCCCTAGATACCAGAAGAATTCTAGAATCAAACATAAGGGTTAAAATACTATCGGAGTATTTTAGGATGCTATAGCAAACGAACCAGAAACTTACGCAAGAATCCATTCTTCAAGAATCAATCTTGTAGCTATAATACATTGGAAGTATTATTATAGTCAATGCCTATTAACTATCCCTTTACCATCACCTCGCGTAGATAGCATGGATGGATTTCATCTTCCTGGCGACCCGTACTTTCCCAACCAAGGAAATGCTGGATGGCTCAAGGCAGAGCCAAAAGAAAATCATGAAATTCCCATGGATGATGACTTCACAGAACAATTCCCCGAAGAGGCCCACTCAGAACCTGAAGTCGAGAACCTACCTCAAGTAGCCCCGATACCGAATCCTAATCGTCGACTTGAGTTCGAAGGCCCAACGCCTATATGAGTCGGAATCCTGGATAGGTGGAGTCACAAGCAAGGCCAACCACGCCCGTACAATGGGGATCGTCGCTTATACAAGGTGAACGAGGGAGGCTCTGCAGACAGAGCCCAAATCGTGTTGATGTCATTGGCTTCGAGTGGGCGATTCGTCTTAATCTTTCCCACTGACGAAGTCCTCACTGGTTATAGTAATAAAATTTATTCGAACCTTCGTATCATTTCCTGCGCCAAAGCTCAGAAGAACCTACGAAAGAAAGGCCATGCAATCCTGGCTCATGTTGTCGATGAGACGCAGAAAGTTAAAGGCCTAGAGAGCATCTCCGAAGTCTGCACCTTTCCTGATGTCTTCCCCAAAAACATTCCAGGGATTTCCTCCGAATGTCGAGTTGAATCCTATATCGACTTGACCCACGGAAGTACCCTTAGAGCTAAATCTCCATATTGTCTAGAGCCGACGAAAATTTAAGAGCTATGCAGCCAGCGCAATGAGGTAAACAACAAGGAGTTCGTATGGTTATAAAACTCACAACCCAGATAGCAGAGATTTACGTTTGTAATATTGAATCAAGTGAACTAACCTCAAAGTAATAACCGATTTGATTACTAGAGGGTTTTAATAATACCTTCAGGAATTAGTTCACCACGTGTTTATTAGTTTTATTTATGTAATAAGGCTAATATACCTCACTGGGAGTAACAAGGGTTTTTAAAAGAAAACTACGTTTATCTATATAAGTATGGTAGATACTTTTACCCCTCAGTTTAGAACGAATAACAAACCATCAACTTTTTGGGAAAATATAGGATTTTCTCGGGATAACTTGGCTTTTCATAAATGTATTTGTTGTTACATGTAACTAACGAATATTCATATTCATTCCACGACTCCTTGGATTGTACATACCTCGTATGAATCGGGAAGTCATGTAAGGAATGTGTTTTCAAACACGCTTTTTATAAGAAAATATAGGATTTTCTTGGGGAACACTTTTCAAAAGGATCAAAGAAACATTTTCCACCAAAACTAAATGCTTATGAACTCACCAGCTTTATGCTGATATTCTTTCAAAACAACTTGTATTCTCAGGGATTTAGTAGACAGGTACTTCCAGGATTTTGGAGAAGCCGGTGCGTTAGAGTCACGTCTTTCGATTTTCCTTTTGTCATGAACACAACTATGTACTAAGACAATGTAAACCTTATTCATATATGTATTCAATGTTTGGTTGGGTTGACTATGCTTGCTATGATACAATTGTTGTGATACTACGCATGACGTCCTCCACCCCGGAAAGATTCCGCCGTTCCGGTTTCGGGGTGTGACAGATTGGTATCAGAGCCCTTGTTTATAGCGAACTAAGTATACCGAACCTTACATGGTATACAACTATAAATACTAAGGGGCCTAAGTGCTCTAAACTAAAAGTATACTTTCAAAATGTAAGTATTTTTATAAAAAGTATACAAGTATACCTAAGTACTTGAATCAATGTCGTAAGTAGAACAAAACAATGGTATTTAGATGTTGGACATCTTGGTTAAACCTGGGCAGTTATGTAATCATGTCTATGATCAATATTGCCTGATCAACTATATTCATTCGAGACATGAACAAAATGTGCTTGGGAGTGACTGTGGTGTTGCCGCAATCCTAAAACTTCCCTAGATACCAGAAGAATTCTAGAATCAAACATAAGGGTTAAAATACTATCGGAGTATTTTAGGATGCTAAGTGAACGAACCGGAAACTTACCCAAGAATCTATTCTTCAAGAATCAATATTGTAGCTATAATACATTGGAAGTATTATTAGAGTCAACACTTATTAACTATCCCTTTACCATCACCTCACGTAGATAGCATGGCTGGATTTCATCTTCCTAGGGACCCGTACTTTGCCAACCAAGGAAATGCTAGATGGTTCGAGGCTGAGCCAAAAGAAAATCATGAAATTCCCTTGGATGATGACTTGGAAGAACTATTCCCCGAAGAGGCCGACTCAGAACCTGAAGTCGAGAACCTACCTCAAGTAGCCCCGATACCAAATCCTAACCCTCGACTTGAGTTCGAAGGCCCAATGCCTATGTGGGTTGGAAGCCTGGATAGGTGGAGTCACAAGCAAGGCCAACCACGCCCGTACAATGGGGATCATCGCTTCTACAAGGTGAATGAGGGAGGCTCTACAGAAAGAGCCCTTCCAATCATGGTCCGCTGAGTGACACATAATGTTGAACAAAACGTGGCGGCCATTCAGTGAACTGTGGAACTTGAGGCAGACTTGGATGCCAATGCAAACCGCATTTGCAATCTCGAAGTTGCTCATGGGGGAACTATGAGAGACAATGAAGCTCTACAACGAGAGCTAGCTACCACTCTAGCTGAGGTCATAGAGCTCCGAGCACACCAGTCAGTATACGAGAGCCGCTTGCTTGACATGGAGCTCCAGCTGGCTAACATAAGGATTCGTTCAAGAAGTTCCTGTCGCCATTAGGAATTATTCAACTCATCCTTCTTTTGGTTTAAGAATAGTTTTCATATCTATGCTCTAAGTAACTCTTTTCCCTATAGACATTCCTGTCTTGCATGTACTGATCCACTAGTTCTTTATATTGTCAAATTGTTCCTCTGTTAGTATGTTGTAGACCTACTCCTAGGTCAAATTTTCCGAACTCCGTGTAATCTCAATACCAACAATAATGACAACAATCATATTTCAGTTAAATATTATCATTGTCAAAAGTATACCTTTGATCAGTAGCATGCAAATTAAGCAAATTTATCAAATCCACACCATCGTTTCGTCTTAAAAGCATGTGTCATAGGAAGTACTCTTACCTTAAGACGATCATTCCTTTTCCCCATCGATTTTATATTAGTCCCCAAAAAAAGCTATGATGTCATAATCGGCATGAGATGGTTGAGCACCAAATCGTGCTGATGTCATTGGCTTTGAGAGGGCGATTCGTCTCAATCTTTCCCTTTGACGAAGTCCTCACTGGTTATAGTGATAAAATTTGTTCGAACCTTCATATCATTTCCTGCGCCAAAGCCCAGAAGAACCTACAAAAGAGATGCCATGCATTCCTGGCTCATGTTGTCGATGAGATGCATAAAGTTAAAGGCCTGGAGAGCATCTCCGAAGTCTGCACCTTTCCTGATGTCTTCCCCAAAGACATTCCAGGGATTTCCTCCAAATGTCAAGTTGAATCCCGTATCGACTTGACCCACGAAACTACCTTTATAGCTAAATCTCCATATTGTCTAGAGCTGACGAAAATGTGAGAGCTAGGCAGCCAGCGTAATGAGCTAAACAACAAGGTGTTCGTATGTTTATTGTATGTGAACTTTACTACGATCAAATCTTTATCTATTCTTGCTAGGACCACATCATGGAGATGTGAGTCGAATCAATGAGAGTCAGATAGCAAAACAGGAAATCGTAATGCATAGATAAACATTTAGGATGCATTCATAGGTAACCATCATTGCTCACAAGCTTCTTTTCATGACATGTGGCAGATCATGCCTCCAAAGAAACATAACCAACCCACCAGCAAGACGCCGTTCCTCCAGATGGACTCAGCTACGTTTCAAGCTACTGTCATAGCAGCCGTAACAGCCTTCGTAGCTGTGCTTAACGCTAACAACACAAATGTGGGCGGAAGTGTTAATGGCAATCCAAACCTTGGTGATAACCAATTTCAACAACAAGTGCCCACTAGGAAGGACACACCTGATCTTAAACCTAACATTCTGAAACAAAAGTTCAAAGGAAGTTGTTTAACCTAAGGACCTACTGAAAGGCAACGAACTGGGGCATTTAACATCCCAGCCAACCCTGATGTTCAAACACCAACCACACCCTACTTTGGAAATCTCCCGCACTGCAGCAAATGCAACTACTATCGTTATGGAGTCTGCTGAGTTCCGCATTGCACTAGATACAACAGGAAGGGACACACCACCCGCAGCTGTAGGACTCTAGTCAAGTTCATCACTCCGACTACCAAAGCTGGGGCTATTCCAACATGTCACCTCTGTGGCAGTGTTGGACATTTCAAAAGAGACTGCCCAACAGAGAAGAACAACGGGGGAGCAGGAGGAGAGTGACCTCAGAGGATGAGAAAGCATCAAAGAACCTTGCTATGTTTTGGTATGTCTTTGAAAACCCCAATAATTATTCAAAATTGTGATTACTTTCAGGTCCAAATTAAATCGCGACATTCCTATAAGATTTGAAGCTCTAATGAGTAAATTATGATAGCTTAGTGAATACGTTAGAGTCCGTTGTAGTTATACATGACTTGCATACACCAAGCGATTATAGGAAGATCTAGTAAGAACCATTTCATAAAAAGTTCCTGATTTCGATGTATCAGAACCCTCGTACTTGTGGTACCCTCCAATTTTGAATCAAACACAACAAACACCAGAGATATTCACCCAGGGGCACCAATGTGCTAACAAAACGATCCTTCCGGACGAACTTAACTGTGACAACCCGAAATTTCCATTTGTATGAACAATATCTATTCAATAGAAGCCAAACCAATTTCAGTGATTTTCGGACTTTTCTGAACAAGTTTGTGTACATTAGGGTTTACACTTTAGGAGATATCAGGAGAGTGGATGCTCCTGATTTTGTGAAATTTGGACATTTCAAGTTTCATAATGTTACAGTCCTAATTCCAGAATAAAAATATTTTCTGTCAAAATATTTCAGGACTATAAATAGTTTTCTGAATTAAATTAATTCATTATTCACAATTCCAGCTAGAGAAAAGCCATTTTCTCTCTGACAGATCTTCGGGTTTTTATCCCAGATTGTGAGTAACTCTTTCTAGTAGTGTTAGAATACATATTAGATGCTTAAAACATGATTTAGATGGCTAAATCATTAGATCTAGGAGTTTACTCCCCAAGGTGTTCTTGGGCGGTAAACTCCCGAAACAAAGCCAAAACTGACATTGGTGCTAGGATAAGGCCTTAGAACATTAGGTAAACATATTAGGGACATGAAATCACACACAAAACCACCCAAGATTGGGAGTTTACGGCCCAGAACTCTCTTAGGCCGTAAACTCCATATCATAGCCCTAAATGGTGATTTGAGGACTTAAGGACTTTAAGGCTTGCATCTAGGTTGTTCTCCCAAGTAGCTTAAGGTTTTAAACACATCAAATGACTCAAATGAAAGTGAGTTTACAGCCCAGAACTCTCCTAGGCTGTAAACTCCATGTAAATGGTCACAAAGGGTGTTTTCATGACACCTAAGGCCCTAGTCCTTTACAAGGAATTGTACCCACTAAATGGAAGGACCAAACCACACCAAAATCACTTAAACAAGTGAGTTTACGGCCAAGACATGGTTCTTGGGCCGTAAACTCCTAAAAAGGGCACTAAGTGGTGCCTAATGCCTTCATATGCTAGGATTAAAAGTCTAGAACACATCCTACTAGTACAAGAGGCTTGAAAGCAACCAAGGAATCACCCCAAGGGAGTTTACGGCCGTAAACTCCAAGGGGAAATGTCCTGGAGGCCGTAAACTCCTATTTGGAGTACTTCTAGGCCTTAAACCCTTCCAAGAACATAGCCACTAGGTTAGAATAATTCTAGAAAGCATATTGGACTTCAAAACACACCAAACACACATGTTTGGGAGTTTACGGCCGTAAACTCAAGAGTTTACAACCGTAAACTCCATGTGTGATGGATTATGGAGAGTAAACTCTCTTGTAGGGTCCTTTGGAAACCCTAAACTCAAGTACCCTGTCCCACAATAGCTTAGATGAAGTCCTTACGGCTTAAAACACTTACATAAAGTGTTATCTATGTCTAGGATGTCTTAAACATTATCAATTAGTCTTTTGTGTCTAATTGAGTGCATATATGTGTGATTATATGTTCATTAGGATCGTAGTGTGTGCACAAGTCCTCGCTTGACACCTAGCAATCCGATACCGTTCAGTTCATTCCAATCACCAACTACAGGTGAGTTCATACCCCGTAATCAATGTTTTAAAGGATTTTAAATGCTTTAATGGGGGGGGGGGGGAATACAAGTAGAAACAAACATGTTATTAAATCAGTTTCATGTATTTTATAACTGTGTTTTCACTCAGTAGATTTCACATATTTCAAAAGGAGTCACGTGAAATGGTTTTCTATCTGAAAATACGTGGACAACAGAAGTATTAGTTTTGAATTGTATAATGACTTCAAGTCACTTTAAATTATTGTTCAAAGCTCTTAGATATCTTGCATAAACCTACTTGATCAATCACATACTTTCCATTTAGCTATCATAGGGATAGTTAGAAGATATCAAACAAGAGTCAGTTCATTCATGAGTCTATACTAATGCCATACATGATACATGAGTACACGTACTTAGGATTATATGATACATGAATTTGTTTACATATACTTACCTGTTACATGAACACACTTACATGAATTCTATACAGGGACACTTCTTCATAGGTACATTATTCTGTACTTACTTACCTTGGATACTTGAACTTAGATCTAAGAGGATGATTTATTAGTATTTACTGTATAAATTGTCTTTCCTATCCCCGTTTAATGGGATGTTTCGGCGGGACTTACCATTCCGAATCTCACTGATTAGCACCAGTGATCGATGACGTCTACGGATGTCTAAGGTAGTCACTTGATTTGTGGTCAGTGACGGGACTAACTATCCCTCCGCCCGCTGTTGCAACAGTGGACGAGATGTGAATCTTCGGAGGATCATTAGGTTGACGATCTACGTCAAGAGATCGATGCAGGGACTAACCCTCCTTCCATCCTGCTGCTGCTATAGAGGATGAGGGGACACTCTTCGGATGTTCCTTAGGGTCTATCTTTCGCTTCATGCGATGTAGTGTTGGTCCTAGTACCCAGTGACAACACTTACAATATTATATTTTTCCTGTTTACTTTATTTTGTGACACATTCACATAAACGATGAGTTAGACTAAGCACTTTTAGTACTAGTCTACACAAAGGAAAAACTATCATTTTACAAACAGAACATTCGAGTCTTGGTAGAAGACTACACTTCATTCATACAAAACATTCGAGTCTTGGTAGAAGACTACACTTCATACATACAAAACATTCGAGTCTTGGTAGAAGACTACACTTCATTCATACAAAACATTCGAGTCTTGGTAGAAGACTACACATCATACATACAAAACATTCGAGTCTTGGTAGAAGACTACACTTCATACATACAAAACATTCGAGTCTTGGTAGAAGACTACACTTCATTCATACAAAACATTCGAGTCTTGGTAGAAGACTACACATCATACATACAAAACATTCGAGTCTTGGTAGAAGACTACACTTCATTTATACAAAACATTCGAGTCTTGGTAGAAGACTACAATTCATACTTATAGAAAATAAGGGTTTTTCTAGGGATTTCATACTTACCTCAACATTTTCACTTAAAGGTTTTCATGGCATTCATAGCAGGTTTTCACAAACAAAGCAATGACACTTATATACTTATGAACTCACCAGCTTTAAAGCTGATACTCGCTTTCAAAATAACTTGTATTCTCAGGTCGCCAGTAGACAGGTACGGAGGCCAGGTTTTGAGAAGACGGAGCAGTCAAGTCTCGTCTTTTATTTTGATTGTATATTTTTGGTGTCTTACTATATATAAAGAACACACATGTATAAAACTTTACTTATAATGAAATGGATGATGTTGTTGCTTGTTTATTATATTACACTGTTGTGATACTGTACATGACGTCCTCCACCCCTGAACGTTTCCGCCATTCGTGGTTTTGGGGTGTGACATTAACGCAAGATTCTACGACGCCATCCTATTTAGTTCGACTGAGTCTATGTTATACCAAACCCTGTTTTCTTAAATCGTCTAATCGCAAAACTCTCGTCTCTCGTAACAACTAACTAGGTGCGAACTTCGAAAATTCATCTATCTTCGAAACCCAAAGGAATCTATGCGAGGAGCACGAATCAGAACCAGCGGGTACAATAGTGAAGATCCGTTGAAACATCTGGCGAGAGCCCAAATACAAGAAGGAGAGACTCACTTGTGTCTACCTTCGAGAAGTAATACGTTTTCATGGTATACCTGTAACCATTACCTCCAACCGTGATAGCAAGTTTACCAAGAGAACTTAGTAACATACATCCTATCTTTCACGTGTCGAACCTAGATAAGTGTCTATCCGATTAGACACTTGCAATTCCTCTCGACAATATTGATTTAAACGAGAGTCTACACATCGTGTAGGAATCATTTGAACTAATGGACCAAGAAGATTCAGCACACGAAACGAACGTCGTATTCAGATAGTAAAGGTTCACTGGGATACCAAACGAGAACTTGAATTCACCTAGAGCACGAGGATCCAAGGAAACAGAAGTACTCCCATCTTTTCTAGGTCCACGAGCCATATCATTATTCTTGAATTTTGGGATGAAATTCCCTCTAACGGGGGGATGATGTCACAAACCGAAACTTCTACCTGGTACATCTAGTTAGTTAATCTAAGTTAAACTCGTTTCTGTTAACTCCTAGCACTGATTAAGGGTTCGTTTAAGCATTGTAATCTTGAGTACAACCAAGGTCGAGATTAGGAATGAGTCAGCTAGTTATATAGGGACGAAATTTAGCCATACACCCCTTTTGGAGGAGTGTGCGGCCGCACACATGGGTGTACGGCCGTACACACCCCTCATGGCCACACACCCACCCCTATATAAAGGGTAGACCCCTTTCCTTTCATTCCTTTAACATCCTGGCATCACACAACACCATTTCTCTCAAGCTTCTTCAACCACAAACCCTCCCAAGGCTTCAAAAACGTGAGTAATCCATCCCTTAGCTTGTTGTGCTTGAAGAACCACTTAATATAAGCCTAGAATCATTGAACCCAACATGTTCTTCATCTCTTTGAAGGTGTGCGGCCGCACACCCACACAAGGTGACCTCACACTCCTAAAAGACCCTCCAAAGTGAGAGTTGGACTTCCATATTCGAGTTGGACATGAACCTAGCTTTGGTACACCTTAGTGTTGGATTAATGTCTAAGTCCATAACTATAATTGGTAAGACTTGACCCGACCCGGCATGGTCCATTTGGGTTGCATGGCATCATGCACTTGGATAGACTAAATGAGAGAAATAAGACACTTATGGTTATTAATATATTATAAGTTCTAGTATATTAATAATAAGAATAATGAGATTATTTAATTAGTATTGATCAAGAATTAATCTAGGATTAATTAAGTGATCAAAAGAAGACTAATTAAATATATGGGTTGATTGTGTAAATCATCCATACTTGTATAGTGGGCTTATGCTCCATGGATAATCAAGTTGGGCTAAAACCCATAAGATGGTTCATGGATGCTCCATGGTGTATTTGAACCCATGGATCCAAGGAAATGGAAAGCCATGACAATTAAGAGTTTACCCTAATTGTAACACTATATAAAGATCACATTCTTGGGAAAAATCGGCCACAAGAGAGAGTAAGAAAGGGCTAGCCGATTTTCATGAAGTGTAGAATTCTCTCAAGTCATTCCATGTGTATTTGGTGTTGTGTGAACCATTTGAGGTGTCACACCAGTGTACGGCCGCACACACCCTTGTGCGGCAGCACACTCCCGTGTGCGACCACACACACACCCTAGGACCACAAACTCATTTCTAGGACCCTAAATTTGTACTACAACTTAGTATGGAACTTGAACACTTTATGGATGCAAGTGTGGACCTTGAAAGCACCTCAAAAGCACCTTCCATCATGAGTTTACAGCCCCACACCCATTGAGCCGCACACCCATGGCCGCACACACCTTTAAGGTGGCCATACACCTCTCTCATGCAATCCTTTAAGGTTCTAGCACTTAGTGTAGGTGGTCCTAAGTTCTTAGAGTAGTTCTCCATCACATTTAGTAGAAAAATACCTTCATTTGACTCCTTTATGTGTCATTACATGTTAATTAGGATCAAATCGTGTTCAAGGATACACTTGAATATCCGACATTCCGTATCGATCTTTCATTCAAATCGCCCGAGGTGAGTTCATACCCCTACGTTTTTCCGAGTTTTCATGTTTTCAAAGGGAATACAAGCAAAAGTACAAGAAAACTTGTGCTCAAAATATATTATTTTGTTTAAGATAATTATATTTTCCGTATGCTTTTAACATGGAAAATAGTTTTTACCAAACGATTAAGAAATCAACTCGTAGAAACAATTTTCAAAACTAGGGTAACGAACTTGAGAATCATGTAGTAAAATGTATTATTTTATAAAGGATTCATGCAAATCATCAACAGGATTTTCAGCATTATTACATGTAAATTTTTTAGTCTAAGTTGGAGAAACTTCCTTGGTAACACTCCCACAGAATCAGAGTGTAGGACTAGCACTTGTAACCAGAATCTCTTGTTGGGATAACGTGACTGTTGCGTATAGATCTATACAGAACTGACTATCCCGTACCTCGCTACTAGCTACAGTGGGACCAGCAGGTCTACGGGTGACAAAATCATAAAGGATACTGGCCCCGATACGTGCCATATCAAGTTAATGTATGGTTATAAAACTCACAACCCAGATAGCAGAGATTTTGTTTTGTAATAATGAATCAAGTGAACTAACCTCAAAGTAATAACCGATTTGATTGCTAGAGGGTATTAATAATACCTTCAGGATTTAGTTCACCACGTATTTATTAGTTTTATTTATGTAGTAAGGCTAATATACCTCACTGGGAGTAACCAGGGTTTTAAAAGAAAACTACGTTTATCTATATAAGTATGGTAGATACTTGTACACCTCAGTTTAGAACGAATAACCAACCATCAACTTTTAGGGAAAATATAGGATTTTCCCCGGATAACTTGGCTTTTCATAAACGTATTTGTTGTTACATGTAACTAACGAATATTCATATTCATTCCACGAATCCTTGGATTGTACATACCTCGTATGAATAGGGAAGTCATGTATGGAATATGTTTTCAAACACGCTTTTTATAAGAAAATATAGGATTTTCTTGGGGAACACTTTCAAAAGAATCAAAGAAACATTTTCCACCTAAACTAAATGCTTATGAACTCACCAGCTTTATGCTGATATTCTTTCAAAACAACTTGTATTCTCAGGGATTTAGTAGACAGGCACTTCCAGGATTTTGGAGAAGTCGGTGTGTTAGAGTTACGTCTTTTGATTTTCCTTTTGTCATGAACAAAACTATGTACTAAGACAATGTAAACCTTATTCATATATGTATTCAATGTTTGGATGGGTTTACTATGCATGCTATGATACAACTATTGTGATACTACGCATGACGTCCTCCACCCCGAAACGATTTCGCCGTTCGGGATTCGGGGTGTGACAGATTGGTATCAGAGCCCTTGTTTATAGCGAACTAAGTATACCGAACCTTACATGGTATACAACTATAAATACTGATGGGCCTAAGTGCTCTAAAATAAAAGTATACTTTTAAAATATAAGTATTTTTACAAAAAGTATACAAGTATACCTAAGTACCTGAATCAATGTCGTAAGTAGAACAAAACAATGGTATTTGGATGTTGGACATCTTGGTTAAACCTGGGCAGTTATGTAATCATCTCTATGATCAATATAGCCTGATCAACTATATTCATTTGAGACATGAACAACATGTGCTTGGGAGTGACTGTGGTGATGCCGCAAGCCTAAAAGTTACCTAGATACCAGAAGAATTCTAGAATCAAACATAAGGGTTAAAATACTATCGGAGTATTTTAGGATGCTATAGCGAACGAACCGGAAACTTACCCATGAATCCATTCTTCAGGAATCAATATTGTAGCTATAATACATTGGAAGTATTATTATAGTCAATGCCTATTAACTATCCCTTTACCATCACCTCGTGTAGATAGCATGGCTGGATTTCATCTTCCTGGTGACCCGAACTTTCCCAACCAATGAAATGCCGGATGGCTCGATTTAGAGCCAAAAGAAAATCATGAAATTCCCTTGGATGATGACTTCGCAGAACAATTCCCCGAAGAGGCCGACTCAGAACCTGAAGTCGAGAACCTACCTCAAGTAGCCCCGATACCAAATCCTAATCCTCTACTTGAGTTCGAAGGCCCAACGCCTATGTGGGTCGAAAGCCTGGATAGGTGGAGTCACAACCAAGGCCAACCACGCCCGTACAATGAGGAACATCGCTTCTACAAGGTGAACGAGGGAGGCTCTGTAGACAGAGCCCAAATCATGCTGATGTCATTGGCTTCGAGAGGGATATTCTTCTCAATCTTTCCCTCTGACGAAGTCCTCAATGGTTATAGTGATAAAATTTATTCGAACCTTTGTATCATTTCCTACGCCAAAGCTCAGAAGAACCTACGAAAGAGAGGCCATGCATTCCTGGCTCATGTTGTCGATGAGACACAGAAAGTTAAAGGCCTGGAGAGCATCTCCGAAGTCTGCACCTTTCCTGATGTCTTCCCCAAAAACATTCCAGGGATTTCCTCCGAATGTCAAGTTGAATCCCGTATCGACTTGACCCATTGAACTTACCTTATAGCTAAATCTCCATATTGTCTAGAGCCGACGAAAATGAGAGAGCTATGCAGCCAGCGCAATGAGCTAAACAACAATGAGTTTGTATGTTTATTGTATGTGAACTTTACTACGATCAAATTTTTATCTATTCTTGCTAGGACTACATCATGGAGATGTGAATCGAATGAATGAGATTCAGATAGCAAAACGGGAAATCGTAATGCATAGATAAACATTTAGGATGCATCCATAGGCAACCATCGTTGCTCACAAGCTTCTTTTCTTGACATGTAGCAGATCATGCCTCCAAAGAAACGTAACCAACCCACCGGTAAGACGCCGCTGCGTTCCAAGCTACTGTCACAGCAGCCGTAATAGCCTTCGTAGCTGTGCTTAACGCTAACAACACAAATGTGGGCGGAAGTGTTAATGGCAATCCAAACCTTGGTGATAACCAATTTCAGCAACAAGTGCCCACTAGGAAGGACACACCTGATCTTAAAACTAACATTCTGAAACGAAAGTTCAAAGGAAGTTCTTTAACCTAAGGACCTACTGAAAGGCAACGAACTGGGGCATTTAACACCCCAGCCAACCCTGATGTTCCAACACCAACCACATCCTACTTTGGAAATCTCCCGCACTGTAGCAAATGCAACTACTATCATTGTGGAGTCTGCTGAGTGCCGCATTGCACTAGATGCAACAGGAAGGGACACACCACCCACAACTATAGGACCCTAGTCAAGCTCATCACTCCGACTACCAATGCTGGGGCTATTCCAACATGTCACCTCTGTGGCAGTGTTGGACATTTCAAAAGAGACTGCCCAACAGAGAAGAACAACGGGGGAGCAGGAGGAGTGTGACCTCAGAGGATGAGAAAGCATCAAAGAACCTTGCTATGTTTTGGTATGTTTTTGAAAACCCTAATAATTATTCATAATTGTGACTACTTTCTGGTCCAATTTAAATCGCGACATTCCTATAAGATTTGAAGCTCTAATGAGTAAATTATGATAGCTTAGTGAATACGTTAGAGTCAGTTGTAGTTATACATGACTTGCATACACCAAGCGATTATAGGAAGATCTAGTAAGAACCATTTCATAAAAAATTCCTGATTTCGATGTATCAGAACCCTCGTACTTGTGGTACCCTCCAATTTCGAAACAAACACTACAAACACCAGAGATATTCACCCAAGGGCACCAATGTGCTAACAAAACGATCCTTCCGGATGAACTTAACGCAAGATTCTACGACGCCATCCTATTTAGTTCGACTGAGTCTATGTTATACCAAACCCTGTTCTCTTAAATCGTCTGATCGCAAAACTCTCGTCGCTCGTAACAGCCAACTAGGTGCGAACTTCGAAAATTCATCTATCTTCGAAACCCAAAGGAATCCATGCGAGGAGCAAGAATCAGAACCAACGGGTACAATAGTGAAGATCTGCTGAAACATCTGGCGAGAGCCCGAATACAAGAAGGAGAGACTCACTTGTGTCTACCTTCGAGAAGTAATCCGTTTTCATGGTATACCTGTAACCATTACCTCCGACCGTGATAGCAAGTTTACCAAGAGAACTTAGTAACATACATCCTGTATTTCACGTGTCGAACCTAGATAAGTGTCTATCCGATTAGACACTTGCAATTCCCCTCGACAATATTGATTTAAACGAGAGTATACACTTCGTGTAGGAATCATTTGAACTAATGGACCAAGAAGATTTAGCGCACGAAACGAACGTCGCATTCAGATAGTAAAGGTTCACTGGGATACCAAACGAGAACTTGAATTCACCTGGGAGCATGAGGATCCAAGGAAACAGAAGTACTCCCATCTTTTCTAGGTCTACGAGCCATATCATTATTCTTGAATTTCGCGATGAAATTCCCTCTAACAGGGGGATGATGTGACAAACCGAAACTTCTACCTGGTACATCTAGTTAGTTAATCTAAGTTAAACTCGTTTCTGTTAACTCCTAGCACTGATTAAGGGTTCGTTTAAGCATTGTAATCTTGAGTACAACCAAGGTCGAGATTAGGAATGAGCCAGCTAGTTATATAGGGACGAAATTTAGCCATACACCCCTTTTGGAGGAGTGTGCGGCCGCACACATGGGTGTACGGCCGTACACACCCCTCATGGCCACACACCCACCCCTATATAAAGGGTAGACCCCTTTCCTTTCATTCCTTTAACATCCTGGCATCACACAACACCATTTCTCTCAAGCTTCTTCAACCACAAACCCTCCCAAGGCTTCAAAAACGTGAGTAATCCATCCCTTAGCTTGTTGTGCTTGAAGAACCACTTAATATAAGCCTAGAATCATTGAACCCAACATGTTCTTCATCTCTTTGAAGGTGTGCGGCCGCACACCCACACAAGGTGACCTCACACTCCTAAAAGACCCTCCAAAGTGAGAGTTGGACTTCCATATTCGAGTTGGACATGAACCTAGCTTTGGTACACCTTAGTGTTGGATTAATGTCTAAGTCCATAACTATAATTGGTAAGACTTGACCCGACCCGGCATGGTCCATTTGGGTTGCATGGCATCATGCACTTGGATAGACTAAATGAGAGAAATAAGACACTTATGGTTATTAATATATTATAAGTTCTAGTATAATAATAATAAGAATAATGAGATTATTTAATTAGTATTGATCAAGAATTAATCTAGGATTAATTAAGTGATCAAAAGAAGACTAATTAAATATATGGGTTGATTGTGTAAATCATCCATACTTGTATAGTGGGCTTATGCTCCATGGATAATCAAGTTGGGCTAAAACCCATAAGATGGTTCATGGATGCTCCATGGTGTATTTGAACCCATGGATCCAAGGAAATGGAAAGCCATGACAATTAAGAGTTTACCCTAATTGTAACACTATATAAAGATCACATTCTTGGGAAAAATCGGCCACAAGAGAGAGTAAGAAAGGGCTAGCTGATTTTCATGAAGTGTAGAATTCTCTCAAGTCATTCCATGTGTATTTGGTGTTGTGTGAACCATTTGAGGTGTCACACTTGGGGCACTAGGCACTCAAGCTTCATGAAGACTTTCTACACCAAAGAGGTATGTATTCTATCTTGCTATAGTCATTGTTTTGTATGCTAGATTAGGATAATACCTTGGAAGTTCTTATTTGCATGTATAATAGAGAAAACATAGATCCAAGGTATTTAGGGTTGCATGTACACTTAGGAGTGTTAGAATGCTCAAAACCTAACAGTGGTATCAAAGCCTAGGCTTGTTTTCTTGTTATACTTGCAAAAGAAGCTGGAAAATCGAGTTTTGATGCTGTCTGCCCAGCAGACTCGCCGAGTCCAAGGCAAAATGCATCCAACTCGCCGAGTTGGTTCGTGCACTCGACGAGTTGGACCCCCAGACAGCATAAACTCGACTGTTTTGGCTAGAAATGGACTAGGAACATTACCCTAAGTTGTTTTTGATCTTATAAACTTGTTTTTATTGTGGTAATGTTCATGCTAATCCATTTTCAAAGATAATTGTCAATAGATTCATGTTTTGTATTAGTTTAAGGTTTAGACTAATTACATGAAAAAGTTTGATTTGAATTATCTTGTTCTTATGAGTTGCTTAGATTAATAGAAATGTTGAGTGAAATAGTTGTTTTCAATCCATTTTAATCTAAGAGTTGAGTATAAAATGTGTTTGTGTAACTTGTCCTCAAGTTACATGAAGAGTCACATTAAAGACTCATAAAATTCATAAGAGTTGGCAATGGTTACAAAATGAAGAGTCTTGTGTCATTGAATAATTTTATGACTCCATAACTTGTCCTCAAGTTATGGAAGTTCAAGAGTCACTTCATTAAAGAAAAAAATATGTAACCATAATTAAATCCATAAGTTATAAAATAAAGAAAAAGTTAGTTCTTTTATTAGTTTAAAGTCTTCCATAACTTGTCCTCAAGTTATGGAACTTGAAGAGTTTTTGGATTAAAACTACTTTAAACACATAAGTTATGGAATTAATTAGTTTTGAATAGTTTCAAAACTTGCCCTCAAGTTTTGGAATTTGAAAAAGTTTTCAAGTATGAATACTTTAATTCCAAGTTAGCCCTTAGAATTTTAAAAGTTAAAATTCAACCCTTATACTTTATAATATTATAAGTTAATAATATATATATATATATATATATATATATATGTATAAGAGTAAAGTCAGTCTTACCGCTAGTACGCCTCATTCACGAAGCCGGTCTATAAGGTGGGTATAAGGTTGTTGCCTATAAAATGGCAACTTAATGGGTGTCCACTCTCACCCACCGCTTGCTTGACTGGTGGAGGGTCGTTAGCCGAACGGGTTTGACAGGACTAGAATTCTCCCTTCATTAAAAGTATTAATGATAATACTAAGTAACTAAACTCTTAATAATACCCAATCTTAGTTACTTAGGAAAAATGTGAATAAGGTGCTAATCCATGAAATTACACTTTGCACTTTGTCAAAGTCGTTAGTGGAGCGTGTGTGGTTAACCGGCACACTAACTTGGACTTAACAAGGTAGGTAAAGGGTGACTTAATATTTATCATAGTATCGATGGAGCGTGTGTGGTTAACCGGCACATCGATTGAGGGGTAATTTATTAAGGGTACCAAGTGATTTGCATGGTTACTTCACACCTCGTTTTGTGATCCTCGGCATCCCAGTCACAAAACTTGGAGGGCACACTCGAGATTGAAACATGCCTTTGAAAAGTTCAATGAATCTCAAAGATCTAGGAGTTTCAAAACCAATTAAAACCTAATAATACATTTCGTTTATCTTGGTGGAAATTGGTGAATCGTCATTCACCTACCTTCAAATATTTTATAGCTTGGATTACGGCATACCTCTTCTAAGTTGTAAAATAGTTTGTTGGGTCCTAGCCTTAATATTTCATATTGGGTGTCATATTAAGGACTTAAGATCAACTATCTTGAATATCTCCCAAAAGATGTCTGGTTTAGACATTTATGATCTTCCCAAATCTCTTGAAACAAGCTTTCCTAATGAAGATGATGTCCCATGGATATCATACTTCTTCACCTCCTCCAATTATTCTCCCTAACCCACAAGTTATTGAAAAGTTTAAGGTCACTCAAGCCCTATTGGCAAGGCAAGGTCTAGGTGTGGACACATCTTGGAGATGTACTCACATATTGACAAGCCGGGAGAGTTGGGTGTCAAAGTCTTGAGAAAGTTGGTGGTTCAATCACTTTCTAAGTCACATAGTGAGTTCCTTTAGGACACCTATGAAACAGACTATGACAAGACCCTTAATGATCTTATCTATTTGCTAAGATCAACTTCCTAAAACTTTATGGACATTGACAATGATGACATTAGATATCTAGTAAAGCTCTCTCTTCCCAATGGAAAGGGATCGGCCATAGTCAACTCGGTTGACCAAATGGTAAAGAGAAAAGCTAAGTTTGTGATAGTCTCGTGTATCTTTATCAAAGGGTCCATATGTTTGTATTGCCAAAGAAAGGGGCATTGGTTGCGAAGCTGCCAAATTTACCTAAGGATGTTAAAGTCAATAAGTTTGACTCTACTTCAGATAAATTCCACTATCTAACTCTGTTAAGTTTCTATTCTGAGATTCTTGATACATAATGTGATTGGGTCACATGGTGATGTTTAAGAATCAAAGGAAAGTGAAGAAACTTAAAGAAAGAATATGCTGAATCTGATCGCATAGATGGATTTCTATAGTTTGAAAAATCGGAGTCTTGAGCTACTTCTTAGGAGTTATGAGATATTGCTTAGGAATAGATAACAACAAGTTTTCATATGGATTGTAAGGATAAGTTTTTTTCCGCAAAGTTTTAAAATAAAAGGAAATTTTTGATTTTATTTATTTTAAAATATCCTTACAATGGCATTTGAGGAAAAATTGTTGCTTATATGATTCCATTAAGAGCAAGAGTGGAAATATGAAATTGATTCTTTCATTTGTGGTAATGTCTAAATTTACCAAATAAGGAAAGATTCTCATCACCCAAGTTTCAAGTGGACCGGAACTTGGAATCATGCAAGTTGTATAGCATGATGAATGAGAACTTTCAAGCATTGGAAAATTAAGACTAATTACTTATTCACATGGATGTGTGAGTCAAGTAATGGACTAAGGGATCGAGTACATAGTCTTGTGCACTGATTTAGTCCACCACAAAAGTTTGATAAGACTCTTCGTCATGATTTACTTAAGTTCAGTAAATATGATTATACTTACAAGCTTAAGTGTAACTCTGAGACATTGGAAAAAGTTTCAATGTATGGCAGAGCGAATAAGAAGAATCAAATTAGGCAGAAGGATAAAAGTTTCTCAAATCTGAAAAGATGGAAGAGTACTTTAGTATCAGCTTTTGTGATCATCTTAATGATTAAGAAACCATAGCACAATTAGTTCTCTAAGGAAATCTTAGTGCATTCTTATGACTAAGAAGAGGGATCTTGAATTGTTGAAATGGTTAAATCAAGAAGATGAGTCATACTTCGTTCCAATACAAGTCTTAGAGTCATACTCCAAGATTGTAACTTGAGTGACATGTCTCAAAAGAAGGTTTAAAACACTTGTCAAGTGTAAGAGTAAAAGTTTTCTACTCTTGTACATTTGAAATTGGTAAGTTGTGATGTTTTGGATAAAACAAAGACCAACTAAGGCCAATTGTGTGAAGTGTTTGTCTTGATTAGAATCCACACTATCTCTTGGATATTTGACAAGGGAGTCTTATAGGTCAAGAGGACAGTGGGAGTCTTAAAGGTCTTGAAAGTCTCAAGAACTAATCAAGAATAAAACCTGAAGTTCTTCACTAGCACATGACTTGAGGTTTATAACCTATCGTGTTGACATATTCTGTGCCCATTCCAGTTAAAGTTGACTTTGCATATGAGTTCTTAGAGTTCTCAATGTGTTGCATAACAACTTGGAAGCAATGGTAGGCCCTTGAGCTGCCAGGTGGCAAGAAATTAAGATTGAGTTCAATCCATATGAGTTTGGATTTGTCATTATCCTTGTCTTGTGACTATGATTTTGACAATTCACATGGATAAGAACACATACACCAGTAAATCTAAGTGTCATAAGGTTTCTCTTCGATTCATGAAAATGATGGTGAGGAAACACTTTCACTAAGTAGATTTTAGCTAGATAGCAATTGTGATTTTTGCATTCTCAAAGTCGTTAGTGGAGCGCGTGTGGTTAACCGGCACACTAACATGGACTTGTGAGAAGTGGCAAAAAGGTCTAAACATTATGATTACGGCATCCCTCTTCATAATTGTTTAGATACACAAGTGTGATATCTAAGGGAAGGTGTATGATTTTGATAAAGTCTTATCAAAACAATCTAGTATCAGAAATCTGAACTTTGGTAAGAAAGTCAGCTGATTTCTGAGTACATGTCAAAGCTAGTGGGAGCATAAGTGTTATGCTAATAATCATCATGTTAGTGGGAGCATGATAATTATGATAAGTATTGCAAGATAGCAATGTTAATTATAGAAAACAAAAGGTTTCAATTGGGAAAAGTTGTTTTGCTATAATTAAAGGAGAGGAAATTATACTTCATCTCAAATCTATAAGCTTAGATCATGAGGTTTTAATCATTTAGTCAAGGAAATATATATGAATTTCATGTTGGAATGGCTCAACATAAGGAAATTCTGTATATGGGTCCATTATTTGCGTTCTAAAATTCGATTATGATTACGGCATCCCTTTTCATAATCTGAATTATGAGAACTTGGCAAATTGAAATGGAAATGTTATAGCAAAAGACTGGTTTAGTCTTTATGTGAGACATCATGAATCGTGTCCCATATGCTTCGGATATAGGATCGATTACATGTGCTATAATCATCCGTTCTAAAATTTTCCAAATGCCTGGGGCATTAAGAAGGGAAAAGATTTAGAACTGGATATGACTAAAAGGATTAAACAATTGTCGAGGACAATCTAAGGTTTACCACAGATTGGTTGCTCAAGGACAGTTGGAAGTATAGTGATAATTCTGGAAGGACCATATTGACATAATCTGTAAGGAGGCAACTCTTGTTCAGAAGTGATAGTCAAAATGGAATCTGGAAATGTTTCAAAGTTAGATTTTTCAATCTGTGTAAGATTAAGGAAACTTAATGCAAGAAGGATATTTCCAAGGAGCTGATCTCCTTTGGAATACTCTGTAATGATTGTTGCCAAGTCTTTATGACTTTGTGCATAATCATTACAAGAGGATCAATGCATATAAGTTTAGAATCTGACAGATTCCAGTAAATGGCATGAATTTGGAATTCTTGCATTTGCAGTAAGGATTTGGGAGTGTGAAAAAAGAATCATTGAAGTTATGTTCAATTGATCTAGTTCACAAAGTAAAGATCATATACAAACATAGTATGCATACTTGGTGTATGGCATGACTAGTGTTTAGAAAACATAGTGTACATGCTTGGAGCACGAGACAACTATTGTTTTAAATTCAAGAATAAAGTTGATAGCTGAAACAGTATACAATGAATAATGTGTAATCATATGGTGATAGGTTTTGATACCATATTGGATTCTATTATTATTGTGTTTCACTTTGCATGTTTTGACTTCCCGAATAAACTGGGTTATTCTTCTAGAATGACTAAGTTATTCAAACTATCCACAGTCGGTCATATGTTGGAAGTAGATATGAATTAAGACTGTCATGATGGGTTGTAGAGGTCTAAGGTGTTGGAAAAGGCTACAAAAATCATGAGTGCTCATAAGTTCTGAGTATTGGATTCAACCCGCGCTCATTGGAATCACTTCATGGATTTTATCACGAGTGATCATGAGACGATAATATCTTATATTCTTCAAACCTAGAGATATGAGTTGTTACTATGATTTGATAGTACATTGATTGCACGAAACCGCATTTGGTAACTCTGTGCTATAAAACGTGCCTTTGTGTATGATTCAACAAGTAGTAGAACAAGCCATATGAGTCGAAGTTTATCCATTCCTTTTACCTTCGGGATAAAAGCGATATCTGTGGGCCCCTCGATGATTTGATGATGACAAATGGAAGTGCTCGGCCGGGCCAGGACTGATTTGATTTGTTCAATTAGTCAGTCGTCATAAATCGGAAATCGGGAAACAACAAATGGACATAGAGAATGATTATAATCCATGTCTCAGTCCATATGATATCTAGAATGGAGGAATATATGATCCCTTATCTAATGGACAAGTCACTGACAAAGGTCAGAGTTCATCGACAAGGTCAGAGTTCGACGGAAGCTTTTGAGAGCTACGATTGCCAGTTGGTTCCTGAAGTCATACGCAATAATAGTTTTAGACTTATCCAAGTGGGAGACTGTTGGATTAATGTCTAAGTCCATAACTATAATTGGTAAGACTTGACCCGACCCGGCATGGTCCATTTGGGTTGCATGGCATCATGCACTTGGATAGACTAAATGAGAGAAATAAGACACTTATGGTTATTAATATATTATAAGTTCTAGTATATTAATAATAAGAATAATGAGATTATTTAATTAGTATTGATCAAGAATTAATCTAGGATTAATTAAGTGATCAAAAGAAGACTAATTAAATATATGGGTTGATTGTGTAAATCATCCATACTTGTATAGTGGGCTTATGCTCCATGGATAATCAAGTTGGGCTAAAACCCATAAGATGGTTCATGGATGCTCCATGGTGTATTTGAACCCATGGATCCAAGGAAATGGAAAGCCATGACAATTAAGAGTTTACCCTAATTGTAACACTATATAAAGATCACATTCTTGGGAAAAATCGGCCACAAGAGAGAGTAAGAAAGGGCTAGCCGATTTTCATGAAGTGTAGAATTCTCTCAAGTCATTCCATGTGTATTTGGTGTTGTGTGAACCATTTGAGGTGTCACACTTGGGGCACTAGGCACTCAAGCTTCATGAAGACTTTCTACACCAAAGAGGTATGTATTCTATCTTGCTATAGTCATTGTTTTGTATGCTAGATTAGGATAATACCTTGGAAGTTCTTATTTGCATGTATAATAGAGAAAACATAGATCCAAGGTATTTAGGGTTGCATGTACACTTAGGAGTGTTAGAATGATCAAAACCCAACACTTAGAATTGGCTTTTTGGACATCATCATGTAGGGTGAACGCTGCACACACCAGTGTACGGCCGCACACACCCTTGTGCGGCAGCACACTCCCGTGTGCAACCACACACACACCCTAGGACCACAAACTCATTTCTAGGACCCTAAATTTGTACTACAACTTAGTATGGACCTAGAACACTATATGGATGCAAGTATGGACCTTGAAAGCACCTTCCATCATGAGTGTACGACCCCACACCCATCAGGCCACACACCTATGGCCGCACACACCTTTAAGGTGGCCATACACATCCCTCATGCAATCCTTTAAGGTTCTAGCACTTAGTGTAGGTGGTCCCAAGTTCTTAGAGTGGTTCTCCATCACATTTAGTAGAAAAATACCTTCATTTGACTCCTTTATGTGTCATTACATGTTAATTAGGATCAAATCATGTTCAAGGCTTCACTTGAGCATCCGACATTCCGTATCGATCTTTCATTCAAATCGCCATAGGTGAGTTCATACCCCTACGTTTTTCCGAGTTTTCATGTTTTCAGTGGGGAATACAAGCAAAAGTACAAGAAAACTTGTGGTCAAAATATATTATTTTGTTTAAGGTAATTATATTTTTAGTATGCTTTTAACATGGAAAACAATTTTTACCAAATGATTAAGAAATCAACTCGTAGAAACAGTTTTCAAAACTAGGGTAACGAACTTGAGAATCATGTAGTAAAATGTATTATTTTATAAAGGATTCATGCAAATCATAACTAGGATTTTCAGTATTATTACATGTAAATTTTTTTGGTCTAAGTTGGAGAAACGTCCTTTTTAACACTCCCATAGAATCAGAGTGTAGGACTAGCACTTGTAACCAGAATCTCTTGTAGGGAGAGAGTGAGTGTTGTGTATAGATCTATAGGGGAATAACTATCCCGCACCTCGCTGCTAGCTACAGTGGGACCGACAGGTCTATGGGTGACAAAATCATAAAGGATACTGGCCCCGATACGTGCCATATCAAGTTAATGTATGGTTATAAAACTTACAACCCAGATAGCAGATATTTACTTTTATAATAATGAATCAAGTGAACTAACCTCAAATTAATAACCAATTTGATTACTAGAGGGTATTAATAATACCTTCAGGATTTAGTTCTCCACGTATTTATTAGTTTTATTTATGTAGTAAGGCTAATATACCTTACTGGGAGTAACCAGGGTTTTAAAAGAAAACTACGTGTATCTATATAAGTATGGTAGATACTTGTACACCTCAGTTTAGAACGAATAACCAACCATAAACTTTTAGGTAAAATATAGGATTTTCCCCAGATAACTTGGCTTTTCATAAACGTATTTGTTGTTACATGTAACTAATGATATTCATATTCATTCCACGAATCCTTGGATTGTACATACCTCGTATGAATCGGGAAGTCATTTAAGGATTGTGTTTTCAAACACGCTTTTCATAAGAAAATATAGGATTTTCTTGGGGAACACTTTTCAAAAGGATAAAAGAAACATTTTCCACCAAAACTAAATGCTTATGAACTCACCAGCTTTATGCTGATATTCTTTCAAAACAACTTGTATTCTCAGGGATTTAGTAGATAGGTACTTCCAGGATTTTGGAGAAGTCGGCACGTTAGAGTCACGTCTTTCAATTTTACTTTTGTCATGGACAAAACTATGTACTAAGACAATGTAAACCTTATTCTTATATGTATTCAATGTTTGGTTGTGTTTACTATGCTTGATATGATACAACTATTATGATACTACGCATGACGTCCTCCACCCCGGAACGATTTCGTCGTTCCAGTTTCGGGGTGTGAAAGATTGGTATTAGCGCCCTTGTTTATAGCGAACTAATTATACCGAACCTTACATGGTATATAACTATAAATACTAAGGGGCCTAAGTGATCTAAACTAAAAGTATACTTTCAAAATATAAGTATTTTTATAAAAAATATACAAGTATACCTAAGTACCTGAATCAATGTCGTAAGTAGAACAAAACAAAGGTATTTGGATGTTGGACATCATGGTTAAACATGGGCAGTTATGTAATCATGTCTATGATCAATATAGCCTGATCAACTATATTCATTCGAGACATGACCAACATGTGCTTGGGAGTGACTGTGGTGTTGCCGCAAGCCTAAAAGTTACCTAGATACCAGAAGAATTCTAGAATCAAACATAAGGGTTAAAATACTATCGGAGTATTTTAGGATGCTATAGCGAACGAACCAGAAACTTACCCAAGAATCCATTCTTCAAGAATCAATCTTGTAGCTATAATACATTGGAAGTATTATTAGAGTCAATGCCTATTAACTATCCCTCTACCATCACCTCGCGTAGATAGCATGGCTGGATTTCATATTCCTTGCGATTCGTACTTTCCCAACCAAGGAAATTTTGGATGGCTCGAGACAGAGCCAAAAGAAAATCATGAAATTCGCTTGGATGATGACTTCGCAGAACAATTACCCGAAGAGGCCGACTTAGAACCTGAAGTCGATAGGTGGAGTCACGATACCAAATCCTAATCCTCGACTTGAGTTCGAAGGCCCAACGCCTATGTGGGTCGGAAGCTTGGATAGGTGGACTCACGAGCAAGGCTAACCCCGCCCGTACAATGGGGACTGCCGCTTCTACAAGGTGAACGAGGGAGGCTCCACAGACAGAGACCTTCCAATCATAGTCTTCCGAGTGACCCACAATGTTGAACAAAACGTGGCGGTCATTCAGCGAACTGTGGAACTTGAGACAGACTTGGTTGCCTACGCAAACCGCATTCGCAATCTCAAAGTTGCCCATGGGAGAACTATGAGAGACAATGAAGCTCTGGAACGAGAGCTAGCTACCACTCGAGCTAAGGTCATAGAGATCCGAGTACGCCAGTAAGTATATGAGAGCCGCCTGCTTGACATGGAGCGCCAGCTGGCTAACATAAGGAGCCGTCCGAGAAGTGCCTGTCGCCATTTGTAAATATTCTACTCATTCTTACTTTGGTTTAAGAATAGTTTTCATACCTATGCTCTAAATAACTCTTTTCCCTGTAGACATTCCTGTCTTGCAAGTGCTGATTCACTAGTTCTTTATGTTGTCAAATTGTTCCTCTATTAGTATGTTGTAGACCTACTCCTAGGTCAAATTTTCCGAACTCTGTGTAATCTCAATACCAACAATAGTGACAACAATCATATTTAAGTTAAATATTATCATTGTCAAAAGTATACCTTAGATCAGTAGCATGCAAATTAAGCAAATTTATCAAAGTCAACCACCATTTCATCTTAAAAGCTTATGCCATAGGAAGTACTCTTACCTTAAGACGATCATTCCTTTTTCCCATCGATTTTATATCAGTCTCCATAAAAAGCTACGGTGTCATAATCGGTATGAGATGGTTGAGCCCCAAATCATGCTGATTTCCTTGGCTTCGAGAAGGCGATTCGTCTCAATCTTTCCCTCTGACGAAGTCCTCACTAGTTATAGTGATAAAATTTGTTCGAACCTTCATATCATTTCCTGCGCCAAAGCCAAGAAGAACCTACGAAAGGGATTCCATGCATTCCTGACTCACGTTGTCGATGAGATGCAAAAATTTAAAGGCCTTGAGAGCATCTCCAAAGTCTGTAGCTTTCCTAATGTCTTCCCCAAAGACATTCCAGGGATTTCCTCCGAATGTTAAGTTGAATCCCGTATCGACTTGACCCACGAAAATACCCTTATAGATAAATCTCCGTATTGTATAGAGCCGACGAAAATGTGAGAGCTATCCAGCCAGCGCAATGAGTTGAACAACAAGGAGTTCGTAAGTTTATTGTATGTGAACTTTATTGTGATCAAATCTTTATCGACTTGTCTTCTTCACAAGGAAAGGAGTCTTTCGTGAGAGAGAACTCATATGCCAAGGGGACAGTGGGAGGCGAATTAACCTTGACGAGCTTCAAGATTCAAGCGGTGAAGGAAGCTCAAACATTGGCACTCAACCCGAGGAGGAAACTCTGGTTGAACCAATTGACAAGTCTATACCTTCGAGGTGTTCTAGTAGAGTTAGTGTTCCACCTGAGTTTTATGGTTTCCATATTACTGAAGAAAGTGATATATTTATCAGTGATAGCACACTAGTAGATCTGGATGAACCTAATAACTACAAGGAAGCCATGGTAGGCTCCAAGTCTTCTAAAGGGAAAGAGGCTATGGACACCGAGATTCAGTCCATGTATGAAAATCAAGTTTGGAACTTGGTTGACAATGTATTGGGTCGAAAGATAGTTGCGTGCAAATGGATCTTCAAGAAGAAGACCGACATAGATGGGAATGTACACACATATAAGGCGCGACTAGTTGTGAAGGGCTTTACTCAAACTCTGCGAGTTGATTATAATGAGACATTCTCACCAGTAGCAAAGATTAAATCTATGAGGGTTATGTTGGCCATTGCTGCATTTCATGACTATGAAATATGGCAAATGGATGTCAAAACCAATTTCTTTAATGGAAAGTTGGCTGAAGATGTTTACATGAGTCAACAAATATCAAGGGAACCCTAGTAAACCTCATTAGACCGCAGTTAAGAACATTCTCAAGTACCTGCAGAGGACTAAGGACTGGGTCCTTACCCTTGGTGGGAGTGATGACTTGAGAGTGACAGGGTATAGCGACGCCAACTTTCAAACCGACAAAGATAATTTCCGCTCTCCGTCAGGTTGGGTGTTTACCCTGAATGGAGGAGCAGTGACATGGAAAAGTTCCAAGTAGGAGATTGCAGCTGATTCAACATGTGAATCAGAGTACATATATGCAAGCAAAGCAACGAAGAAGGCAATATGGTTGAAAAACTTCATCGGAGACCTTGGAGTTATTCCTTCCATATAGGTGGATGTGGAAATTTTCTACAATAATGAAGGGGCAGTTGCCTTAACCAAGGAACCGAGAGATCATGGAAGATCCAAGCATATCGACAAAAAGTACCACTTCATAAGACATCAAGTAGAGGAAGAGCACCTCGTGGTGAAGAGGATATTGTCAGAGGACAACCCAACAGATCCTCTTAGAAAAGGACTGATTTGGGTTAAGCACCTGCAGCATGTGAGGGGCATTGGGCTAAAGGACGATATTAGTTTTAGTGATTAGATAAACCAAAACTTGTAATAGATAAATTGTAATTGGCATTTGATGATGAATAAAAGGAGTTTTATTTATAAGTAAAGTTACTATCTTGTGTCAGTCGTTTACTATTGCTTCGCTTTGCATGTTTTGACTTCCAGAATAATAAGATTTATTTAAACTATCCATAGTCAATCATACTTTGGAAGTAGGTATGAAAGAAGACTGTCATGAGTTGGCTTGTAGATTTTTCTAAGGATTAAGGCATAGCAACAGCTTTGCTATACTAGTCATGAGTACTTCTGAAATAAGATCTGAGTATAGGATCAAGCCTCACTCACTTGAATCACTTCATGGAATTTATCTCGAGTGATCGTGAGACGATAATATCATATAAGTCTTCAAAGCAAGACATATGAGTTGTTGACTACAAGTTGGTTGTCAATTGATGATATGAAAACGCATCAGTAACTTGATGTTATAAAACTTATCCTTGTGCATGATTTAATGAGTAGTTAGTACAAGCATATAATGTCGAAGTTTATATGTTCCCTTTTATCCTAAGAGTATTAAAAGCGATATCTTGGGCCCCTCGATGATTCTGTTTTGACTTATGTGTCGTGCCCGGTCAGAACTAAATTGATGTTTTAAGTTATGTCCTATGTCAGACGAATTGGAAATCGGGAAACAAACTGTTGGACAATAAGTATGACATTGTTCCATGTATTTGTCTAGCTGATATCTTGAGAACAGAGGATTATATAATCCATTATCTAATGGATGTGTCACTGACTGGGTCAGAGTTGACATCGGCTTTTGAAAGCTTATGATTGCTAAGTCGGATCCTGTACATTGGCAATTATAGTTACTAGAATTATCCAAGTGGGAGACTGTTGGGTTTTGGTGTCTAAGTACATAACTATAACTGGGATGTACTTGACCCGATTGTAGCATGGTCCCTTTTGGATTGCCTTCACTAGTGAAACTTGATATAATGGATTTGGGGAATAAGGTTGTTTATGGATTATTAATATATTACAAGTATAATATGTTAATATGAAATCATATTATTTAATTAGTATTGATCAAGAATTAATTTGGAATTAATTTTGTGATCAAAAGAGACTAATTAAATATATGAGGATTGATTTTGTAAATCAATCATTCTTGGAGTGTGAGCCAATGATCCATGATTATGTAGGTGGGCTAAACTAATCCATGGAGGTTAAACCCATGGAGCATGAGAATGTGGAAAGTCATGGGTTATTAGGGTTTACAAAGTGTAACCCTAGCATGTGCAAGACTATAAATAGAACCTCCTAGATCCAAAATCAGCTACACCATCTCTTGGGGATAAACAACTTATTCTCTTAAGCCTCCTCTTGCATTTTGGTGTTTGTGAACCAATAGAGGCATCACACTTGAGGTGCTCAAACTTTCAAAGGTCAAGAACTCTACCCCACTCAAGAGGTAAGCATCCAAACAAAGTTTATATTGTGTAGCTTCAATTGTATGCTAGATAGGGAGAATGTGTTGGAAAAATTGAAAATGCATGTATAATTAGAGAAAACATAGATCCAAAGCATTTAGGGTTGCATGTGCACCACATGAGTGTTATAGTGATCAAAACCCAACACTATTATGCGAAAAGACTTGGGAAAGTTCATGATCAAACAAAGAATCTTTTGCTAATGGGTAAAGGAAGTGATGAGAATGATCAGACTTATCAAATAAGGTAATCTAGATCTAGTGATGAAGAAATGCGTCATCCTACTCGTGGAGTGTTATTTGCAAAGTATGAAAAAGGTGATTCATATGAGAAGAGCTTGTTTGAGAAAAGTGTGGAGGAAAGTGATGAGAATTTGAGGAGTATGAGAAAGTGGGTGAGGAAAGTAACGAAGAGTTTGGGGATTCCACTAGGAGATGTTTTGTTTCAACGGCTCAAAAATCTCCAATGACTTCTAAGGTGCATGATCTTCTCATTTTTTTTCTTAATATTCCTTTAAATTCTTATCATGTTTTTCTTATGTGAATTTGAAAAAACTTGCTCTTACTTGAAAGACATGCTTATTTCGATGAGTAATGAAGCTGAGAAATCTAAGGCGTCCCTTTGTGAGGCTCGAAATAGTTTGGAAGAAAAGAAAAGTAAAATAGAGAGTTTAGAGCTTTTCATCACGAATGCTATGTGTGATAGGGATACCCTTAGAATGGACAATAAAATATCAGTCAAACAACGTAATATCTAATGTAACAACGCAAATCTATTTTATGGCAAGTTAACCGATCTTTATCATTCTATTGACATTTATGTTGAACAACATAGGAAGTTTCTTCCGTTTATTACTTTCAAACGAGAGTTAGTTGATGAGATTAATTTCAACTGTGAGAATAAAGTAGCCAACTATGCCACAATTCCTAATGATTCATATGCTTATGGTGTAGTCGACATAAATGATTGTTTAAATGCTGATATGCTTGTTAAAATTGAGAATGAGACCTTGACTAAAAATGAACAAATCAAAATTTTGAACAAAACATAGAGATCGACACAAAGTACTCAACAAAATTTATATAAGTGTCGGGACCAAAATCGTGAGAAAAATCAAGTTTTTCTTCGAAAATCAGCCAAGTGTTGTCACACCCCGCTAAATCGGAAACACGAGGCATGACAGTATAAAAGGTTTAATAACAAAAGTTAGAAGACAACACCTACCATAGTATCAAAAATCATCACAAATTTACAATGGGTTTGACCAATTTTAAAAGAAATTACAATGTAAATTGAAATACAACACATGCGAATGCTCGTAAAAGTGATGTGTCCCTAAGTGCCACTTACTCGATGATTCCTGAAAAAGCATGTAAAACGAGCGTCAACTATAAAAATAGTTGGTGAGTACTCACAAGTTTATAACATAATATAGTTTAAAATGCATGATAATATGAATATTGATCACAATTCCCATAAACAAATGTTCATTGGTAAAATAAGTAAATAAGTTTTCATGAATAGAAGCGCGTTGCTAAAGCGAGTAATAAAGTTTCCATAAATAGAAATATATTGCAAAAATGAGTATTAAGTTTGCATAAACAAAGTTCGTTGTCATCATGAGAGATAAAGTATGTTGCCCAAATGAGATGCAACGTTTATATTCTTATAGGAAATAAAGTTTTTTTTTACTAAAAAGAATAAACAAGTTTCATTGCTATAGTGAGCAATCAAGTTCGTTGCTACAAGGAGCAAACAAGTTTGTTACTATAAGAAGCAACCAAGTTCGTTGCTATAACAAGTAAATAAGTATTTAGTAACAAAGTTTTGTTGTTATAGCGAGATACAAAGTTTATTGCTATATTAAGCAATGAGTTTGTATGTGTATGAGCAAACAATGAGTTCCCAACCAAGCCTATGATTGATGCCCTATCAGGATCTATGCTTACCGTTCCATAGAATATATGGTATCATGCATTCAAGCAATCGGGCGAGTGAGGAGTTGTCAATTCCTAATGGCGCTATCCATAATGACCATTGGCTCAAAGAGTTAATGGTTGGAGAAATGTGTAAGGGAAGGGACTTAAGACGATAAGTTCTCATGTTTCATGTCGCATAGACATACATAGAGAGATATAGCAAAATATAGCAATCAAGTTTGATACAAATCTATTTAAAATACAACGGGCAAATAATAGTTTTTCGGACATGCTTTTCCACCCCAAACATAAAAACCGAAAATAGGGGAATGCGTGAATACTCATAATATGCAAAATATAGCAACCAAGTTTATATGAATCAAATAAATACAACGAATATAAATTGTTTAGGACATGGTTTCCACCCCAAAACATATAAAAAACCGAAAATAGGGGAGTGGTGAATACTCACAATATGTATTCAGATGATGCAAATGGTGCCTTGAACTACGCTCCACTCGTACCACTATCATTTTCCGACAACGATGTTACACACTAATGAGTCTCTAAATGAAATCTAATACTAGTATACTTACTACTACAATAGAATTATGCTAATAATGTGTCAAAATTTAATATTGTTAAGTTACAAACATTTTTCTGAAATGGTTAAATTTTAAAGCTCACGTGATTAAGACAATTTTGGATATTAATTTCCAGATTTTTGTAATATTAATTGAGAGTATTTCAACACATTTAAATGTGTTTTAAGCTCTTAAAAATCCAAAATAATGTCAAACAGTTTTCAAAAATTCTCAAACTTTTCATTTTCATTTTAAACACAGTAGAGGTCCTCCATAAATTTTCCTTTGAGTTTTTGATATGAGAAACTGTTTTTTCAAAATTTTAAGCCTTCATAACAATATAAATTCGTTAAAAATATCATCCAAATGATACAAATTCCCAAACTTTTTACGATACTGCCATTAGATATACTTAAGCTGGAAAAAATATAAAAATGGATTTCTAGACTGTTTAACCCAACTTTATGATTTTTGTGCATTTATTATAACAAAAATTGAAATAAATAGAAAACAGTTTCCAAGAATTTACCTAGGATTTATAGACCTCAGTAATTCTTTATATGAATTATTGCCTTATTTTCTTGCAATAATTATAATAATTCGAGAAAAATGAATTACTTTCTGAAAATTTGTAGAACATCTCATTTTGTTGATGGAATTCTGAGTAAAATCGGATTTGATCAGAAAATAAGTTTTAGATATTTATTTGGGAATAAATCCTTTATGAACCTATTTGAGTGCTTTTTAACAACAAAATTTGATCATCTAGCGTCTAAGCTTGAAGATCATCACATGCATGTTGGTTTGAAGACCATTCATGAGTTTGAAATTTTCAAAATTCGTTTTTGAAAGAAAACTATGGATGAATGTGGTGTTTTTCCATAAAAAACATGTAGAAAAATCCATTTCCTTGATTTTGACTTAGGTTTAGGTCATGGGACGTCACCATCTACAACATGCATGTTGTTTTTGGATGAAATCCTACCACCATCATCATTAAAACCGTGAGTAGGTGCAAGTTTTCATGATTTTACTATAGAATGGAGTAGAAAAGGAGAAAGTGCAAGAAAATAGCAAAACTTGAAGGAAAAGTGAAGTAGAATGAAAGAAAATTCGGAATTACCTTCAAAATTACTTCAAATGATGAATATTTAGAGTTTAAGGTGTGTTATTGGGGCCATTTTTCTTTAACATTTCGTGGTTAGGGTGAGGGGAAGAGAGAAAATGCGATGGTGATGAAGAGTGTGAGAGAAAATGAGAGAAGATGATTAAGTGTAGAAGAAAGGAAAATGATTTAATGTGTTGGGAAGACAATTTTTGAAGGAGGAGAGAGGGGGAACGAAAATTATGAGGCATGATGCCCTCTCCCACACTTTTTTTAATAACTTTTTTAGATTTTATAAAGTATGCTTCCAATTTTATAAAATCTCATTTCTTTGAAATGCACAGTTATTGAATTTTAGTTATAAAAACCCTTGGTTTTTAAATTAGATAACAAGGTTAAATGTTAATGACTTCAATTTTTTTTCCTTGATTATATTTCCTTGAATTTAGTTATTTTAAATTGATCTTGTAATGTTCATAATTATTTTAATTGAATTTTAGAGGTCAAATTTAATAAATTGAGGTTTTTAGGGCATTTAGGGGTTTTGAGAGTTTGCAAATATTTGAATATCAAAATAAATTGAATTATTTGAGATTTCAATTTATGTTAGAGTTTCATAACTATTTTCTAGTTAAAAATAATGTTTGTAATTTACTTTATCGGTTTATTGGCATTCTATGTAGTGGTTCCGAAATTCAAGTGAAATTGAAGAATCAAGTATACTAGCCCTAGTTTTCAACTTTAACTTAAGTTCCTACGAGACTCGAACCTAATTTATACCACTAGGTCAAGTGCATGATGTGTGTATATGATTCATGAAAAGGTGTTCGAGTCAAAGAGCGACCCGAATATGGATAGTCACTACAGTTAAGTAGTTGTAGAATTCAGATATCAATGTGAAATCTAAGTACACTATCCACTGTTTCTTATTGTTTCCAAGTTTCTATTAGGTTATAAATTAGCTTATAGTTACTAAGTCTAGTATGTGTCGTGCCTATAGGTGAAACTAAGTTTAGTCAAATCTAGAACCGACTCGAATTTTGACGGTTGCAACAGTCTCTCTCGGTTGAAAGAATTTCGTCCTAAAATTCAATTCGTGACGTATTCTATTAGAACTCAACCGAATACAATTGTATAGTTGGAGAGGTGGTGACTTGAAGTGTTCTTTGATTATTTTGGGTTTATTTCCTCAATGGAAGAATCCAATTCTTTAGGTATAGTCAAATTAGTGTTTCTTTAATTCAAGTTCTTTCGTCTAGATTATGGAAAATTTGGTTCATGGAACCATGTTCCATCCACGACGATCTAGTTAAACATGATCCTCTAGTTATATATTATCTGAATTAAGAGAGCGGTATAAGTTTTGCTGAAGCAACAACTGCACTGAGCCTTAAATCCGCATTGATCCTTAAGTTGCATTCTAAATTAGCACTATGTGTAAATTCGCCGCTTAATAAAGAAGAGATTAGGAAAAATTTGTTCACTTCCGGGTTGGCTATTATATCCGAAAAAGATATATTCCGAAATAAGAAGGGGTAGCACGAATGAAAGGGAAGCGATCGAGGGTAAGTTCCAGAAATACGTACTAAGGGTAGGCAAAGAAGTTTTGGTACATCTCAAATGTAAAGGCTATTTAATGTCGTCTACAAAATAAATTACGAAATGATTGAGGATCTCTGAGGCTATAATTACTACTACGGTTACTTTTACAATAATGAAACCTTATTCTAAGAATAAATATATTTAGAGAGTCATTGTTGCAAATGGAGGCGATGAAAGTTTATGATAAATTAAATCACGTTGTGTAGATAACATTTTAAGTGTTTAGAAGTGATAAAAATCTCACTGTTATCAAAATATGTGTTTAGAAATGATAATTAATCTCAAAGAAAAGTGTTTATGGAGAAGAATAAAAGAAGAAAATTTATCCTTCACATATACTTTCTGGTTTTAGAAAAATGATAAGCATAAGGGTATTCATATTATGTATTAATTATAAGGAAAAATACAATGAAAATTGTATTTTAAATCAAGTTTCTGAATTTAGAACGAAATAGCAAATGTAAATACAGATTACTTACTATAGATTTTATAATAAAAATAAAATGTAAGTGATAAAAGGCGTAATTAAATATATCAAAGTTGACTAAATCAAAATTATGTCTCACGACTATACATGTATTAATTGCTCAAAACGATATGGTAGACTTCAAGTCTGTATGTGTACGAACGTGATACCAGGAGAAGCAAAATAGACATAAACAAATTTAGACAATGTATTATGTTACTATTATGGCCATGCGAGATCTAAAATCAGAAGGATAGCGAGAAATCAAGTTCAAGGGAAAGAAAAAGGAAGGTAGCGACGACGACAATGATTGCTATTGTTAAAATTATAAGAACAATACCTATAGGTAGATTTAAAAGCTGGTTGAGATATATTTCAAACTTCAATATTTGATGTATATTGATGATTAAATCGACATGTGGGAGTTTTAATGTGTTTGCTAAGGGTTGCTAAAAATTCATAAGTTATCTATTAAGTTAAACTCCATTTGTGAAAAAGAAGAAACCCTACAAATGGCAATTGAAAATCTGACAATTTTGACTTTTTAGACTAATGTCCAACAATGATTAAAATGGATAAGGTAAAGACTCAATATATTTATAAGAATAATTATTCATTGTTGAGAGTGTATTACTGGAAATTTAAAAGTGAACACTAAGTTTTCAAATGTTGTAAATTTTAAAATCTTTATAGATTATAAAACTATATTTAAGCAAAGTACACAAATAAGGTATGTTTTGAAATAATTTGAGATGTCTTATAAATATGTTTGAAGTAGAAATTTGCATAAATATCATGTTGGGTTTCGAGAACACACATTAAAGTAAATCACAATGTCTAAATGAGAAAGTTGTTAAAAGTGTCAAAACAAAAGTGTTTTGAAGATTCGATGAAACTTTTTCACATAATATGAACTTTAATGTCATATGTTTAAGTTTTATAGCATAGAGTTTAAACACTTTTATAAAAGAAAATGTTTCTAAGTTTTTCGAAAACGTGCCAAAATGGTAAGCAAGGTTTATAATAGTTTATATGCCCTTAAAAGCACATCTATCCATTGAAATGGATTTGTAATTAAAATAAAATAGCAAGATTAAAACAAATATTGGTTAAATTGAGTTTTGAAGAAAAATGTTAAGTTAAAGCAAGTTGTCAAAAGATTTTTAGCGAGAATATGACTTACATTGTTAGGAAAGGTCTAATAAGTTGTATGAAGTGGTTATAAAATATTTTATTGATGATAAGTAAAACCGATGAAGCAAAATAACTTTTCGATGGAAGATTAAGAAGTAAGGAGAAAGTATGTTAGTGTAGCTGATCGTACCTAAATACTAAGGCGAGTACAAAGCGAGTGTCGATGTCTTTTACCCAAAATAAAGGACAATAATTTTTTTTTGAAAAACATTTTATGGTGTCAATGCGTTTTACGACCTTTTATAGAGGTCAAAGGTATATCCTATGTTAACTTTTAAGCTCAAGTTGGGAACAAACTAGAGCTAAATCGTAGCGTAGTAATAAGGTCGCACGTATGAGTTAAACCGCCGTGTCTCCACGTGAGTTGAATTCAGAATGCCCGCCAATGGTATCCAAGTGATTACATAGAAACGACTCATCTACCTCCATACGCGATGCTCCAATTTTCATTCGTGTCGGCACCAGAACGCTTTCCTAGTTGTATCTCTAGTACGAAGACGTTGAAGAGGTATTGAGGAATAATTGGTATAGGTTTCGACTTAAGATTATTACTAGTGTATATCTAGCTACTAAACTTACATCTAAAGTCAATAGCTACCGAGGAATACTCATTCTCAGTACTAAGTGCATTGCTCCTTAGAGTGGCTAGTGATATAACCTAAGTGGTTAACCTAACATTTGATAATGGATAAGAATATTTCTAAATAAAGGCAATGTTACAAAAGTGCACTTAGTTTCTAAGTGTATCTAGATGAATGCCTATAATATGCAATGCTCGTACGTACACCGAAAAATTTTGTTTTTCAAAAGTTTAAGTTGAAAATTGTTTTGAACATACTTCTACTATAACCGTTTCCAGCCTCACATTAACTTTCCTTAATTAAGCAAAGTTGGTCAGGCTATACTTAATTAAAGTCCAATAATGCATACTCGAATTAGTTATACAAGTAGTATGTTCAGTATTTTAAAAACGTTTTGAAATTTTTTGGCTATAGTTGTGTTTCTCCAAAGGAAAAGCGGTATTCTCTATAACCTTCGGCTTTAATACCATTTCTGTCACACCCCGCTAAAGCGGAAACACGAGGTGTGGCAGTATAAAGGGTTTCATAGCAAAAGTTAAAAGACAACACCAACCATAGTATTAAAAATCATTACAAATTTACAATGGGTTTCAACAAATTTGAAAAGAAATTACAATGTAAATTGAAATACAACACATTCGAATGCTCCTAACAGTGATGTGTCCCTAAGTGCCACTTATTCAATGATTCCTGAAAAAACATTTAAAACGAACGTCAACTATTAAAATAGTTGGTGAGTACTCACAAGTTTATAACATAATATAGTTTGAAATTCATGATAATCTGAATGTTGATAACATTTTCCATAAACAAATGCTCATTGCTAAAATAAGTAAATAAGTTTTCATGAATAGAAGTGAGTTGCTAAAGCGAGTAATAAAGTTTCCATAAATAGAAATATATTGGAAAAATGAGTATTAAGTTTGCATAAACAAAGTTCCTTGTCATCATGAGAGATAAAGTATGTTGCCCAAATGAGATGCAACGTTCATATTCTCATGAGAAATAAAGTTTGTTACTAAAATGAGTAAACAAGTTTCATTGTTATAATGAGCAATCAAGTTCATTGCTACAAAGAGAAAAGAAGTTTGTTACTATAAGAAGCAACCAAGTTCGTTGCTAAAACAAGTAAATAAGTATTTAGTAACAAAAGTTTGTTGTTATAATGAGATACAAAGTTTATTGCTATATTAAGTAATGAGTTTGTATGTGTATGAGCAAACAATGAGTTCCCAACCAAGCCTATGACTGATGCCCTATCAAGATCTATGCTAACCGTTCCATAGATTATATGGTATCATGGAATCAAGCAATCAGGCGAGTGAGGAGTTGTCAATTCCTAATAGCGCTATCCATAATGACCATTGGCTCAAAGAGTTAATGGTTGGAGAAATGTGTAAGGGAAGGGACTTAAGACGATAAGTTCTCATGTTTCGTGTCACATAGACATACATAGAGAGATATAACAAAATATAGCAATCAAGTTAGATACAAATCAATTTAAAATACAACGAAAAAATAATAGTTTTTCGGACATGCTTTTCCACCCCAAACATGAAAACCGAAAATAGGGGAATGCGTGAATTCTCACAATATGCAAAATATAGCAACCAAGTTTATATGAGTCAAATAAATACAACGAATATAAATAGTTTAGGACATGCTTTTCCACCCCAAAACATTTAAAAACCGAAAATAGGGGAGTGGTGAATACTCACAATATGTATTGAGATGATGCAAATGGTGCCTTGAAGTATGCTCCACTCGTACCACTATCGTTTTCCTACAACGATGTTACACACTAATGAGTCTCTAATTGAAATCTAATACTAGTATACTTACTACTACAATAGAATTATGCTAATAATGTGTCAAAATTCAATATTGTTAAGTTACAAACATTTTTCTGAAATGGTGAAATTTTATAGCTCATGTGATTAAGACAATTTTGGATATTAGTTTCCAGATTTTTGTAATATTAATTGAGAGTATTTCAACACATTTAAATATGTTTTCAGCTCTTAAAAAGCCAAAATATTATCAAATAGTTTCAAAAATTCTCAAACTTTGCATTTTCATTCTAAACATAGTAAATGTATTCAATAAATTTTCCTTCGAATTTTTGATATGATTAACTATTTTTTCCAAAATTTTAAGCCTTCATAACAATATAAATTCGTTAAAAATATCATCCAAATGATACAAATTCCCCAAATTTTTATAATACTGCCATTAGACATACTTAAGCTGGAAAGATTATAAAAATGGATTTCTAGACTGTTTAACCAAATTTTATGATTTTTGTGCATTTATTCTAATAAAAATTGAAATAAATAGAAAAAAGTTTCCAAAATTGTCCAATCTTTTTGCATTACTGTTAGTAAACACTAAACACTCGTAAGCTGGGAAAAATATAAAAATGGATTTCTAAACTGTTTAACTCGATTTTATGATTTTTGTTCATTTATTAAAAACAAATTGAAATAAATAGAAAAATGTTTCGAAAACTGTCCAAACTTTTTGTAACACTGTCATTATACATGTAGAAACTATGAAAAATATAAAAGATATTTTTCAATTAGGTTTCTATTTTTCTTTGTTTTATCCTCTTAATTAATCATTAATTGGAGAATAATTATTAAACAATGAAAGTAAATTACCAAAACTTTTTGTAAACTTCATTTACAGTGTAAATAATCTTGAAAAAAATACCAAGGTGGTTTTTATCTAATGGAATCCGATTTTGTGGATTTAAGTGTATTTAATATTGAAAAATAGAAAAAAATAGCATAATGAATAAAAAAAATCGAAGTTTTATTTAGAGTTCTAATATATTATAAGGTCTTCTGGTAAATTTTCATGAATTTTGGATAAGTAGAACTATTTTTCCTGTTTTTTAATCTATTATAAATACAAATATCATGGAAAAATAGGAATGCGTCATGAAAAATTTTGAAAATATTTTTCTGAATACTCCACATTAGGTAGGATCCGCAAAAAATCATATATAGCCTTTTCACATTCTTTAAAGTGGTTTGATGGTTTATTTGAATTAAACAAAAAGAAAATTCAAATCCATAACAAGCAGTAACAAATATCGATGAAACTCACTAAGATGTCATCATTAGCGTTAGGGGTCATGCAAGAATTTACCTAGGATTTATAGACCTCAGAAAGTGTTTTATATGAATTATTGCCCTGTTTTCTTTCAATAGTTATAATAATTCGAGAAAAATGAATTATTTTCTGAAAATTTGTAGAATATCTCATTTTGTTGATGGAATTCTGAATAAAATCGGATTTGATCAGAAAATAAGTTTTTGATATTTATTTGGGAATAAATCCTTTATGAACCTATTTGAATGCTTTTTAACAACAAACTTTGATCATCTAGCATCTAAGCTTGAAGATCATCACATGCATGTTGGTTTGAAAACCATTCATGAGTTTGAAATTTTCAAAATTCATTTTTGAAAGACAACTTTGGATTGATGTGGTGTTTTTCCACAAAAAAACATGTAGAAAAATCCATTTCCTTTATTTTGACTTAGGTTTAGGTCACGGGACTTCACCATCTACAACATGCATGTTGTTTTTGGATGAAATCCCCCACCATCATCATCAAAACCATGAGTAGGTGCAAGTGTTAATGATTTTACCGTAGAAGGGAGTAGAAGAAGGAGAAAGTGCAAGAAAATAGCAAAACTTGAAGGAAAACTGAAGTAGAATGAAAGAAAATAGGGAATTAACGTCCAGATTACTTCAAATGATGAATATTTAGAGTTTAAGGTGTGTTCTTGGGGCCATTTTTCTTTAACATTTCGTGGTTAGGGTGAGGGGAAGAGAGAAAATGCGATGGTGATGAAGAGTGTGAGAGAGAATGAGAGAAGATGATTAAGTGTAGAAGAAAGGAAAATGATTTAATGTGTTGGGAAGACAATTTTGGAAGGAGGAGAGAGGGGGAACGGAAATTATGAGGCATGACGCCCTCTCTCACACTTTTTTAATAACTTTTTTAGATTTTATAAAGTATGCTTCCAATTTTATAAAATCTCATTTCTATGAAATGCACATTTATTGAATTTTAGTTACAAAAACCCTTGGTTTTTAAATTAGAAAACAAGGTTAAATGTGAATGACTTCAATTTTTATTTTCCTTGATTATATTTCCTTGAATTTAGTTATTTTAAATTGATCTTGCAATGTTGATAATTATTTTAATTGAATTTTAGAGGTCAAATTTAATAAATTGAGGTTTTTAGGGCATTTAGGGTTTTTTAGAGTTTGTAAATATTTTGATATCAAAATAAATTGAATTATTTGAGATTTCAATTTATGTTAGAGTTTCATAACTCTTTTCTAGATAAAAATAATGTTTGTAATTTACTTTATCGGTTTATTGGCATTCTATGTAGTGGTTCCGAGATTCAAGTGAAATTGAAGTATCAAGTATACTTGCCCTAGTTTTCAACTTTAACTTAAGTTCCTACGAGACTGTGACATCCCCAACTTTCACGGCCAGAAAAGACCGATTTTGTTTATGCTTTATAAAAATCAGAGTACTTCTTTTCAATAAAAATGTTGCGGAATTTGTTCTCAGAAAAACATGATAAATACGTTATTAAAACATTTTCGAAGAAATGTATTTATTTCATTTTAAAACATTTGGGATGTCATCGTTAATACAGAAACATAAGCATAAACAGAACTTACAATTGTTTACACTAGTGATCTACATCTCTTTAAATCTCTCAGTGTAATGTCAGTTCATATCGTCACCTGTGATATAAATAAACTGAGTGGGTCAGGTTGGGAAACCTGATGAGTACATAGGGTTTTCAACCCACAATAATATAATTATTATGTTCAATCATCAAACAATTAACCCAATTACCCATCCCCATTATCTTCTTTACTCCTAAGTACCTTCCCTAAGGATTTATCCTAAGGGTCGTCTCCTACATCATATTTTACCTCTCATATCCTTACATTGCATCTCCTTTTATGTTTGTTCCTAAGGACTTTCCCTAAGGATCATCACCTACATCGCCTAGACGGTATTGATTCAGGGATTACTCCCTCAATACGTGCCCGCCAAGGGTTAGGGTATCATCGCATGAATACGTAGTTACAACATCGTCTGAACTCGTAATTCATCACCTATAGGTTATGAGCCTGCTGGTGTTTCCACGGGGTTGTCTATAATAGTCCGTGGTCGCCATCTATACTCTGGTAGATGACTACATCTCCAAATTGTCGGACAAGGTTGTAGTATCCTACATCACCGATTCATCATCACCTATCTATCATCATCTAATTATCATCACCTTCCTATCATCACCTACCTCTCATTATTTTATTTCATCACACACCAACTATTTCATCTACCCATGTTTTATCCCAACATATTTGTAGATATAAAATAAATATACAGTTTAAATCATTTAAAACATGTATAAAATCATTCATCTAGCATAGACAACAAGTATTCAGATAATATGCACACATAGCACGTAATTTATGTAAAATACTTCATATCTATGTGTAAGATGAAAAGGCCCATGCGCTCACCTGAAAAGTGATGACTCAGCACTTGGACAACGCTTCGATACTCTCAAAACAATTTCCTTTGATAAAACCTAGTACCAATACCACTAGGGTTTAGTCTAACGATAACCGCGACAAATTAATTAGTCTGGCTATTATTAAGCGTTAATAACACTCAATATAACTCATAATAATAGTCCAAATAATTATTTTAAGGACCTAATAACATTCCTATAATTATTCGAAAGCTATATTAAAAATTGCGTAAGCGTAGCACACTTACAGCGAATTTTATTGAAAACCAGAACTTAATTGGAGCAGCGTTTCGAAACCGAAAGACTCCTTTTTCTCGGGACTCCGGGAGCCTCGGGGCTTCCTTAGGGTGCTAGGGGTTCACCTAGACTTTAGGGGACTCAAAAGGGGCTAGAGAGAGAAAGTTCTTAGAGAGAGAATGATTTTTGGTGCAAGAAAAATGGTTGCCCTCGCTGCCTTTTTATAGGTGCGCGCCCTCGGTCGTACGCTGGGCGGTACAGCAACACTACGCGGGGCGTAGTTCGGATAAGGGTGCCACCTCGAACCAGCTGTCTCGCATTCGTCCGAAGGATAAGGCCGGAGGGTACGCTGGGCGTACCGAACTCGGACGCGGGGCGTAGGGCGAAGCGACGTGTCCTTCATCCGAAGCGAGCCGTGATCAGCAAGCGACGGTTAGGATTGAGCCACGTCACCACCTCGCAACAGATTTCGCAGATTCATACTCCGACTTCTAAAAATCATATCTTTCGCATACAAGCTCCGTTTTCGACATTCTTTATATCCACGTGAAGGTGGAAACGTACTCTACAACTTTAGTTTAGACTTCATCGACTAATTTTGACTCGATTTTAAATTTTATATTATTAACAGGCCGGGAGAGGATTGGTCCGTCAAATCCTCATAACTTCTTCATCCGACGTCCGTTTTCACCCATCTTTTTCTCGTTACGCTACTTTTAACGAGATCTTCGATTCTCGTTTAGGTCGTGTCGGCTAAAAATCGTTCGATCTAATATTCGAATTTCGGGCTGTACACTGCTAGTCCGAAACTTCGAGAAATCATAACTTCTTCATACGAAGTTAGATTTGGGCGTTCTTTTTATCAATGTTCTTAGTTTAACATATTCTACGACTTTCGTTTAGATCGCTAAGGCTAAATTTCGCTCTATCGTAAATTCGCTATTTACGTTTCCCGGTGCCGTGCCGGTTCCGTCGCGAAACTTCGACGGGTCATAACTTCTTCGTTATAACTCGGATTTCGGCGTTCTTTATATGTACAGAAACCTTGTGACATATTCTACAACTTTTTTAAGATTTTTAATTCTAAATAATCTTTTGTCGAAAAGTCGATTTCGACCCCTATTGCCTCTAATTTGACTAGTCCGGATCTACGGGCGTTACAACTTGGACCTAATCTATACCACCTGGTCAAGTGCATGATGTGTGTATGTGATTCATGAAAAGGTGTTCGAGTCAAAGAGCGACCCGAATATGGATACTCACTACAGTTAAGTAGTTCTAGAATTCATATATCAATGTGAAATCTAAGTACACTATCCACTGTTTTCTAATTGTTTCCAAGTTTCTATTAGGTTATAAATTAGGTTATAGTTACTAAGTCTAGTATGTGTCGTGCCTATAGGTGCAAATAAGTTTTGTCAAATCTAGAACTGACCCGAAATTAGTTCACGGCTGCAAACCATTCAAGGACTGTAAACCATTCAAGGGTCGAAAACCGTTCGCGGCCAAGAACTGTTCATGGATGCAATCAGCCCAAAGTCGTGGATTTTGGCTGTAAACCCACTTTTTCCACTTCGATCGAGTCTCGGTAACATTACTTAACCAAAAGAAAGTGTTGTCTAACACTTTAACTAATGGGTTCGCTAATTTAAATGCAAATATGTATTTAATTATTATTAGGATTCCGTTAATTTCCGCGTACATCAGCTCGAGGATCCTCATTTCCAGTCTCGTTGTCCGACACATACACGCAACCAAATGTGGGTTCATACCCCTACCTTTTACTACTTTTAATGTTTTCAGGGGGAGAATACATGTAAAACACTACGATTGTATGTTTTTATACGAATGATTTCAAACGGATTTAAAAACCTTTGCAATTGATACAAACCGAGAAATCACTACATTTTATAAAAAAATTTAGATACTCTTATCCCTTATGTAACATGCTGAGCATGAGGGTAGTTTTCAACATACAATGAGAATTGCAAGGTTTTCAGTACCATACATGTTATACATTTAAACTATGTTGATATACTTTGGAAGCATCATCGAACTTTAACAGAATTCAATACATACAAGTAAACATACATACAAAACTATAATAGGTATAGTTTGGGTTCAATACACCGTTTTACAAATTCAAGAACCGTACATCATAACAAGCATATAAACTATGGTAGAACTAGTTTATGGTATACAAATACTATTTTTTGGATAACAAGAGTACATTACTAAATAATTATTTAAGTATAATTATTTTTACTCTACAATACATACATACAGATTCAAGTACAAAATAACATTAAATTACACGTAAACTAGTTAATATAGGGTTGTGAGACATCAATTCAATTGTATCCTTCGGGATGCGGGCTAAAGCCCATCATAGTATAACCAGAGTCTCCTAGAGGGAGAGCATGAGATTTGTGAATAAATCTATTCGGGATTGACTATCATACACTTAAACTGCTAGCTACAGTTAGGCAGGCGTTCCTGGGGTGACAAATGTCATAACTTCCGATGCCTGAATAACCTCGTAGGGGTCACTAGGTCATATAAAGCATGGTTATACGAACTCACAACAATATAAACTAACCTTTTGTTTATGAGATTTCATTCTTCAATAGTTTTATTTTCATTAATAAAACTACTACATACTACGACCAGAGGATTTCAGGGATTTCAATTCATGGTTTTATTTTAAGTAATAAAACTAATATACATACTGGTGATAGCCAGGGTTTTCATACAATACATTACTTACATTACTAGTGGTGGCCAGAGTTTTCATACAATACATTACTTACAATACTGGTGTGAGCCAGGGATTTCACAGAAATACTTTCATATACAAAGATAGAATTCAATAACGAACTTACAGTTGGTCTTAAGGTTTAAGACTACCTCTCTTTACTAAAGAAAATATTGGATTTTCTTGGAAACATACAAACATTTCCACAGATTCATTAACAGGTTTTCATTACAAATCATGCTTATGAACTCGCCAACTTTAATGCTGATACTCTTTCAAAACCACTTGTATTCTCAGGAAATCAGTAGACAGGTACTTCCGCAGGATTTTGAGAAGACGGAGCGTTTAGAGTTACGTCTTTTATATATTGCTATACTTTTGATGCATATAAATATGAAACAAACTGATGTAAATACCTTATCTATATTTTCAATGTAATGGTTGTGTTTACTTTGATTACTATGATGCAATTGTTGTGATACTATACTTGACGTCCACCACCCCGAACGTTTCCGCTGTTTCGGTTTAGGGTTGTGACAAAGAGTAAATTCGAAATGAGCATGATGGGGAAAGTAAATCATTTCTTGGGATTAAATATTCATCAAAGTAGGGAAGGAATTTTCATTAATGTAAAAAATTATACACGAAACTTTCTTGAAAGATTTGGAACGACGAATTACACGAAAGGTAAAGTACCCATGGTAGTCAGCACTCACTTAGGTTCTTCATTAGATAAGCCTGCTATTGATCTCAAAACATATAGAAGCATGTCCGGTTCGCTTTTGTATTTAATTGTAAGTCGACTGGAGATAATGTTTTATGTGTGTACATATGCCAGGTATCAAGAAAATCCAAGAGAACGTTATCATAATACAGTAAAAAATATCTTTCGCTATCTACATGGTATAAAGACTCTAGGACAGTGGTATCCGTCGAAAATAGGATTCTTTATTCAAAGTTTCTTAGATGCGAATCTTGGTGGTTGTCAATTAGATCAAAAGATCACTATCAGAGGATGTCAATTCCTCGATGGGAAACTAGTGAGTTGGAAGTCGAGAAAGCAAACAAGTGTATGAATTTCGACAATTGAGGTTGAATACATTGCTATTGTGGCTTGTACATCTCAAGTGATCTGGATTCAAAGCCAACTATGTGAGTATGCAATTGACATGAAGAAAATTACATTATATTGAGATTCTCATAGTGGAATTTGTATATGTCATAATCCAGTTGAACATTCGAAAACTAAACATATTCTTCTTCGTTACCACTTCATCAAAGATCATGTTGAAAATGAGAATATCGAAGTTCATTTTGTTAAAACAATTGATTAGCTTGCTGATACTTTTTCAAAACAATTGGATGAAAAATCATTCTTAAGAATTTTAAATAGGTTATGAATGATGGAAGTTTGTTATGTTCCTCATTCTACATAATTTTTCTTGGATTTAACTGAATGTGTTGGACTTACTTTCGATTATTGGATTAACTTTCGTTTGTTAAGCTAATTTTAGCTAGTTGGAAAAACTTTCATTTGTTTTACTAACTTTTGTTCCTTGTCTAATTGTCCTTCAACGGTTACTGTCCCCATTAAATGTCCGCAGACCTTGACATTCAATTTCTCTCTGGTTCACTAAGTGCAAGCTTACACTTCGCGTGTGGAGTTAGTCTTTCATTGGGAAATACATATCTTTGGTGAGCACTTCATTATGAGAAATCACTTTAGAGAAGAGAAAACATTGGGTCGCGTGTGAAATATTTGTTATTTCTAAGAAATAACCAATGTTGGCAAACATGTTGCACTTTTGCATGCTAAATGAGAAGATCCACATGGAACTGGTATGATACGAGACTTTTGTACTAGATATGTATCTTTAGAAGCATGTTGAAGCATTTTGTCTACAAACCTAATTGACTCTTTGTGTACAAAGCCTTAATGAAATTTTTCATAAGAAAATTTCTTCCTAATTAAATTGTATTCACAATAGTAGACGAGCTACCTTCCTCTTCTCATGTTGAGTAAAGAGAGTTCTGCTTTGTCCTAATTTTTCGCAGATGTACATTGATATTTCGCATCCAATCTTTTTCACCAAAAATTTCTAACACGATCACACACAACGACACATGCCCAAGACACCTGGTAGAAACCAACCAGGATATAGGTATGTCACAAGTCTATTTTTATAATCCTAAACTATTTTTCCATTATGAAGGTGAAACCCAACAAACTTCAACTTAATGAATTAGCGGTGAACATTTTATGTTCAACATTTTCTAGAAACATTTGTTTCACTTTACCACTTTCGACGTTCAAAATCTTATTTTCATTTCTATTGTGTGATATTGATGAAATGTACTCATCCCAAGTCATTTCTTCCCTATAAGATCCGGTTTTTCAACTTTCATGAATTGAGATTCCCGACTGAAAATTTTTCTCTATCTTTCGTCTCTTCAAAATTTTAAAGCTTACCTGTTCTTGACTACACTGGTCATCCAAGTATTTTTGCACAATTATTTACACTTATGTTAAGATGTGAATTTGTGTGGAAAAATGAATCCACCCATGAACTTTATTAAAAGAGGCCCTTAATTATTCCTCAATGAGTTTTCGATTATAATTCACTAGAAACCACACAAGCAATTCGACATCTCTCTTGATGACGAACAAAGCATATATTTGCTCGAGATGTATCTGCTTTTATATAAAAGATTCTTTGATATGACTATAACCAAAATTTTCTTAAATTTGATTCTATCTTTTTTTTTTGGCACACTTAAGCATTGAAATCCTTGAGGTTTTGGGTAATACCATCTCATACCTAGATTTCGCATGTCTAGCAAATGATTTTGCTTATCCTTTCCATAGGTGCACGAGCCCAACCTCCATATCGGCGAAAGGTTCTTGTTTGGTTTCGAAACTAATGATGGTTTAATTTTGTTAGGAGAAGTGAAAAATCCATTGGATGGGACGGTTCAATATCTTTTCACGGATCGAGGGAAAAAGTGATCATCACTTTCACATGTGACAGTTTTTCTATGGTGACGGTATAAAGGGGAGTTGGTTCTTCAAAGGGACCAGTCGAAGATTAAAGAGTTGTTGTGGGAAGAAATTTATCGATAAAAATTCCAACATCCATTTCAGTGAAGCCAGTTGTTTCATCTTCAACAACAATAAATCCTTCTCAAAAAAACGTGGACTTGTCCAAAGTTTAAAAGAAAGGAATTTCGATAAATAAAGGAGCTGGAGATTCAAGTTCGTTAAATGTCAAGAGAACTTCAAATGTTGATCCCAAATATAAAGGGAAAAGCATTCCAGTGGAACAATCTACAAAGAGAAGAAGATATTACAAGATATAGATATTGAAAGACAAAGGCAAATATACAACATTCTTAATCAAAGACTAAATGATCACCAAGTGTGAACAAGGGTAATCCAAATAAGCATTGGTGTTATGAAACGATCAAGATTGCTCTACTCGATAAGGCAGATGAGTGTTTGAAGAAGCCCAAGAAAAGTTATGACATTAAAAACTATAACTTTAATCAACTTGAATTCCCAATCAATCATCTGACGTTCACTTTTAGTCAGTTTAAACTAGCTGAGAATTTCAAAGACAAAGATGAATACAAGAGATTGGAGATTCACTTTCATGCAGTATTGGGAAAAAGCGAAGAGTATTTTGGTCGTTGGTGAAGATTTTTAGAGTTATGTCATCTCTGCCTGATGTTTTGTTTGAAGGCTTGTTATAGAATTTTCGTTATTCTATTGAGAGAGAGAATAATGTGGCATTAGAATTCACATAAATGACTTTCCATTGATGAATCTAAATGATCTTATCACTGTGTCAAAGATTTTCTGCAATGTGGATGCTTCACAAGTTGCTGAGGAGAATAGGAATGCATTTTTTTCTTGGATACGTTCACATCAAAGCTTTTCTTGATTGTTACTACAATTATTTGGCAATTAATGACATAGATCTTGCCATGGCAATCCACAAAACTTCAAAGGTGCCTCAATCCTTCTTAAAGGGGAAGTTGAATATTGATGAATTTGAAGTTGGTGAAAATATTCATAAACTGTTTAGATTAGTTTTTCAAGGGAAGAATAAGAAGGGAAAGTTGACGAAATTCCTTTTCCAAGTGAATGTCATTATAGATACACAAAATCTCATTTTTCGAACATTTTGTTCTGTATCAATAGTTAGAAGAAGAATGACAACGAACACAAGGCTGAGATTCGAAAGATCATTCTTTGGTAGATGGAGATAAGTAAGGAGTTGCTACAGACAATGAAGACACTAACTTGTAGGTTTTAACTATTCTCAAAAGCGGGAAGTGTAGAGTCGAAAGTAGTTATGAGTAGTCAAAAGTTGTGTCTTTAGGTTTCGCTTATATAAATAGAAAAAGTTAAAGGACTTTCGTTATCATATATATTTACAAGGCATTATAGATGTTTCTATTTTAATGTCAAATCCTTGTATTTTTGGTCTTTGATGTACCCTATAAATAGGGTAAGTACTTAGGGTTAGAGTTGATGGGTTTTATAGATTACAATAATTATGTTCTTGCAAAATTTCACATAACATTTAAGGGAACATGCAACCTAAAGGACCTATGTCTTTAACACTTTGAATATCATGCTATGGACAACAAAATAATTTTAACCCAAATAAACACCTAGTGTAACCAAATACAAGAATTAGAGTTACGTACGTTTGATTTGTTGTAGTAATCAAAACCCTAGAAATCTCGTGCCTCTAATAGCTCACACCCAAAACCCTAGAAACCCTAGAATGAAGAGGGGAGAGAGAAGAGACTAAGAATTTTCATTGATATGCTTCTTAGAAGGAGTCATACAAAAATTCTATCCCAAGGGGTCTTTATATAGCTGCTGGATATCCCTAAGAAACCCAAGATAATGAATGACAACCCATAAATAGCTAACTATCTAGTTTCCTAATTGTCAATTTGGAACATTCTAGATAACCCTAATAGGGTATCAAAATCGTCTAAGAATATAGGTTGCTAGAATCTCTCTCTCTTGTTCAACTAATGAACAATTACAAAGCAACCATTGTATAATTAATTAATTCCAATTGGTCCCAAATTAATTCTAATCAATTATTAATTAAATCTAATTGATTTATTATTAATTTATTATCATATAAATTAACAAATCTCTTATGTAACAATTGATCTCATGTTGATTTATTAATTATATAATAAATTAACATATCAATTATCTATTTTCAACTAATATATTAATCACATAACATATTAACATATTATTTATCTCTTTTTCTCATAATATCATTTCAATCTATTCAGGTTATGAGGGCAAATCAAAAGAAACTTTGCTAATAATTCAAAATTATATTAATTTAGTTATTGGCTTAGACACCTAATCCAATAAGAATAACAAACACTCTCATAATATTTCTTGTACTCATAAACCATTGTACTCTTCCAGATATAATCTGAGCTAAATAGAACTTCTTTAGATCTTAGTGTTCATTACTACTTTTTATAATTAATTGATTCAAACACATTTTTAAGCACTCTTCACCATCTCTAAGTATTTTTCATGTACTTAGGGAAACTTCATTTCCTATGATTCTTGTCATTTCATTAATTGCAGCTTACATCTTTTGAACCATGTTTGCATGAGAACACAACAATTCGATTCCCTCATAATAGGAAGTTCCGGCCGAAAGTGTTCCTTTCCATTTAGGATTCGAACGTTTGTCTTCTTTCCTCCAACATTTAGAATGGCGATAATTGGATCTGGATAAGAAATCAAATCAATCTAGTTTCCATAACTTAGAGAAGGTTTAAGAATTCCATCAATATCTTCTCTGTAACACTCTAAAATTTTCAAATAAAATTTTCATTTTTAATTCCACAAAACACAGTTTAACATCTCTCATACTCAATCAATAAATGTTTCAAACACAAGACATGAAAATCATTTGTAAAATGTCCCAGAATCCTCAAAACACAAATAAACCAGCTGGTGTATACAATCATGTCAGCGCCTTCCCGCGATCCTGAGATGTACTTGAAACACATATCACACAACACTGTAAGCACGAAGCTTAGTGAGTTACCCAAAATACCACACACAAATAATTAGCCTCTCATGGCTATATCTGGATAAGGACCCTCTGGTCATGTGTCTCAGTGAAGACCCTCTCGTCTCACGACTTGGGTTGGACCCTCCAGTCCTGTATCTCAGTGAAAACCCTCTGGTCTCACGACTCGGTTGGACCCTCTGGTCCTATCTCAATAAATGCACAGAATAATATATGAATAAATGAGAAGAAATTTAGTAAACCTAGAATAGAATAGTCCAAGTGTTGAAAAAACTGAAACAGAGTTTCAGAATCTTCAAGTGGCAAGTAGTGTGAAAAATAAATAGTTGTGAATCACCAAGTTAAGGATAAAAACGTTTTTTTATTGTTCAAGATCAATGATTCAAATGTTTCTCATATTCAGGAAGATTCAATTACAAGTTTTTGAATGTAAAACACACTAAAACTCTCAATGGACTCTCTAAAGACTAGCCTAAGCATCAATTGTGCAGAATGAGCAGGAATGATCAGAAAAGAGCAACTTTATAATGGATCATAAGGGGCCTATTTATAGGCTTTGGAAAAGCCCATGACATGGCTTGACTGATCAGGTGTTGACACGTCATCATGACTTAGTACTCAGTTGACACCTTTGCCCTACTTAACGGAGAATGGATGGAATATTCCAATTCCGTTAGTATTAGGTTAGGGTTCCATCCAAGTTATGAGTCTTCATAATTCTTGGTCCTTGTTGATCAACATTGAAAATGTGATGAGAAAAATGATCATCATGTTGCTCAATTGTCTTCTTAGATGTCATCAACTTCCAGAAGTATTGTTGATCATGTTCAGTAGTTTCTTGAATGTTGGACCGTGTCTTGAACTTGAAGATGTAACACCATATGTTCATGATGGACCATGTACAAAATTCATGTTCCTTTGAGCATTTAGACGTGCCTTCATTGTACATGATGTGCCATGTGCAGTCTTGTTGATCCATCAATGTGATCATGTTGATCCGTTGACTTGAGTTGAGCCACCAAGTATTCATGTTGAGCCATCAAATCTTGTTGAGCCATATAGTAGTGGATGAGACAACAATGTTTCTGATGAGCCATCAATATTCTAGATGATCCATCAATGTCTTGATGCTCCACATATGATCTAGATGTGCCGTCTGAGATCATGATGATCCAATTAGCTTTCAACAAGTGCTCCATATCAACAGAAGTTGCTCCAAGTAAGCTTCAAGTGCTCTATGTTCACTTCAAGTGCTCCAAAAAATGATTCTTCAGACACTTGTTGAATCTTCAGGATCTTTTCAACCTGAAACATTAAGATAATATTTATTAGAAAATGAAAATCAATACTCAACTTATTTCAAGTGACAATCACATCAAAATATTTTCAACAATTTCTCCTATGTGATGGTTACTGAAATAAGGAGTTGTAAAAAGTATACAAAAGGAAAAATATTGATTTAACATTTTTCCCCTCTGCTTCAATGGAATTTTCTGTTGAAACAGATATATTTTAAAAAAAAATTAAAATAAATAATTCGAAAAAATATGTTCCTAAAACTTGAAAAAATTTTATTAAAGAAATTTAACTGTTAATGTTAATATGACAATTGAAAAAAAAAATTGGAATTGAAAAAAAAAATGTTCGAATTTGCACAATCTAGACAAAAATTTATTTTGTCAAGATAGGAAAGTAAAGGGACAGAAAGAAATAATTTGCAAACTCGTGTTGTGTGTTATTTAGACCAGAAGTTTGAAGAAAAACCAAATCTTGAATAAGAGTGAAAGACGTGAGCTTTTTCTACAAATTGAAATAAATAAATAAATAAAAACTTTGATATTTTGTTAAATCATATCAACCAGTGTTATGATAAAACAAAGTTGCTAAGTCTTGACCTTAAAAGACCATAATATATTAAAAAAATTAATAAAAAAACATTTTTTTTTATCATAAATGATATTTTCAAATTAGGTTTGAAAAAAAAAATCTATGGATATCATTCAAGATTAACGCTAAGAACCTAATAAAAATGTTAAAATTAACCTAAAATAGTGTTTGTTGAAGTCTTATCAAGAGATACCTATAAAAAAATGAATGAATAAATAAAAATAAAGAAAAAAAATAAAAGGAGAAGAATATATAAAAAAGAGGAATCGTGCATGTGTGTGAGTGTGTAACCAACAAAAAAAATGTATGATTTATTATCACCACCATTTAGGTGTTCCATTTGTGACACCCAAACTGTCACAAAAGCTGCATTCAAGCGTCACAAAAAAAGTTATCACAAAAGTTTGTGAAGCCTTGGTTCTGCATAACATTGTGCTGGGGGTTTCTTGAGGTGTATGAGCACTTCACGTCGGCTTTATCATGTAACAATGCTCCAGTTAGTGAAATGCTCGCGAGGGAAATTAAACTACAAATGCTAGAAGCCACTCAAGGTTTTGGGAGGGTGGAGCATCTGATAGGAGGATGTGGATTAGTATTGGTTCTCAAGTGTTGATGGCGCAAGAAGGAGATGGATGCTCACTAGAGTTGTGGTGATGCATCAAGCCAAGGTGAGTGACTACGCAAGATTGAAGTGTTCACGAGGGATCCAAGATGCGTTCATGGTGCTCCAAACGTGGCTCTCAAGAGGATAAAAAACAAAGAGCAATACGGCAGACCAGAAAAGAAAATTGACTAAACCCTGATTAATCACGATCTAGGGTTGGCGCAAGACTTATTAAGGTTGGATCTCTACTATGGGGCGAGATCAGATGCTTCTCGATGCGCCAATACTGAGATGTTGCGCCATAAGGTTGTTGATCTTGATGACGTTCACAAGGAATAGTTGAAAGCACAGAGGATGTGGCAAGGACTTTTGTATATGGCGCAAGTAGGGAGGATGGCGCAAGAAGACGGTGTGGCGCAAGAGCGTTTGACCTTGTTGGATCAGGCCCTTTAAAACACACACAACACACACTTATCAAAACTCACGATGTGCACCGAAGATACTTTTCTTCTTAGGTTCCATTAATTAAATCAAAAATATGCCTTATATAGGCTTACAAACTAGCAACCGATGAGAAATCGTGGAACATAAAACAAGCAATAAAATACTATCTACTAAGCCACTACTATCTAAAGAACCGGTACAAGGATTGACTCATATTCTTAAACCCAACGTGTCCATTAAGAATTAGTCAATTAACCTTATCCTACATTTCCTTATTCAAATTCTGCATAAAGAAAATTATGGACCCAAATTACCCTTAAACAACCGATTAAATCCAACAATCACCCCCTTAATCGGTTGTTCATACCATTTGTTCAAAACAACCTTTAATCCTCTTTTTTTCATCTTGATTCTTGACCTTTCCCGGACACCTGACCTCCACCTCAGTCACGTCCAAAGTCATCACCAAATCCCGACTTTTCACGGACTCCCGACCTTCACCTCGGTCATGTCCGAAGTCCTCCATACCCGGCCGATGTTTGTCACCACATAGAATCCGTTTTCAGCTAACACTTTTGTGAAACGAGAACCTTCTTCCACTGATCAAGAAAACAAAGCAACCTGCTTTTCCCGTCTTTTTTCACCTGCAAAACGAAACAAACCCAAAGCCACCTGCCTTGACGGATCTTTTCTTTTCGTTTTCTTACGCAAATTCGATAACTCTCTCCATTTTCCCGGTGACATACCCACAACCTACCGCCGGACTTTCCTTTGAATACCATATATACTTCCCTTTGGTCACAACTAACAGCTACAGACCGCCTATTTTCATCACCAGTCACCCGCGTTGTCTTGAACGGTACTCCACATCTCCCCACGACAACGGTCAACCCAATGAACCTTTAACTTCTTCGCCTTCTGCTGTAAACCAGCCCCGAAACAGTCCCCCCCTCCCCCCTGTTGCTCCCCGCAGGGAAAAATCGATGTCAAACAAACCTTGTTTCTGAGTTTAACCTGCAAAACATTTTCGACCCGCTGCTTCTACTGCTCTCACAGCCCTGCAGTCAAAGTCTCCTCCCTCCTTCAAAAGTCGACTCTCAAACCGGCCCACTTCTTAAACCGCTCTGATACCAATTGTTGGACCAGGCCCTTTAAAACACACACAACACACACTTATCAAAACTCACGATGTGCACTGAAGGTACTTTTCTTCTTAGGTTCCATTAATTAAATCAAATATATGCCTTATATAGGCTTACAAACTACCAACGGATAAGAAATCGTGGAACATAAAACAAGCAATAAAATACTATCTACTAAGCCACTACTACCTAAAGAACCGGTACAAGGATTGACCCATATTCTTAAACCCAACATGTCCATTAAGAATTAGTCAATTAACCTTATCCTGCATTTCCTTATTCAAATTATGCATCAAGAAAATTATGGACCCAAATTACCCTTAAACAACCGATTAAATCCAATAGACCTTTTTTTTCAATTGTGCGCCAAAGGGTAATGACTGAAGTTACACCACATCAAGATCAGATGCTCCAATCTATGGTGATTAAACTTGGGGGAAAAAAATAAAAGATGCACCAAGGACTCAGATGTTGCTCCAAAAAGTAAAGTTGGAAAGGTGGATTAGGGTGGGAACAAGTTGGGGTATTCTGGGCAAAAAACAGAGTTAGGCGGCCCAAAAAAAACGTGATTGAATGAAGGGTATATGGGTGAAGTCAAAGGTGGATAAAAAAGAAGGAATGACACAACATTAAGATGAATGGCGCACTTGGTTCTCAGATGTGCCAAAGAAAAAAAACCGAATGGTTATGATGAAACGAATTGCATATGTTCCAAGGTGGCGCTGCAGGTTTGAGAGTGGCGAATTAGGGTACAGACGAGCCAATGAAGTGGCACGCTAGGGTTGGTAGAGTACATATGTTGACACTCACAAAAAAAATGAAGGGCCAAAGTATTTGGATGACGCACATAAGTTGAGATGTTCACGAAGTGGATGATGCGCCAAAGGTTTGTTTTAGAGGGAAGATGTTCCAAGTGCTCCTTTTTGGTGGTTGAGCTTGTGACAACTAGGGTTTCATAAAAAAAATTGCCATACTTACCTAGATTTTGGAGATGATCCACACAAGAGAGGTTGAATGATGATTCTCCAACAAGTAGTTGATGATGCTCCAAAGGAAAAGAAAACTAGGATTTGTGAGTGGCTCAAGAAGTGATGATGAGATCAATTAATGTTGCTCTAAGACTTTAATGTTCACTAGGGTTTTGAAACTTAAGTGTTGAGCAAGTAGGGTTTCAAAACTTGATTCTTGCTTGATGAACACAAAGGAAGGATGATGGCTCAAGATGTTATCAAGAAATCACTTGGTGATTACAAAGATCTTGTTGATGATCAAGAGGGTTATTGATGATCAAGATGGTGGATGCTCAAGTGATGATCATGAAGAGGCTATGGCTCAAGAGGGTTTCGGTTTGACTTGTTGATCACGAAAAAAAAAGGTTGTGAGGATCAAGAGGTGTAGCGTTGATGAGGCAAGAAGGGAAAGGTCAAGAAGATTTAGGTTTTTTGCTTGATCACGAAGATACTTCTGGATCAAGAAAGAAAAGGCGCAATTAGGGTTTGTGGGCCAAGAGGAGTTGTGAAATTTGGAATGGCTCAAGAGGGGTTTCGAAATTAGGAATTATCAAGAGGAATTTCGAAATTACTTGATGAGCAAGAGAGGGTTGTTGAAGGTCAAGAAGGGTTTTGAAATAAGGAATGCTCAAGAGGAATTTTGAAATTAGGAATGCTCAAGAGGAATTTCGAAATTACTTGATGAGCAAGAGAGGGTTGTTGAGGGTCAAGAAGGGTTTCGAAATAAGGAATGCTCAAGAGGAATTTCAAAATTACTTGATGAGCAAGAGAGGGTTGTTGAGGATTAAGAAGGGTTTCGAAATAAGGAATGCTCAAAGAGGGGATACAAAACCCTTGTTGATCACGAATGGCTCAAGAGGGTATACAAAATCCTTGTTGATCATAAATGGCTCAAGAGGGCACACAAAATCCTTGTTGATCACGAATGGCTCAAGAGGACACACAAAATCCTTGTTGATCACGAATGGCTCAAGAGGGCACACAAAATCCTTGTTGATCACGAATGGCTCAATAGGGCACACAAAATCCTTTGTTGATCACAAATGGCTCTAGAGGGATTTCAAAAATATAGAAGTTGTTGAGCTAAATTAGGGTTTTCAACAAAAAAGGCTTATTGCTCAAGAGATGATTTTCGAAATAGGGTGGTTGTTGAGCTAAACAAGGGTTTTGCAACAAAAAACTTGTGGCTCAAGATGAATATCGAAATTTGGTTGTTGAGCCAAATTTTCTGTTGGAACAAAAAAAGGGTTGTGGCTCAAGCGTGAATTTCGAAATTAGGTAATTGAGCCAAATTAGGGTTTTGGAACAAGAAATGACTTATGACTCAAGATTAATTTCGAAATTTGGTTGTTGAGCCAAAGTTGTTGTTGTGCCAAGGTTGCTTGTTGCTCACCAACTAAAGTTGCCTGTTGCTTACGCGAATGTTGCTCATGAAGCCTTGTTGCTCACGAAGCCTTGTTGCTCCAAGCAAGTATGAGAATAAGAATTTGTGAGAGAATGAAAAAGAAAGAATGAGAAGTAGAAGTGAGGTATTTATAGGTGAAGGTTTCTAGGGTTTCTTAATGGGTCGAAATAGGGCTTGCATGGGCCAACTTGTGGGCCCATAAGGCTTCGATGGTACTCAAGTATAAATAGGAGAATTTCAAATTGAGTCGCGAGCGCGAGAATGATACCTTGAGTATCAAGAAAGAAAAGGTGGTGCATGCATGGATGATATCTTTGAGATGTGCATCACACCTAAGGAAAGACCTACTAGAAACATGCATGACACACTTGAGATGTGCATGGTCTACATGAAACGTTCATGGCTCACTTGAAACATGCATGGATCATTAAAAATGTTTATGGCCTATTCAAAACGTGCATGACACATTTATTATGATTTATGTGGACTTAATGAGTCACATGGGCATGATGCATCAAGTGGACGAAGATGCTTCAAGCTGTTGATCATGTGCCAATGTTCTTGATCATGCTCCAATGTTGTTGAACATGGTCCAACGTTTTTGAACATGCTCCAAATGACTGACGATGCTCCAAGCTATTCCAAGTGATCAAGATCCTTCAAGTTGGTGAAATTGCTCCAATGTACTTCCAGTTGATCGAGATGATGAAGGTGTTCTAAGATGCCTTAAGATGATCAAGATGATGAAGATGGTCCAACGTGCCTCAAGATGATCAAGATGAATGAAGATGCTTCATTCATTTGTCCACTTGGTTCAAAGATGAGGAGATGATAATAGATGGTCCAAGTTGTATGTTGTTGCTCCAAATTTGGTCCATGTACCTGAAGTTGTTCCATGTTGGTCCAAGAGCACGAAGTTACTTTAATATGGTTCTTTAAGGCTTTTGATCTTGACCTTCTTCACAATGTACAAGAATGCTCCATAAACCAAGACAAACGCATATGGTTTTCTTGAAGAGGATGATCCATTGTCATAAGATGCTCCACTTGGCTCCGGATGTTCCATGATCAATTAAGTGATATTCTCTATCTAACTTAGTTGCTTTACCTAGATTCTAAGGCATGAGTTAAATAGAAAGTATAAAGTGAAAACACTGAATAATCTAACTTTGAAAGTGATGTATGTGCATATAAATAGAGAATCTGAGAAGGGAATAGTAAGATGCAGTGAAGTGTGTGCATGTGAAAACAAAATCTTTAAGGAAACACTAGTTGACTGATATAGAGGCATTGAGGATTATCTTGTTGTTACTTACAGGTTTATCAAGCAACCAAATTCTGTGTATGATCCTTCACTTTGCATTGTAACGAATTTCCTTTGTTGATTATTACTTTTGAATTCCTTCACATCACACAGAATAACCCGATTTGTAATTATGTCTCACCGCAATGCGTATATTTGTGTCTAAGGCCTAGTTACTTCCCAAGCCCTAAATACTGACAATCCTCATAAACGTTCCCCACTTATTTTGAACAACATTCATTTTTGGAATTCGTACCACATATACATTTTTATTTACTTTTTTTTTTCAAAAGGTATCGCCAAATTCCACGTGACATGACTTTATATATATATATATATATATATATATATATATATATATATATATATATATATATGGGAAAAGTGAATATACCCTTAAGGATATATAAGCTTAGGTACCCAAACTCACCATACTACGTTGTTTTGTATCATATAATACATTCTAATTGTTCAATGTTCTTATAATTTAACTTCAAACTTGATTTACTTCCAAGATTATTATAAATTACACATAAATCTTCCTCTTACGTAATTTTCATTTTCAACTACAATATATATAGCCTAATAAGTGTTCGGCAAAAAGATATGATATAAGAGAAAGATATTAGTGAAATTTCGAAAATCTTGAAAGTTAATCAAGTTAAGAGTTGATGTTTACACACATTATAATAAATATATTAAACAAAACGACGTATTATAGTGTGTTTGGGTACGTAAGCTTATATATCCTTAAGGGTATATTCACTTTTCCCTATATATATATATATATATATATATATATATATATATATATATATATATATATATATATATATATATATATATATATATATATATATAAAATAGTTTTTTATAATCTTTTCTTATAACTCTAACTTTGACAAAGTACACATGCAAATAATTCTTAGCTTTACTTCTATTTGTACTTTAGTTCCTGACTTTCTATGAAATTCATTGGAGTGCTTAGAATCGCTTAGATCACTAATGGAGTCCATGACTTTCTATGAAAACCCATGTAGCGGAGTTCTTCCCTGTCCGATCCACGTTAATGTACTGCAGGCAGACATATTTTCAATATCCCGTGGGGTTTACTGGCCGAGTTCTGATAGGTCACAAACTAACTCCACTCCTGAACTATAACTTATTTAATATATAACTAGACTCAAAATGAAATAATTAAACAAACAAACTTGGAACTTCACTCGCTTTGTTTTAACTAAGACGCTTTTTATTGGGTATAAATATTCACAAATAAAAACTTTTTATGTCCCCTAAACTACAGAAGTTCGCGTTTTTGTCTCATAAGTTCAGTAGGATAGGGAAGCCACAAATATACTATAACACATAGGCTTAACTAAACCTTAGAGTTCGCCTCATATTATCCCACGTAACATTAGTACTTAATGTATGTTACAACTCTAAATAGAGTATAACCTTGAAGGTTGTTAATGGTCACTGGAGTACCAATATTAGTTGTGTACTGAAGCAAACTAAAGAACCACATAATTTAGTATGTTGAAAAATCATTGAAGTGTGGAGCAACTAACCTTCTTCATTTGCATAGTTGCGATGACAACCTGATTTTTTGTTTAACAAAAATAAATATAAAATCTTTTTGGTGTTTTCTTTTTTTTAAAGTAAAGACAAAATACATAAAATAAAATCTTTTTGTAGTTTTCTCTTAAGTACAGTAAAAAATAAAATCTTTTTGGGGTATTTATTTGGTGGAAAAGTAAAGAAAAAAATACAAAAAATTAGAAATAACACATTTTTGGAGTTTTCTTAAAAATATGAGAGTTTGGATTATGCATGCCAAGTCGTCCTAGAAAGTGTAAGAATTTGGATTCATCCAGAGCTTTCGTGAACACATCTGCGGTCTCTTCTTTTGTAGGAATAAAATGAAGCTTAATATGACCTTTTAGAATATTATCTTTAAGGAAGTGATACCTGATATCAATGTGCTTGGTCATTGAGTGGTTGACTGGATTGTGAGAGATTACAATTGCACTCTTAGAGTCATAATAAATTGGGATCTGTTCCATTTTGATTCCATAATCTCCCAATTGTGTTTGCATCCAGAGCACTTGAGAACAACAACTAGCAACAGCAACGTATTCAGCATCAACAATAGAGGTTTAAACACATTTTCGCTTTTTTGAGGTCTAGCCGACCAATCTGCCTCCTAAGAATTGACAGCTACCAGAAGTCCTCTTTCTATCGAGCTTGCATCCTCCATAATCTGAGTCAGTAAAGGCTTGAAGATAGAAGATGCCTTTAGTATGATATAATAGACCCAAAGAAGCAGTTCCTTTCAGATATTTGAAAATTCTTTTGACTGCTATGAGGTGTGATTCCTTTGGATTGGCTAGAAAGCGTGTACACAGACATGTTGAAAAGATGATGTCTGGTCGACTAGCTGTAAGATGCAGTAATGAGCCAATCATTCCTCTGTAGTGCTTCTGATCTACAGATTTTCCATCATGGTCTGAATCAAGCTTGTAAGAAGTAGACATTGGTGTCTTTGCAGTTAATGTGTGTGACAACTCAATATTATCTAGTCAACAAAAGTCAAATCCCGTTAAATAAAATTTTGAATTTTATTTGTTCTGTTAAATTCTTGAGGATTAGAAAATCATTTAATTTATATAAATAGAATTTATATAAGCGTCGGAACCAAAATCGCTCGAAAAATCAACAAACTCGTTCAGCCATGCGTTTACCGCCATAGACCCTTGGGCCGTAAACTTGTTGACCACCAAGAACCCAATACCGACTGCAAACCCGACCAGTATAAAGGTTTTTTTCTGAGAGATTCCTCAATTTCTTATCTCTTTCACCCAAAAAATTCTCAAATTGCTCCCAAGAACATTCATATCATCAAGATCAAACCTTCAAATCTTCAAGTTTTTCACCAAGAACAACCTTCATATCTTCAAGGGCTGCAAACCCATTCACAACTGCAAACAGTTCACGGCCGCAAATCCAAGATCCCAACCGCAAACATCTTTGAACCGTGAACCTTGGTTGAAAACCCTCTTTTCCCACTTGAAACAAGTCTCGGTAACATTCCTAACCCAGAAACAAGTATTTTCTAACACTATAATTAATGATTTCGCTAATTAAAATACAATTATGTGTTTAGTTATCATTAAGATACCGTTAATTTCGCGTATTCTAACTCGAGGGCCATCTTTCGGGTTTTTACTGTCGAGCACGTGCACATAATCAACTGTGAGTTCATACCCCTACACTTTTCGTATTTTTAACGTTTTTAGGGGGAAGAATACAAGCCAAACACATGGAAAAATTTTGTGATTTATACAAAGGATTTCAATTGAATTAAAACTTATGCAATTGATACAACCAAGAGATCATTACCTTTTTATAAGATATTTAGATATTTTAACCCTTTTGTAACATGCAGAGCATAAGGGAAGTTTTCAACTACAACCATAATTGCAAAGTTTTCGGAACAATTAGGTGAATCAAATACATAATATACATGCAAAGTATAATAGGTATAGTTTGGGATTCAACACACGATTTTATCAATTCTAGAGCTTATACATTAACAAACATATAAAGTATGATAGATGTAGTTTATGACATACGATACTATTTGCTGAAAACAAGAGTACAACACTAAATAATTATCTAAGTATATTTATTTTTACTCTACAAGTATACATACATGTTCAAGTCCAAGAGAACACTACAACACTACACGTAAACTAGTTAATACAGGGTTGTGAGTCACTACTTCAATTGTACCCTTCGGGGTGCAGACTAAATCCTATAACAGTATAACTAGAGTCTTCAGGAGAGAGAGGATGAGATTTGTGAATAGATCTATTCGGGACTGACAATCCCACACCTAAACAGTTAGGCATGCATGCCTGGGGTGAAAAATATCATACAATTCTGACACCTGAAGAACGTCGCAGAGGTCATTAGGTCATATCAAGCATGGTTATACCAAAATCATAACAGTATAAACTAACGATATGTTTACGGGATCTCATTCTTCATCAAGTATATTTAATTAATAGAACTAGTATACACTACAACTGGAGGATTACAGGGTATACAACACTTGGTTTTATTTAAGTAATAAAACTATTTTACATACTGGTAGTATCCAGGGTTTCCATACAAGGGTTGTTCATTCAAAACAACGTTATACAATACAACTGGTGGTAACCAGGCATACAAACAAACATTTTCATACACTACTACAAAATACAGTAACGAACATACATTTTAATCTTAGGGTTTAAGACTACCATTCATTTAAAAAGAAAATATCGGGTTTCATTGGGAAACATACAAACAGTTTTACAGATTTAATGGCAGGTTTTCATTAGAAAATCATTCTTATGAACTCACAAATTTAAATGTTGATACACTTTCAAAATCACTTGTATTCTCAGGGAATCAGTAGACAGGTAGTCCCGCGAGCTTTTAAGAAGACGGAGCATATATAGTCACGTCTTTTACACTTTTGTTATACTTTTGCTGTATAGAACTATGTATCAAACATATGTAAATACCTTATATATTCAATGTAATGGTTGTGTTTACTTTGATTACTCTGATGCATATGTTGTGATACTATACATGATGTCCTCCACCCCCAAAGGTTTCTGCCGTTTCGGTTTGGGGATGTGACAGATTGGTATCAAAGCTATTGTTTATAGTGAACTAAGTATATCAAACCTTAAATGGTAAACACCTATAAACACTAAGGGGGCCGAAGCGCTCTGAACTAAAAGTATACTTTAAAAATCTAAGTATTTTATAAGAAGTATACTAGTATACATACATACCAGAAACAATATCACAAGGAGAATAAAACAAAAGTATTTAGATGTTGGACACTGAAATTAAACATGGATAGTTATGTAGTCATATATGCAATAAATATAGCCTGGTCAACTATATTTCTTTGAGATACGACCAACATGTGTTTGGGAGTGACTGTGGTGTTGCAACAAGTCTAAAACTTACCAAACTCTATAAAAAAAGGGAATAGTAGAACAGAACACACAACCTAAAATACTATAGGAGTATTTTATCTAGAGCCAAACACATTGTAAATCATTCATTCCAAGTGTTGCTATTTATTTTCTAGCGATTGTTTACTTGCATTAGTAGACCTCCTCTGTAAAATCGCTTAATAGAACACTTTATCTGCATTAGTAGACTTCCTCTGTAAAATCGCTTAATAGAACACTTTATCTATCAGGTTGAGATATATCTTGTTCAATATCACTTGACTCTGAATCATAAAGGACTTACCATCCTTTTGTTGGATTAATGTCTAAGTCCGTAACTATAATTGGTAAGACTTGACCCGACTCGGCATGGTCCATTTGGGTTGCATAGCATCGGGACAATTGGATAGACAAGATGAGGAAAAAGCATACTAGTGATTTATATTAATATATTATAAGTTCTAATATATTAATATATAATCATATGATTTAATTAATATTGATCAAGTATTAATTTATAATTAATTAAGTGATCAAAAGGAACTAATTAAATATGGACTCTAAGATATATTTGTGTGATGGGCCAAGTTCATTTAGGTTGGGCTAAGCTTTCATGGATAGTCCATGGAGTGTTTAACCCATGGATCATATGAAATGAAAGGTCATGGGTATTAGGGTTTAACCCTAATCTCCACACTATATAAAGATGTCCTTGGTTGGTGAAACGCGCACTAGTGTGTGTACATAAAAGGGCAAGGCCGCTTTCACTAGAGAGAACAAAAGTATCCTTATTCTAAAGGTTATTCCAAGTGTTCATGGTGTTGTGTGAACCATTTGAGGTGTCACACTTGAGGCACTAGGCACTCAAGCTTCATGAAGACAAGTTACATAAAAAAAAAGGTATGTATAGGGTAATATCTTGAAAACTTCATATTTACATCTATAATAGAGAAAACATAGATCCAAGGTATTTAGGGCTGTATGTGCACCATATAATGTTGTAGTATACTAAAACCCAACAGTGGTATCAGAGAGATGGGCTGTTTTCTATTATATTCATGCAAATATTTGATTTTCAAAGTTGAAAAAAAAAAGAAAAAAAAATATGAAATTTGTCAAATTTTAAGATAATTACTTGTTTTGTGAAAAACTAATTATTTGTAAAATTTGAATCATTTGCTATATGAGTTGAATTAGGTCAAATTTAGTAAAAGATAAAATGATATGATTATTTTATTAGTTTTAAAAGTTTGATCTAAATGTTTTAAGGAGTTACAAATTTGGTCATAAAATTTTGGAGCTCAATTTTTTTTTTAAAGTTGTGATCTTAAGTATTTTGAAACCTCCATAAATTATGGATATGAAAAGGTATTAAAATTTTAAAAAAAAATTAATTCAAAGTTTTTATGGAGTTACAAAATTTGTTGTTAATGTTTTAAAGAATTCCATAACTTATTCTTAAGTTATGGAAAATGAAAAGTTTCATCATAAAACAAGCATTTAACTCCATAAGTTATGAATTACCAAAAGTTTTATGTTTCCTTGATTTGTGAGTTAGTTTAGATTAATGAAAAAAAATTTGTGTTTTAGTTGTTTTCAATCCAAATTAATCTAGAGGTAGTTCATAAAATGTGTTTTTATAACTTGTCCTCAAGTTATATGAAATGTCACATTTATGAATCTTAAAATTCATAAAAATGCCTTAGGTTACAAAAAATGAAGAGTCTTTTTCTTATAAATAGTCTTTATGGCTCCATAACTTATCCTCAAGTTATGAATGTCCAAAAGTCTCTTCTTTAAAAGTTTTAAAGCTTTAATTAAAACTCATAAGTTATGAAAATCCAAGAGTTTTGAATAGTTTCAAGACTTTCCCTCAAGTTTTGGAATTTGAAAAGTTTTCTCTAATGAATACTTTAATTCCAAGTTAAGCCCTTAAAATTTTAAATGATAAAATTCAACCCTTATACTTTATAATATTATAAGTTAATAATATTTATATATGTGTATAAGAGAAAGTCGTCTTACCATTAGTAGGCCTCATTCACGAAGCCGATCTATAAGAGGGGGGGGGGGGGGTATAAGGTTGTTGCCTATAAAATGGCAACTGAATGGGTGTCCACTCTCACCCACCGCTTCCTTGACCGGTGGAGGGTCGTTAGCCGAATGGGTAGGACAAGGACTAGAATTCTCCCTTCATTAAAAATATTAATGATAAATACTAAGTAACTAAACTCTTATTAATACCCAATCTTAGTTACTTAGGAAAATATGAATAAGGTGCTAATCCATGAAATTACACTTTGCACTTTGTTTAAGCCGTTAGTGGAGCGTATGTGGTTAACCAGCACACTAACCTGGACTTAACAAAGTAGGCAAAGGGTAACTTAATATTTATCATAGTATCGGTGGAGCGTGTGTGGTTAACCGACACATCGATTAAGGGGTAAATATTAAGGGTACCAAGTATATTTGCATGGTTACTTCACACCTTTATGATCCTCGGCATCCCAGTCACAAAACCTGAAGGGCACACTCAAGATTGAAACATGCCATTGAACAGTTCAATGAATCTCAAAAGAATCTAGGAGTTTCAAAACCAATTAAAACCTAATAATACATTTCGTTTATCTTGGTGGAAATTGGTGAATCGTCATTCACCTACCTTCAAATATTTTATAGCTTGGATTACGGCATCCCTCTTCCGAGTTATAAAATAGTTTGTAGGGTCGTAGCCTTAATATCTCATATTGGGTGTTATATTAAGGACTTTTAATCAACTATCTTGAATGTCTCCCAAAAGATGTCTAGTTCAGACATCTATGATCCTCCCAAATCTCTTGGAACTTCACTTCCTCAACCTCCTCCTATTATTCTCCCTATCCCACAAGTTCAAGGTCACTCAAGCCCTATAGGCAAGGCAAGGTCTAGGTGTGATCACATCTTAGAGACGAAGTCACATATTGACAAGCCGGGAGAGTTGGGTGTCAAAGTCTTGAGAAAGTTAGTGGTTCAATCAGTTTCTAAGTCACATAGTGAGTTCCTTTGGGACTCCTATGAAACAGACTATGACAAGACCCTTAATGATCTTATCTATTTGCTAAGATCAACTTCCTGAAACTTTATGAACATTGACAATGAAGACACTGGAAATCCAGAAAAAAGAATTCTTTTCCCAATGAAAAGGGATCGGCCATAGTCAACTCGGTTGACCAAATGGTAAAGAGAAAAGCTAAGTCTGTGATAGTATTGGTACCGTTAAAAAAGGGTCCATATGTTTATATTGCCAAAGGAAGGGGCATTAGTTGCGAAGCTGCCAATTTTACTTAAGGATGTTAAAGTCAATAAGTTTGACCCTACTTCAGATAAAATCCACTATCTAACTCTGCTAAGTTTCTATACTGAGATTCTTGATACATGATGTGACTGGGTCACATGTTGATGTTTGTAAGAATCAAAGAAAAGTGAAGAAACTTAAAGAAAGAATATGCTGAATCTGATCGCGTAGATGGATTTCTATTGCATAGCTTGAAGATCATATTCTTGTGCTACTTCTTAGGATTTATGATATATTGCTTAGGAATAGATAACAACAAAGTTTTCATGCTCTTTTGCATTGTAAGGATAGTTTTTCTGCAAAGTTTTAAAATAAAAGGAAAAATGATGATTTTATTTATTTTAAAATATCCTTACAATGGCATTTGAGGAAAAAATTGTTGCTTATATGATTCCATTAATAGCAAGAGTGGAAAGATGAAATTGATTCTTTCATTTGTGGTAATGTCTAAATTTACCAAATAAGGAAAGATCCTCATCTCCCAAGTTTCAATTGGACCGAAACTTGGAATCATGCAAGTTGTATAGCATGATGAATGAGAATTTTTCATCTTTGGAAAATTAAGACTAGTTCCTTGTTCACATTTATATGTTAGTTAATTGAAGGACTAAGGGATCGAGTACACATTCTTGTGCACTGGTCAAGTCCACCACAAAAGATCGATAAGATTAATCGTCATAATTTACTAAAGCTCAGTAAATATGGTTATGCTTACAATCTTAAGTGTAATTTTGAGACATTGGAAAAGGTTCCAATGTATGGCAAAGCGAATAAGAAGAATCAAATTAGGCAGAAGGATAAAAGTTTCTCACATCTGAAAAGACGGGAGAGTACTTTAGTATCATGTCATATGATCATCTTAATTATTAAGAGACCTTATCGCAAATCATCCTCTAAATGCATTCTTATGACTAAGAAGAGGAATCTTGAATTGTTGAAATGATTAAATCAAGAAGATGAGTCATACTTCGTTCCAAAACAAGTCTTAGAGTCATACTCCAAGATTGTAAGTTGAGTGAAATATCTTAAAGAAAGGTTTAAAACACTAGTCAAATGTAAGAGTAAAAGTTTTCTACTCTTGTACATTTGAAATTGGTAAGTTGTGATGTTTTGGACAAAACAAAGACCAACTAAGGCCAATTGTGTGAAGTGTTTGTCTTGATTAGAATCTACACTATCTCTTGGATGTTTGACAAGGGAGTCTTATATGTCAAGAGGACAGTAAAGGTCTTGAAAGTCTCAAGAACTAATCAAGAATAAAACCTGAAGTTCTTCACTAGCACACGACTTGAGGTTTATAACCTATCGTGTTGACATATTATGTACCCATTCTAGTTAAAGTTGGCTTTGCATAGTTCTTAGAGTTCTCAATTAGTTGCACAACAACTTGGAAGCAATGGCAGGCCCTTGAGCTGCCAGATGGCAAGAAATTCAGATTGAGTTTAGTCCATATGAGTTTGGATTTGTCATTATCCTTTTCTTGTGATTATTGTTTTGACAAATCCACATGGATATGAACACATACACCATTAAATCTAAGTGTCATAAGGTTTCTCTCCGATTCATGAAAATAATGGTGAGGAAACACTTACACTAAGTAGATTTTAACTAGATAGCAATTGTGATATTTGCATTCTCAAAGTTGTTAGTGGAGCGTGTCTGGTTAACCGACACACTAACATGGACTTGTGAGAAGTGGCAAACGTCTAAACAATCGAGACTATGATTACGACATCCCTTTTCATAGTTTTTAAAATTGTTTAGAAACACCTGTGAGCTATCTAAGATAAGGTGTATGATATTGATAAAGTTTTATCAAAGCAATCTAGTATCAGAAATCTGAACTTTGGTAAGAAAGTCAATAAAATATTGTTTTTCTAGAAGTTTAGCTGATTTCTGAGTACATGTCAAAGCTAGTGGGAGCATAAGTGTTATGCTAATAATCATCATGTTAGTGGGAGCATGATAATTATGATAAGTATTGCAAGTTAGCAATGTTATTTATAGAAAACAAAAGTTTCAATTCGTAAGGCTGCAGGGGTTGAAAAAGTTGTTTTGCTATGATTAAGGGAGAGAGAATTATACTTCATTTCAATTCTAAAAGCTTAGATTGAGATTTTAATCAAATTTAGTCAAGAATATATATGAATTTCATGTTGGAATGGCTCAACATAAGGAAATTCTATATATGGGTTCATTATTTGCGTTCTAAAATTCGATTATGATTATGACATCCCTTTTCATAATCTGAATTATGAGAACTTGGCAAATAGAAATGGAAATATTATAGCAAAAGACTGGTTTAGTCTTTATGTGAGACATCATGAATCATGTCCCATATGCTTCAGATATAGGATCGATTACATGTGCTATATTCATCCTTTCTAAAATTTTCCAAATGCCTAGGGTATTATGAAGGGAAAAGGTTTAGAATTGGATATGACTAAAAGGATTAAGCAATTGTTGAGGACAATCTAAGGTTTACCAAATATTGGTTGCTCAGGGACAGTTGGAAGTATAGTGTTAATTGTTGGAAGGACCATATTCACATATTCTGAAAAGAGGCAACTCTTGTTCAGAAGTGATAGTCAAAAGGGGAATATGGAAATGATCCCATAGTTGGAAGTTGTTCAATAAATCTATGTGAGATTAGGAAACTTAATGCAAGAAGGATGTTTCCAAGGAGTTGATCTTATTTGGAGTGCTCTGTAATATTTGTTGTCAAGCCTTTGTGACTCTGTGCATAATCATTACAAGAGGATCAATGCATATAAGTTTAGAATCTAATAGATTTTAGTAAATGACATGAATTTGGAATCCTTGCATTTGCAGTAAGGAATTGGGAGTGTGAAATGAGAATCATTGGAATTATGTTCAATCGATCTCTTTCACAAAGTAAAGATCATAGACAAACATAGAGTGCATACTTGGTGTGTGGCAAAGCTATTATTTAGAAAAAACATAGTGTATATGCTTGGAGCATGGGACAACAAGTGTATTTAATTCAAGTATAAAGTTGGTAAAACCGAAACAATGAATAATGAGTAATCATATGGTGATAAATAAAAGGTGTTTTATTTATGTTCATAGGTTTTGATACCATATTAGATTCAATTATTCTTGTGTTTCATTTTGCATGTTTTGACTTCCAGAATAAACTAGGTTATTCTTCCAGAATGACTAAGTTATTCAAACCATCCACAGTCGGTCATATGTTGGAAGTAGATATGAATCAAGAGTGTCATGGGTTGGCTTGTAGAGGTCCAAGTTGGTGGACAAAGTTGTGCTACAACACTCATGAGTGCTCATAAGTTCTGAGTATTGGATTCAATCCGCGCTCATTGGAATCGCTTCATGGATTTTATCATGAGTGATCATGAGATGATAATATCTTATACTCTTCAGACCTAGAGATATGAGTTGTTACTATGAGTTGGTTGTACATTGATTGCACGAAAACGCATTCGGTAACTTGATGTTATAAAATGTGCCTTTGTGTATGATTCAACAAGTAGTAGAACAAGCCATATGAGTCGAAGTTTATGCATTCCTTTTACCTTCAGGATAAAAGTGATATTTGTGGGCCCCTTTATGATTTAATGATGATACATGTGAGTGCTTGGCCAAGCCAGGATTAATTTTATTTGTTCAATCAGTCAGTCATCATGAATCGGAAATCGGGAAACAACAAATGGACAGAGAGAATGATTTATAATCCATGTCTCAGCCCATATGATATCTAGAATGGAGGAATATATGATCCCTACAAGTCATTGAAAAAGGTCATAGTTCATCGGCAAGGTCAGAGTTCGACAGAAGCTTTTAGACTTATCCATAGTTATTCCTTATGTCTAAATCTAACCTAGACTATTGCCATGATTGAGCTAAGGACTTGAAAAACCCAAATACCATAAACTTATGAGTTTAAGGTAGTAAACTCATGAGTTTAAGGTAGTAAACTCATGGAGAAATGGTCCTTAGACCGTAAACTCCATTTAGGAGTGTTTTGATGCCACACAACACTTTCTAAGGCTTAAACATGAAGTAAGAATGCTTGGATTGGCTTAGAAGACTTGAAAGCAACAAATGGTCAAAAGGTTTGGAGTTTACTGCTGTAAACTCAAGAGTTTATGACCGTAAACTCAAGGGGTGTTGGTCTTTAGGGAGTAAACTCATTTTAGGGGTTCCCTTGAACCCTAAAACGCAATAGCCTTGCCTACAACACTTAGATGCAACCTGTGACACTTATAAAACTTGTATAAGTGTTTAGCATGTCCTAGAGTGTATTAACTTTGTTTATTAGTTGTTTAAAGACTAATGGTATATATATATATATATATATATATATATATATGATATTATATGTTAACTAGGATCATAGAGTGTGTTCAAGACTTCACTTGACACCTAGCCATCCTATCTCTTCAGTTCATCCGTACCACTCACTGCAGGTGAGTTCAGACCCCTAAATCAATGTTTTAAATGTTTTTAAATGCTTTATGGGGGAAACAAGTAGAATCATGCTAGTTATTATATCAATCACATGTGATTAATAAGCAACATTCAAATGATTTGCTACTCATTAGCCGTTTTACCGAACAGTTTCCTTCAAAAGATTTTCATGAACATTTTATATGTTTAAATCTCCTTATTAAACTGTTCATTTTACTCTGTATGTTTCATTTCAAACTCATTTAAAATTGTGTTTCAAACAAATGTTTCTTATACTTAAACTCTTTTATCAAACCCATGCTTTCAACCCGTTTTATAGATTGACATCAAGCCGATCTTTTCTTAGATAGAAATCATGTTCCAAGGTTTTACAAAAATTATTTTATGCTTTTATATTATCAATTGCATGTCTATGTATGTGTAGTTATATAAGCAATGTTTAAAAGGCTTAGGAAGGCCTGCCCGCCCTATTTCCTTTTCGCGCTTGAGATGTGGTCTGGTGGGATATCGGGTACCCGTCTGAAGGTCGTTTAAATATTAGTTATATATCATGTGTACATATATAGTCATAATGGTTCTTCTAGTTCATTCGGTACCCTTGGGTAGCAAAGGTATACTTCCATGTTTATACGTACCAGTTACATTACTAGTAAGCTACCATATGGGTAGTTTAGGAAGATACAAGAACTATTACTAGAACGCGATATCATACAACGAGTCAGTTCATTCATGAGTCTATACATGCTAGATAGAGAGAACACACATTACAGCTAGTACACATAGTACATTACTATACATGCTAGATAGAGAGACCATACATTACAACTAGTACACACAGTACATTACTATACATGCTAGATAGAGAGAACATACATTACAACTAGCACACGCAGAACATTTCAGTACATATAGGCTAGACAGAGAAAGATTACACTTGCAGTTAGCACATTCATTACATATACATTTATGCAGTTATGTGAACCATTGGGCGGGTCATGGCACTTCCTGCCATGACCGCACTTGTATCCTAAATCTCCTTAATTGGGGAGCATATGAGTTTGCGTATAGATCTATACTGGATTGACTATCCTACACCTTGCTGCTCGCTACAGTGGGACTTGCAAGTCTACGGGTGCCAAATGTCATTTCTTACGGCGTCTTACATCGTCGTTTTACTAGAGTCGGTAGCTGCATACAGGTCGATCACATGTTATGTTGAATACCTTTTTGTTTTAAGGTAGTTAGTACAGCGGTAGTCACTTATTACAAATACTACAGTACTTTCAAGATTTCAATAGACTTAAGGTAGTTAGTACGATTGTAGTTATTTGATACGACACCATAGTACTATTTCATTTTCCCATTACATTTACTTCGTGAACATTCACACGATGCACGGTAATGTAGAAACTATATTTTTGGTTAATGATAGTCAAATTTGGAAAATACACACTCTTACAAATACTTACAGTTCATTTACATACAAATACTTACAGTTCACTTACATAAAAATATTTACAATTCATTCGTACAAATACATACATTTCAAATACATACAAGTACTTACAAACAAATTAAGACACTAAAATGCTTATGATCTCACCAGCTTTAATGTTGATACTCTCTTTCAAAATAACTTGTATCCTCAGGTCAATCATAGACAGGTACCGATGCAAGGTTTAGAGAAGATGGTGCTCGTTCAAGATTCATCTTTCATTTTGATTTATACTTTAGTGTCTATTATAATTTGACAGAACACACTTGTATTAAAATTATATTATTAATGCAATGGATGATGTTGTTGCTTGTTTACTACTTTCCATTGTTGTGATACTGTACATGACGTCCTCTGCCCCAGAACGTTTCCGCCGTTCAATGGTTTTGGGGTGTGACAAATTGTTATCAGAGCATTGTTTGTAGTGAATTGAGTATATCAACCAATAAAAGATATACTAACTATAAATACATTGGGATTAAAATACTCTGACCAAGAGTTTATACTTTTAAATAATAGAATATTTAATTAAGTACATGTGCCTGCATTCATACTAAAATCAGGGTCACTAGGACAGTACAAAAGAATTACGATTGTTGGGCAACACAGGTGGACTTAGAGACATATAGTAAAAATTTGGAAGATATAGCCTGATCAACTATATTATCCAAGGGTTGACTAGCATGTGCCTAAGTATAGTTGTGTGGTTGCAACAAGTCTAAAATCTTACCAACAATACCACAATGAGAATAGTAGAACATAACATTAAACTTAAAATACTATAGGGGTATTTGGTGTTACTATAAGTACTTTATACTTGAGAACTAAAATGGGGTCTTCATTACTAAGTTGATAGTTGCTAAGTGGATACACTAAGGCTATATGTAACTAGGATGTCATAGACTTAGAATCTGTGAAAATTTTGCTTTACCCCTATTCTGTGTGAATTTGGAGTTAAGGCCACTTATTCGAAGGCCTATCCTGTTTTGATTACATATAACTGGTATGCACTTCACAAATAGTGATGTGACTAATGAAGATTTTCTAAATAATTATCTAGATAGTTCGTCTAATAATTATTTTCTTTCCCCAATTCTCGCCTAGATAACATGGTTGGACTCCATCCCCACGGCGACCAGTACCTTCCGAACGAAATCATTGCTGGATGGTTTGAAGAAGAACCAGAGAATGATCATCCTATCCCTATGAATGATCACCATGATGAAGACCTTTTGGATGGTGCTAACTCCGAACCCGAGGTTGAGAACCTACCCCTGGCAGCTCCCGTTCCATTTTCTAACCCTCGTCTAGCTTTTCATGGCCCGACGCCTCCATGGATGGAATGTTTGGAAACATGGAGCCAAGGACAAGATCAACCCATGCCATTTGATGGTGACTGAAGCTTGTATGACCTGAGCAATGGGGGCTCAGTAGAAAGAATCTTGCCAATCTTGGTCCGCAGAGCGGCCCGAAATGAGATTCAAGGCAGGACAGCCCTACATCAGATCACCGAAGTTGTCGCCAATGCGAGAATGCATACCCTCCGCACCATTCGTCTAGAAGATGCTCGTGAGAGATCTGAAAGAGACCACGAAGCCCTGCTTCAAGCACTGGCTGAAACACGAGCCGAAGTCATAAAACTCCGCATACGCCAGAGAGTGTACGAAAGGCACCTACTTGATATGGAACGTCAACTGGCTGAACTGAGAGTTCACCAGAGGGATGACCGTCGCCAGTAGTAGATGCTTTACTTTATTTTCCTTGTTAAAAGGAATCGTTTTTCTGTCTATGCTCTATGTGGCATTTTCTATGACACTATATTGTACTGTAAGTACTTTTGGTTAGGTCTTTATGCTGTCAAGAACTATCTTCTCTGGATATGATGTAAGACCTTTTACAAGGTCATTTTCCCGAACTTTTACGTCATGAATATCAAAGATACGGCTAACTTCTGCTTCATTCTTTATTCAAGTACTTGTATCATACTTTCATTGGAGTCTATCTGAAACATGCTTTAGTCAAGCCATTGGACTATAGCAAGTTAGCTCCGGAGACATTTCCAAGTCTCTTTTAGTGGTTGGATCATGTTATTCACCAACCATCGATACCTCGGCTTGAACGACAAACATCTTGAGACCATTCTACGAACTTACTTCCACTCATTGCTAGGACTGCATCATAGGGATGTAGGTCAACCCTTCAAAAACTCACTTTCACTCAGTACTAGGACTGCATCATGGGGATGTAGGTCAAACCTTCGCGAACATACTTCCAATCCGTATTAGGACTGCATCATAGGGATGTAGGTCAACCCTTCCTAGAACATACTATTACTCTTTACTTGAGCAATCAAAGTACATCTAGGGTCAACCAGAATCGCTCACAAAATCCTTATCTTTCATGTTACAGAAACATGTCGTCATCTGGAAACAATCAGTCGAACAACGAAACCTCCGCTTTCCCTATGGACGCCGCTACTTTCCAAACCGCAGTTACAACTGCTGTAATGGCTGCCGTGACAGATGTCCTTGCACACCGTAGCGCTATCAGCACAATCAATGCTGATGATGGGGTTGAAGTTTCCAATCGTGGTATCCATCCAGGAAGTCCTCAAATGGTAACAGTCACAGACTCGCAAAGCCGAAAAGCAGAGAACAAGAAACGAAAGCGCCAAGCCCAGAAGGAACGCAAGAAATCCTAAAAACTTGCCATGCAACAATAACAAGTGGAAACCCCTTCCATCCCCGTACCGAGCAGGCCATATGAAGGAAAACTCCCAAAGTGTGATACATGTAGTTTCCATCATCATGGGGCTTGCCATGAGATGCAATGTTGCAATTTCCTAGAAATAGGGAACCATGCTCGTAACTGTGGAGCACCAGCACGACCCATCACTGAAGTCCTTGTCATCGGGACCAACCCTACACACAAAAGTAGTGATAAAGCTGAACGCTTTAGGAAGCAATTTCCAAGGTGGAGTAATGAGGAAGGCACTCGTGTCCACATAACACTGGCTAAACACCTCACTTCCACCACCAATGTTGGTGCTGTCTAGATATGTCACCAATGCGGTGAAATTGGACACGTCAAGAAAGATTGCCCGATAGCAAAGAACTCAGGTGCTGATGGGAAGATTCTCAGGATCACAGCTGCAGGAGAAACAACGTCAGACCCTCGTTAATGTAATTAAGGCGTTTTGTTGTAACAGGCTTATAGACCATCCAAAACTAGTGCAACTAGAGTCTTATCTTTTGCGAGACCCCGTCAGTAAAGGGATGCTCGTGCTGCGTATACTTGTCTTTTGTAGTATACCTTATTCGCAACAATAGTCTTGTAGTAAGTCTAAAGTACTGTAACTCTATTGATGGTTGCACGGTTGTGTATTGTCTGTAACGCCTTAGGTTCAAATCTAATGTCTTTAAGTTTTCTTATGATTCGGACATTATCATACAACTAGATTCACTGTGATCCACATGAAACCAGTTTCATACATACATCTCTTTCTTCGAAATCGCCTTTCCAGCAAAGCCATCATATCAGAACACCGAAGTACTCATGCATGGAGTACCTCATAGTTCTTTTCCTTCCGAAGAAATCCCGAAGTACCACTCGTACAGTACGTCAAGTTCAATCCAAAGATCCATACGGTTGATCTGTCGCTAAAGAATGTATACATAGGGGCGATATATAACCAAGGTTCTATATGTTTAGAATTGATGATTCCGCTTTAACTTCTTTTTCCTCGATAGGATGTGAGCTTAAAGAAGAATCAGTTATTCGACTATCTTTTCAATATTAATTATATACCACTCGTATACACGAGATTGTGATCAGTTATTCGACTATCTTTTCTCGTATCTCACCATTAGCAGAGTATGGATGGGGTTCCATATCTCATCAATAGCCGAGCAGGGGCGAGGCCCAAGTTAGGAAAGGAGTGAGTATGGGCTGGGCCCGTATCTCACTATCAGCAGGAGTGTGGACGAGGTTCCATGACTCATCAGTTGCAGGACAGGGGCGGGGCCCAAGACAGGAGAGGCCTTAGTACAGGAATGCAGTAGAGTAGTGATGGTTTATGTGTTAGGCGATATGTTAAATGTTTGTATATGTTTAGCAGGCGGGGCCCAGAGATAAGCGGGGCCTAAGATAAACAGATATGTACACCGAGCGGGGCTCGAAGCCAGTCAGGGCCTGTTGTAGCGGGCGAGGCCCGAGGTAGTGGGCAAAGCCCAATATTTGCAGTATGTAGTTATGTGTATGGTATGTGGTAGGTTGGGGAACAAACTAAGCTTCGTGCTTACGGTTTTCAGTTTTGGTTTCAGGTACTTCCAGTAGCGGAGGGAAGAGCTCGGGGTGATCACATGGCACACACCATTGTTTAGTCAGCCTGGGATGTTTTACTCTTATATTAAGAATATGTTTAATTTAACATTCTGATTTTATGTTATGGATTGATGGATGTGGTTTAAGTAAGGTTTTAAAATGAAATTTTTAGTCATGATTTTTGGGTCATTATAGGAGACATCCTAGTCTGTTGTTTCCTAGAATATTTACATCCTAAGTCCTTTGTTCAAGAGACGGAAGCAGTAAGAGATGGAAATGATTCTTGACTGAGGAATCCAATGGGTTTTGTCTTGGATATCCTATTGGCTCATATGATTTGGGTTGTTTATCACTAGATTTAGAGTCATGGATATTTGATTGTTCAGAAGTGGCATCTTCTAAATTGAAACTTTCCATGGTGAGACATTTGAGGGAGAATTCTACTGGAGTGTCAGACTTAGTGTCCAAGTCTGGAAGATCATGGGATGATGTGACTTCCAATGAGATGCTTGAGGATGAAGTGGCAATTACATCAGGACTGCAAGTTACTACCTCTTCTTGATCCTCATTGTCTCCAGTGAAGAGATTTGGATCATATGGTAACAACTCTGGTTGAGTATTGAGACCCATGATTTCCTTGTTCATTTCATCATAACCAAGACCATATTTGGTCCATGATGGTTTTGGTCCCTTAAGAATAGCATGCGAGTTCTGTTCAACAAGGCTTTTGGATACCTTATAACTATTGATGTTTGTATTTATTTAGGTGTACATCTCACGATTGTCTTTAGAATTAATGGCATGTTGAATAAATACAATTTCATATTGTTCAAATGACGTAAGATGTGCCTCAATTTGTATTGCGAGGTCATTTTCTAACTTAGCCATACGACATCTCAATTCTTCAAGTCTCAACTGAGTGTCGGTCAGTTCATCTTTGTAGTAACTGACACGATATTCAACATTGGTGACATATTCTTTGATTATTTCAGAAATATGGTTAATGTAATCAAGAAAAGGCTTACTAGTTAAATGATTATCACAAAGCATAAAGCATACCTTTTCAACAACTTGTTGATGGAGAGGAGAAGGCTCTTTGTCATCATCAACCATGAAGCAGAAGTAGTTCTTGTAGGCTTCAGTTTCTTCTACTTGATCAACTTCATCATCTATTTCCCAAATTTCCACATTTGGAGTTTCCATGACCAAGAAAGCTTTGTCTTTTGACTACTTCTTGATATGATCTTCTTTTTGAAGGTAGTATGCTTCGTCTTTGACCTTCTTGCTTTTCATTTTGATATCCTTGGCGAAATTATTTTCACCTTGACAGTTCTTGCACATGATTACTTCATTATCGTAATGGGACTTCAACTTGTTATCTTGAACCCTTGTGTTCATCCTCTGAGAATTGTAACTTTCAGAATTTGAATTCACAGAGTTGAAGCTTTGTTGATTGTTGCTGGTAACTTTGTGCTCTAAAGTTCCTAGTTGGCTTGTTCACAAACTTCTTGAAGTTTGGATTGAACTTGGTAAGGAGTGCCATACATTCTTCATACTCCTTTTCCTCATTGATTTGAGGAGATTCCATTCTGGTTCCAATGAAAGCTTGATGATTAGCCATGTACCCATTTGCGATCTGAAGAGGTTGTTGAGTTGGCATGTAAGGATTATGGTTGTACTGTTGAGCCATACTCGAACTTTTATAAGGATATGCTCCATATCCTTGGTTTGCAAACTGATCAGCAAAGTGATTTGGGATTGGACTGTGGTGTACAATCAAGTTTTTAGAATTATTTTCCATGGGTGCTGAATTTCCTAGGGTAAGTCCTTGATTATCAAAGGGATTTGCTTGAGCTAGCTTAATGACTTTCGGCTCATGTTGTTGCACTTCAACATATAGATCAAACAGAGACATGGTGTCTAGATTGGTTGTTGTTTGCAGTATGATCATATGCACTGTATCCTATTTTGGAGATAGATTGTTCAAGAATTTCATATTGAAATCCTCTTGCGGTCTTTCTCCTTTGAGTTTCTTCACCCTATTGAAAACAATGTTGTACCTAGAATATGCATCGAAGAGAGTTTCATGAGGTAACATCTTCAAGTTGTCCATGTCTATCAATGCAACTTTTTATTATTTGCAAGGATTTTATCAGTTCCCTCATATTGTTTCTTGAGTGCATTCCAGACATTGAAGGGTGAACTCTTATCTTCATCAAGAATTTGCTCATAGATGTCATGAGGAATTCCAGATAAGAGCTCTTATATTGCCTTAGCTTCAAACTTCTTGATTTTCCTCTCACGAAGTTGAGTAGCAGAGGAAATAGATCCAAACATAACTTTGGAGGTTTTAGGAGAGACATCGGCTTCAGGATGTTGGGTCTAAAAAAATGTGGTTTATACTTTACTTTTCTAGGCTTTAATATTTTTTGGTCTAGAATCGAAAACAACCTTGGGTTTTATGGTTCATGTAGTGTTTGCGGTTGGGTGTGTTTGCGGCTGCAAACACGTTTATGGCTGTAAATGCGCTTGTAGCCACTATTCCCTATATATATAGTTTCATTAGAGTCATAAAAATGGTGGAAAAGTGTGTAAATCAACGTGTTCTAGAGAGAGAAAGTGAGAGAGAAGAAGAGTGTGTGAGTGTGAGAATCTCATATGTATGGAGCATCATTCATATCATTGAATACATCATAGATTCATCATCTTCTTCTTCTCCTTCTTCTCCATTTGATCTTGCATCATCCAATTGATTGGGATTCCACACCATCAATTGGATCTGATTGATACACTAAGCAAAATTTGGGACTTACAGTTGGTAGCGATTTCGGAATTTTCACAATTTTAGCACAAAAATTAAATTTTCAAATTTTAAAGTTTCATTTTCAACCCAAAGTTTTGACTTTTAATTTTTGACTTCCTAAATTTGACTTTTGACCTTAAAATTTGACTTTCACTTTCAAGTTTGACCTTTGACTTTAAACTTTTACTTTCTCGTTTAACCTTCAAATTTTTACTTTTAGCTTTTCGGTTTGACTTCTAAGTTTGACTTTTCAAGTTTGACTTCTAAGCTTGACCTTTAAGATTGACTTTTGAGGTTTTAAGTCAAAGGGAAATTTAAAAAAAACAATGAGTTCCTTAACCATCTCGGTCAATCAAGTTTCATGTTCACTAAATCTTGTGAAGCTACAATTAAATTTCTTCGTGAACAAAATGATTTACTAAAAAGGGAAAATAAGGACACTAAATATGAAGGATATACTCTTAGGAAGGCGCAAATACCCTTAGAAACACAACTAGAGGCCAAAACTAAGGATTTTCGAAAACTTCAAGATGAATATAGCAACAAATGTGAAAACTATAACTATATTAAGAAACAACTTGCCGAATTAACTATCGAACTTGATGTATTAAAAGCTAAATATAAAGATGTTGAATTCAACTTTAAGAAATTTGATGTGTCCAGTGAGGTAGTTGCATCCATGATTGAAAAACAACTAAAGTTCAAAGATAATCAAAGTAAGGGTCTAGGGTATAATAGTGTTCCACCTCCTTTCAATGACAATTATAACCCACCCCTTGAGACCAATGAGGAAGAAATGCATGCTGATGTGTGTAAAATGCATTTGTTTTATTCCTACTTTTTATTGATAAATTTAGCACACAAAGGCAGTGAACCTGTCTTTTAGTGGTATAGTTGGGTAAATAGGGTGTCGATCTCAGGGAATGGGGAAATTAAACTTATAGCTAATTTTAACTAAGCAAATAATGAAAGTCAAAAGTTTTGCAAGACTAGAAACTTAAACACACCATAAAAACACTTAATGAACTAAGTAACTAAAGCAAACAACTAATTCACCAAATTTGATAAAGATGTTTCTATTTAGGTTCAACCAATTCACTCCTATGGTTATTTTGTATTTATGATAGATTATAGTGGTTAGGTTCATGTTCATTACTTCTAACCCTTAGACAATCAATTAATTCAAGCGGTGATCAAGTGTTTAAACTAATTAATTCCCTAGATTAATGATTTGGATTAAATAAGATTTGTAGTGGTTAATCAAATTAGTAGTTCAATTAACCTCTTGTTTGTTGGTTTCTCAAACAAGCGCACACATTAATCTACCCATTACCTTGTTAATCTTAGTTTCATATTCATTATTCTTAAGCATATGATTATGTGTTCACATAGACATATGAGGTTAACAATTAAGAGATGTTCATGCAGCTTAATTGTCTTCCAATTAACAGAAAATAGTTGTGATTAATGCATAAGGTTCTTTAACAAACTTAATTTAATAAATCACCAATAAACAATCAATCAAAAGCTAAGAATTAAACCATAGGAGTTCCTTGGTATTCCTCAAACAGAAACAAAAAAGTATTTAGCTCATAGTTGTAGTAAAAACAAACACAAAAACAAGTTTAACTAGATTTAACATTCTTAATTCCTAAAGCTAAGTGGAATGATTAACCTAGTTGCTTTGATTCTTTAAGAGATTGAAGATTAGAGTTCCTCAGCGCCTTCAAGGGTTCTCAATCGCAGATGGATATTCAAAAAACGCCAGAAAAGTAGTCCCATCGGATAAAGGCTCGGTTTTTATAGCTATCTCAAAACAGGGTGTACTCGGCGAGTAGCAGACCCAACTCGCCGAGTAGGTTCTTAGTTATCCGTCTCAAATCAGGAGTCGTGGCTTATCTTCTGGAATATTCTAATGGACTCGCCGAGTAGGCTCGCGTACTCGCCGAGTAGGAAAGCTTTTGTCCCTCAATCTTCATTCTTTGGTCTCTAATTTCTTCCCCTTGTTCCCTTTCACTCCCAAGCATGTCTTTTGGACTGAAAAAAATATTTAAACAGTATTAAGTACTTTTGTCCACATTATTCACATAATTAGTTAAAAATGAATAAAAATGTATGCTAAATAATTAACTAATTATGCACATATCACCTGCTCAGTATAGCCAAACCCCTGTCCTAGCTTCAGTTAAGACCGAACAATCTGGGCCTATTGAGGTTATTCAAGTGATCGTTTTTGATGCTTCTACTTCATGTGTAGGTAAAGTAGTAGAGGATGAGGATAAGGAGAATAGAACTAATTCTAGTTCTGCAAATTCTGATGATTGTCAAACTAATGTCTCCTTGAACTCTGAATCTGTTGCTTCTAACTCAGTTACTTCTGATCAACCTGCTATTGGTAAATACAGTCCACCAATTCAAGCTAAACAAAGTGCCTGTTGCAAGTGTTATTGTGGGAACAATCAGAGACAAGGCAAGGGCACGCCACCAGGGACAGGAAGAAAGAATTCTTACATGAAGAAAAAGACATGTTTTCACTGTGGAACACATGGTCAAGTTGCCAGAAATTGTCCAAATCGCGCATACGTTCCCTACTATGTATAATGATGGCAGAACGCGCCAGGAGGGAGATTCTCCAAAGGAAATAATTCGAGATCACATTCGCGAAATGGTGACTGGAACGTGAAGAAGGCCAAAAATCCAACTCCAAAGGCCAAGAATTCAACTCCTAAAGTCAAGAAGGGAGTGTCGGACAAGATGTCCAATCTAAATGATGCTCCAGTGAAACCAAGATCATTTACATGAAAGACATCTCGAAGATCGGCTTCAAGTTCAAAATCAAGTACCGAGGCACCCATCCGCTCGAACAAGAAATGGGTTAAACCCAACTATAGATGGGTACCAAATCTACAATCTCCAAAATCGTCTAATGATTCTAAAATTTCTTTGTGATAAGCAGGATATGTCATGGGAGAGAGTACCTTGCAGAGATGACAAAGGTCAACCCAGTTTCAAAATGGATTGGGCTCCAAAGACCAACTGATCCCGCTCTGTGTTGGAGCAACTATGGAGGCATATCATTAGACTTCGGTTTGTTGATAATGGCTGTTCCGGGCACATGATAAGAGGCATCTCTCAACTATACTTCACTCAGAACCTTGTTTGAGAGTATGTGTCCTTTGCAAGAAAGGAAGAAAGGAAAGGCTCACGCATCGTGTCACACCCCAAAACCGATAACGGCGGAATACGTTTCGGGGTGGAGGACGTCATGTACAGTATCATCTCAATTGGATAATAGTAAAAACAAGGAACATACAACCATTGCATTACATAGTGAATTTAATTACAAACATGTTTCGTATTGTTCAACAAACACCAAAAGTAAATCAAAAATAAGAGATGGATCTTGTATGCTCCACCTTCTCCAAAAATGCTGCACCTGTACCTGTCTATCTTTGACCTGAGGATACAAGTTATTTTGAAAACGAATATCAGCATAAAGCTCGTGAGTTCATAAGAGTTTAGTGTGAGTTTTTGTATAAAAAGTATTAGAACCAATAGTATGAAAAGCTGAAATTTATAGTCATAAGTAGTAGTAAAACCTAGAAAATCCTATATTTTCCAGAAATACATTGTAAGTGAAATCCTTTAAGAAAAACGTGTCATTTTCATCTTTGAAAACCAATTATCGTAAAAGTATAATAGAGACTCTCAAATAAGTAATGCAATATAGCAAGTTATGCTTGAAGTCAATAATAGTGGTGCAACTTCCTTTAGTGTTAGATACTTGTTTACTTCAGGATATTTACTTTACGTTTAGTTTAGTATTTTAGCGCGGTTATAGTGTATTTCTTGTATGTTACCAATAGTGTGAGTAATACCGAACCCCATGACCTTCCCGGTCATGAACAGTGTAGTGAAGTAGTGGCATCCCTGGACCTGTGCGACTCGGACTGAAGTTAACAGTCGGGATGTAATAGCGCCTGCCCCGTATAAATCTATACATATAGCGTCGTCTTCCTATCGGAAAACTCTGGGCGTAGTGCGTAGCGAATAGAGTATCTCGTAGTGGGATAATGTGTTATCTCATGATTAGTGCTTTCTCTTGTATTATAGTGTAGTAGTCTTTTGTATAACTCGTATTGTATTCTCTTATTAGTGTATAGTTTCATAATAGAGCGTATTATAGTGTGTAGAGTAGTAGCTATAGCGAATAATAGAGGCCTTAACTATACCTATTATAGTTAACTTAGTGCGGTTATTCTTGTCAGTTTAGTAGTTTAAGCATCGAATGAAACGAAAATACTCGTATCCAACACTAATATATATGATATATAACTAAGAAATCAACGACAGTCGGACGGATAATCACTACCCTAAGCCCACAATCAAACAAGAACAGGAAATAAGGCGAGCTATCGGTCCTAAGTCCTTCAAATCTTAATTATATAAATATATTGGTGTGGTTACATTTTATAAAGAATTTAGTTAATAAAAATCTTATCAAAAGGGAACATTTAGAAAATTGTTCCTTTATCCAAAATAGTTTTGAAAACGAAAATCCTCTTTATGAACATAATGGTAAATCACATGTGATTTGAACTATGAAGAGTGAATCACATGTGATTAATTCCTGTAACATGAATAATTTACTTGAATAAATTTCCATAAACATGTATAATTGACTTGTATCCCCCCCCCCCTAAAACATGTAAAACATTTGAAAGGTTCATTGAAGGGGTATGAACTCACCTGAAATCGCGTAAATCGGGTAAAAGTGTCGGTTGAGTGTTTTGTACCAAATATCGACTTGTGCACCTTTTAGGACCCTAATGTCATATGAAATGTGTATTTTACAAGAAATTAATCATTTTATGCTTTCCATTAAAGTATTTAGGCATTCTAGCATCAATTCGGGGTTTTAGGGCCTAGAAGGGGTTCCCGGGAGTGGTACAAGGCCAAGAAAGATTTACGGGAGAGCCCATGAGTTCACTCCCTTGGAGTTTACGGCCTAAAGGCCACTCCTTGGGAGTTTACAGCCGTAAGCCCCCTAGGCTTGGCCGTAAACTCATGTGGTCCTCCAAAATTGCAAGTTAAGGCCTTAATTCACTTCCTTAAATTCCTAGCAAGTGTCTTGAACTAAATTGGAGGGTTTAAACCCTCATTTTGTGACATTTTGGGGAGTTTACAGTCCAGGCTTGTGCTTGGGTCGTAAACTCCATTTTGTTCTTCAAAAATGGTATGTTAAATGGTCCAAAACAGTCTCTACTACATCTTAGATAAATTTATGAAGGCCTTAGGTGGAGTTTTAGGGGCATTTTGGAATATTTCTTAGGTGTTTACGGACCATGCTTAGGCTTGGCCGTAAACTCCTCTTTTTGTGTCCAAAAGGTGTGTTTTAATGACCTTAAACATTCCCAAAGGCCATAGCAAATTTACCCCATGCCCTAGATGAGTTTTTGGGACATTTATCAATGGTTTTTGGGTGTTTACGGCCTAAGCATAAGGTTGGGCCATAAACTCCTTTTTAGGCTTCAAACTCTTTTGTTTTAATGTCCAAACTCCCTTAGGTAAATCCTTTAATTAGTACATAAGCTTAAAGGAAGGAAAAATGAGGCTTTTGGCAAGATTTTAGGTGTTTACGGCCTAAGGGGCTTCCTAGGCCGTAAACTCCACTAAAACCCCTAAATTCTATGATTCTTGTCCTCTAAATTCTATGGACTATGATTAGAACAAGATAGAGAAGAAACCCTTACGTTTGGAAGCCATAATTTGCGGTTTTGGAGTCGGGTTCGGGTCTAGAGAGAGAAAGTAGTGAGAGAGAGTAAATGAGTGGTAAAAGAGCTTAAAAGTGGTGTCCATTTTCTTATATATGTCTCGGGCATTGCACCCGATACACGGCTACCCGATGCTAAAGTTTAACGGGGTTAAAACTTTTTACCCGGGTGAAGTGGTTGAAAAGTAATATAACTCTATTTAGTTAAACAGGGTTAACACATACAAGTTATAATTACTTATGATATTATCAAGACATATAAATAATTAGATATTTGTTTATTGACGACTCCAAATATTACAGAAAATAACATATAGCGACGCATTCCGTTAGTGAAGATGGAATTGTAACGACAACAGATTTGGGGTTGTCACATCATCCCCCCGTTAGGGGAATTTTGTCCCGAAATTTAGAATTTATACAGATAAGAATTACAATACTACTAAGCGAAGAGATGGGGATATTTGAGTTTCATTTGGTCTTCGCGCTCCCAAGTGAATTCCGGTCCTCGCTTGGCGTTCCACCGAACTTTCACAATTGGGATGCGGCTTTGTTTCGTCTGTTTTACTTCCCGATCCATAATCTCCATAGGCTCTTCTACGAAGTTGAGGCTCTCATTGACCTCGATCTCGTCGAGGGGGATCACGAGAGTCTCTTCAGACAGACATTTCTTCAAGTTTGAGACGTGAAAGGTAGGATGTATGTTACTTAGCTCGTGGGGTAAGTTGAGTTTATAAGCTACGGGGCCGATTCTGGCGAGAATCTCGAAAGGCCCTGTGTACCTTGGGCTCAGATTTCCACGCTTCCCAAAGCGTATCGTGCCCTTCCAGGGCGAGACCTTCAACATGACTCAGTCGCCCACCTGGAATTCCAAAGGTTTTCTTCATTTTTCGGCGTAGCTTTTCTGTCGATCCCTAGCGGCTTTTAGTCGTTCACGTATCTGTACAATCTTCTCGGTCGTCTCTCGAATGATCTCCGGACCAGTGAGGGCGCTGTCAGGAACTCGTCCTTTAGCTAACTGAGTGTCACCCACCTCAGCCCAGCATAGAGGGGATCTGCACTTCCGGCCGTAGAGGGCTTCGAATGGAGCTGCCTTGATGCTCGTATGATAACTATTGTTGTAGGAAAACTCCACAAGAGGAAAGTGTGTATCCCATGATTTCCCGAAGTCGATCACACAAGCTCGTAGCATATCTTCTAAGGTTTGGATCGTCCTCTCACTTTGTCCGTCGGTCTGCGGATGGTAGGCTGTACTCATGTCCAGCCTCGTCCCTAGTGCCTTTTGCAATGATTGCCAAAACCTAGAGGTGAATCTACTATCTCTGTCCGAGATAATAGATATAGGGACGCCATGCAGTCGTACTATTTCTTTTATATATGTTCTTGTGAGTTTCTCCATCTTGTCCATTTCTTTGATGGGTAGGAAGTGTGCGGACTTGGTCAACCTGTCAACGATGACCCAAATGGTATCTAATCCACCCGCTGTCTTGGGCAGTTTGGTGATAAAGTCCATTGTGATCTTCTCCCACTTCCACTCCGGTATCTCAGATTGTTGGAGGAGTCCTGATGGCTTTTGATATTCAACTTTGACCTTCGCACAAGTAAGGCACTTACTCACAAAGGTAGCGATCTCCGCTTTCATGTTCGGCCACCAGTATAGCTTTTTGAGATCCAGATACATCTTATCTGAACCCGGGTGGACAGAGTAGCGACTGTTGTCTGCTTCCCTCATGACTAAGTCTCTGAAACCTCCATGGCGTGGAGTCCAGATTCGGTCCATGAAGTAGTAGGCTCTGTCACCCTTAACCTCCAAATTTTTATCCATTCCGCGTAGGGATTCTCCCGTCACGTTTTCAGGCTTTAAGGCTTCCAGCTGAGCCTCTTTGATTTGCGTGGATAGATGTGAATGGATAGTCATCGTCAATGACTTGGTCCTTCGACCAGAATACTCCTTCCTACTCAAGGCGTCTGCTACTACGTTGGCTTTCCCCGAGTGATATCTAATTTCACAGTCGTGATCGTTAGGTAGCTTGACCCATCGACGTTGCCTCATGTTGAGTTCTTTTTGGTTCAGTATGTGTTGGAGGCTTTTATGATCAGTGTATACCACGCTCTTCGTCCCATACAAGTAGTGTCTCCAGATTTTTAGTGCGAAGACGACTGCTCCTAACTCGAGGTCGTGAGTAGTGTAGTTTACTTCATGGGTCTTTAGCTGCCTCAAGGCATAGGCGATAACCTTACCTCGTTGCATCAAGACACAACCGAGCCCCTGATTGGATGCATCACAGTATACAACAAAATCTTCTGTCCCTTCGGGAAGGGATAATACTGGTGCGGTGCATAGGGCTCGCTTCAGGGTCTGAAATGCCTTCTCCTGTTTCTCTTCCCAGTCGAATGATACACCCTTCTGTGTTAGCATAGTGAGAGGCTTCGCAATCCGAGAGAAATTTTGGATGAATCTACGGTAGTAGCCAGCGAGGCCTAGAAATTGACGAATTTCTGTAGACGTCTTCGGTGCTGACCAGTTCTCAATATCTTTAATTTTGGAGGGATCCATGTGGATTCCATCTTCACTGACCACGTGCCCTAAGAATTCAACTCTTCGGATCCAAAACTCACACTTAGAGAACTTCGCATATAACTTCTCGGATCGCAGCGTTTCCAGGACTCGTCGTAAATGATCTCCGTGCTCTTCCTCACTCCAAGAGTAGACGAGTATATCATCAATAAATACGATGACGAACTGATCTAGATATGGACGACACACCCTATTCATCAAGTCCATGAATACTACGGGGGCGTTAGTCAGTCCAAAGGGCATCACTACGAACTCAAAATGCCCGTAGCGGGTTCGGAAGGCTGTCTTCGGAACATCTTCCTCAAGCACCCATAACTGATGATACCCGGATCTAAGATCAATTTTGGAGAAGTAACTTGCTCCTTGTAGTTGGTCGAATAGATCGTCGATACGAGGGAGAGGGTAGCGATTTTTGACCGTGAGTTTATAGAGTTCCCTATAATCGATGCACATCCGAAACGATCCATCCTTCTTCTTCACGAACAAGACCGGTGCTCCCCAAGGTGAGAAGCTCGGTCTTATAAAACCCTTGCTGAGTAGTTCGTTGAGTTGACCGGATAGTTCTTGCATTTCGGCGAGCGCTAGACGGTAGGGCGACTTAGCTACAGGGGTAGCTCCTGGGACTAGGTCGATTCTGAATTCAACCTGACGTTTGGGAGGTAGGCCTGGAAGATCCTCCGGGAAGACATCAGGGAAATCGCATACTACAGGGATGTCTTTTGGATCTTTCGATTTCTGGTTAGTGTCGACAACGTGAGCAAGAAAGGCGCGATATTCCTTATGCAAGTATTTCTGAGCCTGAATACTGGAGATGATACGAAGACTCGTACTCGGCTTATCTCCATATATCAATAGGGTTTCGTGATTTGGAAGATTCAGGCGAATGGCTTTGTCAGAGCATAGGATATCGGCGCGATGAAGACTCAACCAATCCATACAAACAATGACATCGAAATTTTTGATTGAGACTAGTATAAGATCGATTGAAAATGGGTGATCATCTAATGTGAGAGTACAACTTATATAGAATTCGTTAGAGCTTTCTGTCTTCCCATTAGCCATTTCTACGACGAATGTTTCGCTTAGTGGTTGAGGGATTTGTTTGAGTAAGTGTTTAAAGTTTTGATTTATGAATCTTCTTTCTGCACCACTATCGAATAAGACACATGCATAAGAGTTGTTGAGAAGAAACGTACCCGTGACCACCGTGGGATCAGCTACCGCTTCATTGTGACCGATAGCGAGTAACCTTCCAGTTCCCCCAGCATTTGTAGCCTTTGGACAGTTCTTCTTAAAATGACCTGCTTCACCGCAACCATAACAAGTCGGAGTCACTCCCGCACCAAGAACCTGTGTGATGGGTTTGGGAGGGGCCTTGCAAAATTGGACAGTATGGCCCTTTCGGCCGCAGTTGGAACACTACAATTCACGGCAGGGGCCGTTGTGGTGGAAAGGGCACTTGGGACACTTGGTCAAGTTTCCACTGTAAGCTTTTGGCGGGGCTGGTGCAGCTGGAGTGGTAGCAGCATGAACCGCCACGATCTGTTGGTCCTTGGAGGCGGTTTGAGTTTTCTTGCCTTTCTTCTTATCCCATCGTTTCCTTTTTCTGTCAGATGATTCGGGTGGTGCAGTTGTTGTTGTGGTTGCTGTTGCTGGAGTGGAGGAGACTTCATGGTTAATCAGACTCTGGGCCAATTCCTTGGCACTGTCAAAAGTGGTAGGGCGTGAGGCTAGAACATTTCCCCGATACGGGGGCACTAAACCCCAGATGTATCGTTCAATCTTCTTGCTTTCGGACGGGATCATATTGGGACACATGGCCGCCAAGTCGCAAAACCTGGTCGTATAAGCTGTTATGTTAGTCCCTTTCATCTTGAGGTTCCAAAGTTCTTCCTCAAGTTTCTGAACTTCGCCCCTAGGGCAGTACTCCCCTCTCATGAGATCCTTTATAGTGTCCCAGCCCATGGCATTGGCTGTGACCAAGGAGAGTGCACTGACATGGCCGTTCCACCATGTCAAGGCCCTGTTAGTGAGGGTAGCAGTAGCGAACTTGATTTTGCTCTCTTCGGGGCAAGAGCACATCTCAAATACAGCTTCGGTTCTTTCGAACCATTGGGACAATGCCAGAATTCCTCTGGTACCATCGAAGAAAGTAGGTTTATAATTCATGAAGTCCTTATAAGTGCATCCCTGCACTCGTTGGTGGACTTCACCAAATCTAGAATTTCCACCGCTCGCATCACCCGAGTTCATTTGGGCCATGGCTGCTGTCACAGCCGCAGTCACAGCTGTTTGGAACAGCACCGGATCGAACTGCGGAGGAGGAGGTGGTGGAGGAGAGGTTTGAGTTGCTGGTCTTCCTCTGCTTGGACGCTTTCGTGGAGGCATCCTTCACTGGAAGATCATAGAAATGATAGCAATAGTAAGAGCCAATTGCGAAAATGAATAGAGTGTTTCGTGGATTAAATCAACATAATCCAAGATCAGAATGAGAGTCATAGCAATACAGTAATCAACTGCCAATATACTGGTATTAATGATGCAACACAAGTTCATGAAAATTGACCTAATAGTAGGTCTTACATCATACCATAGAGAAAATGTTGGCAGTTTAGAGGTTTAACTAGAGTACTTTTAAGCTAGGAATGTTTACAGATAATAGACCTTCGGAACATAGAGAGAGAAAAGGCTAATCCTTTAAACAAAAGAGTGAGGTAACTAGACGTCTTCTACTGGCGACGGTTACTTGTTGGGCGAATCCTCAGATCTGCTAGCTGACGCATTACTTCTTGAAGGTGTCGATCATGAGTCCTTTGGTGTGCTCGGAGTTCCCTAACTTCGGCTCGGGATGCAGCCAGCTGATGCTGCAGAGCCTCGTTGGTCCTCCTTGTCATGTCCATGGCTTCTTCGAGTTGGCGGATACGAACAATGTTGAGATTCGAGTTGGCATCTACTTCTACAACTCGACCAATAGCAGCTTGACCTTGCTCAACATTCCTGGCAATCCTTCGGATCATGATGGGCAGAACCCGATCCACTGATCCTCCTTCGCTTATGTTGTAGAAACTTCGGTCTTCATTGTAAGGCAAGGGCTAACCCTGTTCCTCGCTACATCGGTGCAAGGATATGGCCCACATAGGAGTGGGGCCCTGAAATGCCGGACGGGGGTTAGGGTTAGGGACTTCAGGAGGTTGGTTGTTAACTTCTGGTTCGGAGCTCGAGCTATCCAAGAAGCCTTCAGCATGATGATCATCCAAAGGGATCGGGTGATCATCGTCTGACTCCTCTTCGAGCCATCCTCCATTGCCCTGGTTCGGAAAGTACGGATCACCGGGATGGTGGAAGCCAGCCATGCTATCTACACGAGAAAGGGGAAAGGAAAGGTTAATAGACGTACTATTCTAAGATACTTATAGGATGAATCGTTATTAGTCGACCCAATACTTGCGTAGTGCATACCGATTACATGTAACCGAAGCAAGATAGTCCTTCAAATAAGCAACCCTAACTTCAGACCCCCAATCAAACAAGAACAGGGAATGAAGCAAAGGCTTCAGATTCTGAGTCTATAGCGCCCTAGTCACATGTAACCGTGGTGTATCCACTTAGCAACTATTGTCCTACTAGTAACGACCCTTATCGTTATCACATACGTATGTTCTATAGATACAGAATACTCCTATAGTATTCTTATGGTAACGTTATTGTGGTAGTATTGGTAAGTTTTAGACTTGTTGCAACACCACAACCAAACTTAGGCACATGCTAGTCACTCTCAGGAAAACGTAGTTGATCAGGCTACATCACCCCGAATGTGACTATATGTCTCTAAACCCAATTGTGCTGCCCAACAATCTTAATACTTTTGTTTTGTTCTAGGATGATACTGATTTCTGTGTTTTATAGTGATGTGTGTGTGTGTGTGTGTATATATATATATATATATATATATATATATATATATACTTAGTTAGATCTTTTAGATACTTAACGGTATATATTCTTGGTCAGAGTGTTTTAGTACCGAAGTGTTTATAGTTCGTATATCTTTTATAGGTTGATATACTTGATTCACTATAAACAATGCTCTGATACCAATCTGTCACACCCCAAAACCGATAACGGCAGAATACGTTTCGGGGTGGAGGACGTCATGTACAGTATCATCTCAATTGGATAATAGTAAAAACAAGGAACATACAACCATTGCATTACATAGTGAATTTAATTACAAACGTGTTTCGTATTGTTCAACAAACACCAAAAGTAAATCAAAAATAAGAGATGGATCTTGTATGCTCCACCTTCTCCAAAAATGCTGCACCTGTACCTGTCTATCTTTGACCTGAGGATACAAGTTATTTTGAAAACGAATATCAACATAAAGCTGGTGAGTTCATAAGAATTTAGTGTGAGTTTTTGTATAAAAAGTATTAGAACCAATAGTATGAAAAGCTGAAATTTATAGTCATAAGTAGTAGTAAAACCTAGAAAATCCTATATTTTCCAGAAATACATTGTAAGTGAAATCCTTTAAGAAAAACGTGTCATTTTCATCTTTGAAAACCAATTATCGTAAAAGTATAATAGAGACTCTCAAATAAGTAATGCAATATAGCAAGTTATGCTTGAAGTCAATAATAGTGGTGCAACTTCCTTTAGTGTTAGATACTTGTTTACTTCAGGATATTTACTTTACGTTTAGTTTAGTATTTTAGCGCGGTTATAGTGTATTTCTTGTATGTTACCAATAGTGTGAGTAATACCGAACCCCATGACCTTCCTGGTCATGAACAGTGTAGTGAAGTAGTGGCATCCCTGGACCTGTGCGGCTCGGACTTAAGTTAACAGTCGGGATGTAATAGCGCCTGCCCCGTATAAATCTATACATATAGCGTCGTCCTCCTATTGGAAAACTCTGGGCGTAGTGCGTAGCGAATAGAGTATCTCGTAGTGGGATAATGTGTTATCTCATGATTAGTGCTTTCTCTTGTATTATAGTGTAGTAGTCTTTTGTATAACTTGTATTGTATTCTCTTATTAGTGTATAGTTTCATAATAGAGCGTATTATAGTGTGTAGACTAGTAGCTATAGCGAATAATAGAGGCCTTAACTATACCTATTATAGTTAACTTAGTGCGGTTATTCTTGTCAGTTTAGTAGTTTAAGCATCGAATGAAACGAAAATACTTGTATCCAACACTAATATATATGATATATAACTAAGAAATCAACGACAGTCGGACGGATAATCACTACCCTAAGCCCACAATCAAACAAGAACACGAAATAAGGCGAGCTATCGGTCCTAAGTCCTTCAAGTCTTACTTATATAAATATATTGGTGTGGTTACATTTTATAAAGAATTTAGTTAATAAAAATCTTATCAAAAGGGAACATTTAGAAAATTGTTCCTTTATCCAAAATAGTTTTGAAAACGAAAATCCTCTTTATGAACATAATGGTAAATCACATGTGATTTGAACTATGAATAGTGAATCACATGTGATTAATTCCTGTAACATGAATAATTTACTTGAATAAATTTCCATAAACATGTATAATTGACTTGTATCCCCCCCCCCCCCCCCGTAAAACATGTAAAACATTTGAAAGGTTCATTGAAGGGGTATGAATTCACCTGAAATCGCGTAAATCGGGTGAATCGGGTAAAAGTGTCGGTTGAGCGTTTTGTACCAAATATCGACTTGTGCACCTTTTAGGACCCTAATGTCATATGAAATGTGTATTTTACAAGAAATTAATCATTTTATGCTTTCCATTAAAGTATTTAGGCATTCTAGCATCAATTCGGGGTTTTAGGGCCTAGAAGGGGTTCCCGGGAGTGGTACAAGGCCAAGAAAGATTTACGGGAGAGCCCATGAGTTCACTCCCTTTGAGTTTACGGCCCAAAGGCCACTCCTTGGGAGTTTACGGCCGTAAGCCCCCTAGGCTTGGCCGTAAACTCATGTGGTCCTCCAAAATTGCAAGTTAAGGCCTTAATTCACTTCCTTAAATTCCTAGCAAGTGTCTTGAACTAAATTGGAAGGTTTAAACCCTCGTTTTGTGACATTTTGGGGAGTTTACGGTCCAGGCTTGTGCTTGGTCCGTAAACTCCATTTTGTTCTTCAAAAATGGTATGTTAAATGGTCCAAAACACTCTCCTACATCTTAGATAAATTTATGAAGGTCTTAGGTGGAGTTTTAGGGGCATTTTGGAATATTTCTTAGGTGTTTACGGCCCATGCTTAGGCTTGGCCGTAACTCCTCTTTTTGTGTCCAAAAGGTGTGTTTTAATGACCTTAAACATTCCCAAAGGCCATAGCAAATTTACCCCATGCCCTAGATGAGTTTTTGGGACGTTTATCAATGGTTTTTGGGTGTTTACGGCCTAAGCATAAGCTTGGGCCGTAAACTCCTTTTTAGGCTTCAAACTCTTATGTTTTAATGTCCAAACTCCCCTAGGTAAATCCTTTAATTAGTACATAAGCTTAAAGGAAGGAAAAATGAGGCTTTTGGCAAGATTTTAGGTGTTTACGGCCTAAGGGGCTTCCTAGGCCGTAAACTCCACTAAATCCCCTAAATTCTATGATTCTTGGCCTCTAAATGCTATGGACTATGATTAGAACAAGATAGGGAAGAAACCCTTACGTTTGGAAGCCGAAATTTGCGGTTTTGGAGCCGAGTTCGGGTCTAGAGAGAGAAAGTAGTGAGAGAGAGTGAATGAGTGGTAAAAGAGCTTAAAAGTGGTGTCCATTTGCTTATATATGTCTCGGGCATTGCACCCGATACACGGCTACCCGATGCTAAAGTTTAACGGGGTTAAAACTTTTTACCTGGGTGAAGTGGCTGAAAAGTAATATAACTTTATTTTGTTAAACAGGGTTAACACATACAAGTTATAATTACTTATGATATTATCAAGATATATAAATAATTAGATATTTGTTTATTGACGACTCCAAATATCACAGAAAATAACATATAGCGACGCATTCTGTTAGTGAAGATGGAACTGTAACGACAACAGATTTGGGGTTGTCACATATCGTGTTTGTGCTTAACGATGTGAAGAATTTTTGGATCTATTATGAGATTATGCGTGCTATTCTCAGACCTTCTGGATGCAAATTCAATTGCTGACTTACAGTTTGAGTTTGCTTCTCGATACTCCTGAGTTTATCTTAAATTGTTCATTTTGAAGACAATTATTTTATTTTCTTATAGTTTTTTGTTTGAAAGTTTTGTTAATTGGGAAGTGTTATGAAGTCTAGTGCTAAAGGGCAACATGAAATTCGTGTAATGCGCTGAAGCCATATTGCCTAGACTCTATACTCAATGTGCTGGTAGGCACAAAGGATTCAAAAGGACTAGACTTAGATCTACAAATGAAAAGACTTGACTATATGGACTTAGATAGTTCTATTTGGACTGACAATACGACACTCGGGTAGATTGAGCAGTGAGATAAACATGGGAACCTGCGGATACACTAAAAATCATATGTATCTAGAATTGTGGCGTAACATTTCCTCGATGTATGGACTCATGTCCTTAATTCCGGTACTGATAGGGCAACTGGGGCTTCTGATAAAGTAGGTCTGTAAGAAATTATTTTCTTGCTTTCTTTCTGTCAGTCATATGTTGCATCCTCTATGTGATTAGAACCTATTTCACCTAGAATGCAACATATGCAACTCTATCTCTATGAATCTTCTTATTTATGTAATTCTTTCTGTCTGTTAATCATATGTTGTCCCCTCTGTGTGATCGGAAGATCCGACTTGGGACACAACATATGCACCCTACTATCTCTCAAATCCTTTATCTATGTTAGTCATATGTTGTTCCCTCTACGTGTTTGGAAGACATCTGACCTGGGATACAACATATGCGTTTCTATATCTGACTTCTCTCTAAATGATTGAATACTCACCTAAAGTAAGGAGTTGTTTGGAAGTTCTTGATTACCGCAATATGTCGGGAAGCGGGGAACACGTTCTAGTGCATCTAAAATTGAACCATTTAATAGGTTTTCTGTAGATCTTGCTGCTGAATTTAAGTGGACAACAATATTCATGGTCGTCGTCGGCCAAATGGTCTTTTTAGGAACAAGATCACAATGACTTGTCACTTATAATCTGTCCAACTTGTCAATATCCCTTGTGTTTAAGTGGACCGCAATATCGGTGATTGACTAGATCTAGACATGCAGGGGTATGCTGATAAACAATATTGAATTGCTTGACAACTTTGATCCCAAAAGTTTTAAATTTTGTTATTAATTTTGTTTTTGTTAAATTTGTTCATAGTTTTTGTCTATGCACAAATTTAAGGGGAGAATTAAAACTAAAAAAAAAAAGAAACAAAAATCCAAAAATATTTTTCTGTTTCTGTTTTTATTTCTTTTTCAGAACATATAAAATAATTCAAAAAAAATTTTTGTTTCTGTTTTATTTTTTTCAGAAAATATGAAAAATCCAAAAATATTTTGTGCTAAGTTTTCTTTTAGTTTTGTTTTTATCTTAAATTTTTGTTTGTCTTGAAAAGTGAATTTAGATGTAGATGAGATTCATGGAGACTGTATCGAGATTTTCTCAGCCAAAGCTTCATCCGTGATTGTCGAAGAATTCTCATTCGAAGGAACAAGAAATAAAGATTATTCTTTGGACATTCAATTTTTCAACCCCAGAAGCAAGGTGAAGCTATACTTGAAGATTATATGACAGATTGCAATGAAGCCTCCTCAATCAATTTTCTGTTATCTATGTACCTGCTGAAGTGATCCAGAAGATTCGTTCTCTATGATAATCTCTCTGAAGATTCTCAAGCTGAAAGCGCCATTTTTCATGAGTCCTTTCAAGAAACGTCCTCACCCAACGTTCGTTCAAAGCCAAATTCTGAAGAAATTCCCATCTTTTCAAGATGAAGTCATTCACCTAGAAGATTTAGTTGTTCATCTTGAAGTTGTGAAGAAATTGAAGATTAAAGCTGAAGCCAAGCTCCAAATGATGATTGACAAGAAATGCCAACTACATTTTTAGGGGGAGTTTGTTGGGTCAAAAGAAAAGAAAGCTATAAACCAAGGGGAGATTGTTGGGTCTAAAGAAATGTGGTTTATACTTTACTGTTGTAGGCTTTATTAATTTTTTGGTCTAGAACTGAAAATAGCCTTGGGTTTATAGTTCATGTGATGTTTGCGGTTGGGTGTATTTGTGGCTGCAAACCCGTTTGCAGCTGTAAACACGTTTACGATTATAAACGTGTTTGCATCCATTGTTCCTTATATATATAGTGTTAGTAGAGTCATAGAAAATGGGGAAAAGTGTGTGTAAATAAGGGTGTTCTAGAGAGATAAAGTGAGAGAGAAGAAGAGTGTGTATGTGTGTGTGTGTGAGAATCTCATATATAGGGATCATCATTCATATAATTGAATACATCATAGATTCATCTTTATCTTCTTCTCCTTCTTCCCCATTTATCTTGCATCATCCAATTGATTGGGATTCCGTACCATCAATTGGATCTGATTGATACATCAAGAAAAAATTGGGACTTACACAGGAACTCTGATGTCCTTCAGAAATTCTGGAGTATGTTTCCCAGTGGAGATGAAGGTCCATATGTCAGAGTCATGACCTTCCAGGTAGTACTTGATGTGATCTGCCCATGAAGTGTATTCACTAGGCATAATGATAGGTGCACGATTTCCTGCTCCAAGACTCTTTGCAACTGAAACTGAATAGAGAACATTTTGGTTTTGATTCACACTTGCCATTGAGAACATGTGATACGACTTAAGAAGATGCAAAATGCAATTTCATGGGTTAGCACCAAATTTAAATTTTTCCTAAGTAACTAAGACCGGGAATTTATAAGTGTTTAGTTACTTGGTATTTTCATTATACTTTTAATGAGAATGTCATATCCTACCAGTTCGGCTAACGACCCTCTACCAGTCAAGGAAGCGGTGGGTGAGAGTGGATACCCATTAAACCACCATTTTATAGGTAGTAACCTTACACTTCCTTTATAGACCGGGTTCGTGAATGATGCCTACTAACGGTAAGATTTAGTTGTCTTATACATACATATAATTATTAAAATTTTAATTTTAAATAGTATAAGGGTGTATTTTAAACTTTTAAAATACTAGATGTTTAATCTATTAATAAATTACACTCTTAATTTAATTAAACTTAAAACATGTCATTATGTAATTATTAATTCTCTTTTAATTGAACACTTTAATTAATTTAATAAAGTCCATAAGGTGCAATTTGAGCTACTCAAATACTCCAAGGTTCTAAATATATAATTTATGAACCCAAGATTTACACATTTTAATTACAAGAGTTTCTTAATTTGAGACTTTTCAAATACCAAAACTTAAGGGCAAGTTTTCTAACTCTTGAAAAACCTTTGATTTCCATAACTTATGAGTTTAATGTGGTTTCTATGAAAAAACTTTTCATGTTCCATAACATGAGGACAAGTTATGAAGGACTTTAAAGAACATTTAGATCAATTTTTGACTAACAAAATAATCAAATAATTTATCTATGTTCAAATTAAACTCATAAGTCAAGATAATTCATATCAACAATTTTCAAGAAATTAGCCTAAAACCAATAAAAATCTTGAAATTTTGACAATTATCTTTTAATTGGATGAGCATGATCATTACCATATCAACAAAATCAAATTTTATGAGCTAAAACATTTTGTGGTAATGATCCTAATCCAAAACAGTGTAACAACGTAATTTTTCAAACAAATTTTTTCATTTCAAACTAAAGTATTTTCATTCAAACAAGGCATAAACATTCCATGTGTCATAACAGATTACAAATCATACGAATCCCAAGATCACAAAACATCTATCAGTGTGTACAGATCACGCCGGCGCCTTCCCACGGTCCTCGCTAGTACCTGAAACACATACACAACAACTGTAAGCATAATTGCTTAGTGTGTTTCCCAAAATACAACTGACGCACATACGCCTTTCCAGGACCTGACCTTCCGGTCCATGTGTCTCAGGGGACTTCCGTCCCTGCTGGGTAAACCTTCCGGTCCTACCCACGCCAACCTTACGGTCCGAGACTCACAACGCCTTCCGGCCCATAACATAATCGCCTTCCGGCCCATAACATAATCGCCTTCCGGCACTTAACATAATGCCTTCCGGCCCACATAACATACATAGCACGTATAACAATTAACTTATCACATATAGCACATATATCTCATATCATATCCGACCTTCCGGTCACACAGTCAAACCCTTCCGGGTACAGTATAGTGAGAAGACTCACCTCGTAAATATCGAAAGCTAGCAATCCCGAAGTCACTCGTGCTCGATCCGCCGAGCTACAATCTCCCTATAACATCATACATCTCTTATTAACACTTTTATCTTCCAAGTTTGACTATCCCTAAGAAGTCAAACATAGGTCAACTCTGGTCAACGGTCAACGGTCAACTTGACCGGACTCGACGAGTGCACAAGGGCAACTCGGCGAGTCTAGACGCATCCGCCAACTCCATAGGATTCCCTTCTTACTCGTCGAGTACTTCCCCTGACTCGACGAGTTCCACCTGGGAGAGTCGCGGGGCCACCCCGACTCAACTCGTCGAGTCTCAAGAACAACTCGGCGAGTCCCAGCTCGGCTCAGTCCACCTGTCGACCCTCTCTAACTCGTCCTGACTCACTGAGTCAACCATAACTCGGTCAAGACTACACACTGGGTGTCCTCAAGGACAATCTTCAAGCGACTCGTCGAGTCTGTTCATCAGACTCGGCGAGTCCATGCCATGCACCAGCTAAAACTGGCTTTTGCGGTCAGATCCGTTCCATCCATTCATAGATCTGGCCTTCCCCAACTTATTTGTCACGTAAAGTCTCAGTCTTGGTTGCCATGCAATGTGTACAAGGCTTATTTTGGGGAAACTACCTCTAATATGACCACCTTAGCTTCTAACTCAAAAGGATGGACATAAAGCTAGTCATATGGGGTCTCCTGGACCTGCTAAGGCCCAGATCTAGGTTCCATATCTCCATGGAACCTTTCATACTTCTAATTTAAGCCAAGAAATGCAAGAAGAAACCCTAGATTTGACACATCAACACAAAACACGAAGGTTGGCTCTGAAAGTTACCTCAAGAAGACTCCCCTGATGAATTAGCAACATATCCAAGCTCCCCAACTCCTCAAGTTTGATCCTCTCCCTCCTTTCTTGCAATATCACACAAAATGGTGAACAATTGGCCTCCAAATACACTCACAAGGGCTTCACAGTCGTATGGGGGTTCTAGGGTTCATGGTGGCCGCAAATGAGGGCCATAAGGTCCTTTAAATAGGGCTTAGGACTGGGAAATTAGGGTTTCATTAAACAGCGCAGACTCGCCGAGTCCATATCCTGGACTCGCCGAGTCCAAACAAATCCCGTGTCCAGAATCGCGGCCCTACTCGGCGAGTCTGAGCTCCAACTTGCCGAGTCCCCTCTCAAAACACAAAATAATCAAATCAATAAAGATACCTGGAGTTCCGGGCTGTTACAAACAGGCCAAAAAAAAACCCAAAAATTTGTCATCAGAATCATCAACTTGTTGAGTGCATAGACATGACTCGTTGAGTTGGCCTTATACTGAGTGGACACGTCGAGTCAGCCAGTTGACTCGGCGAGTTCATTAATCAGAGGCCAGAAAATCGATTTTTTCAACTTTGAAAATTAATTCATGCATCAAATATAATCGAAAACGATCCTAGGCTCTGATACCACTATTGGGTTGTGTATACTACAACATCTTATAGTGCATATACAACCCTGAATGCTTTGGATCTATGTTTTCTCTAATTATAAATGCAATATTGTTTCCAAAGCATAAAGCCTACAACTAGCATACAATTGACATAATCAACATAAAAGTGAGTTATAGAATTACCTCTTTGTTGTAGCTTGTAGTTTTGGCCTTTAAGAACTTAGTACCCCAAGTGTGATGCCTCAAATGGTTCACAACACACCCTTGAACAATTAGATGACTTGAGAGAGATTTACTAGGCACACAAATCAGTTATGAACTCTAAGAACACTTGTTGTATGCGATTTTAGCCATAGGGTTATGTGTATATATATATATATATATATATATATATATATATATATATATATATATATATATATATATATATATATGTAGGAATCCCAGAGTCATGGGCAAACCCTAATCCATACACTTTCGGTTATGATCCATATTTTATGTGGGCTAACTCTTCATGGAAACTTACATAAGCTTAGCCCATCATGGATCAATAGCCCAAACCATATATATATATATATATATATATATATATATATATATATATATATATATATATATATATATATATATATATATATATAACTAAATTAATTCCAAATTTATTTAGTCTCTTTTGATAACTAAATTAATTCCAAATTAATTCTAGATCAATACTAATTAAATAATATGATTTCATATTAGTATATTAGAACTTATAATATATAAATAAATCATAAATAACCTCTTACTCAAATATCCATCCTCAAATTGTCCTTGTGATATGCAACTCGAAATGGACCATGCTACTCTCGAGTCAAGTACATACCAATTATAGTTATGGCTTAGACATCTAATACAATAGAATCCACCCCTGATAGTTCTGACCGGTTAGTTTCTCCTTAGATATGATCGAAATTAGAGAGAAGTTTGAGTTTGATGGAGGTGGAGGAGGAGGAGGATTGGTGTTGTTGTTATAGTTCGACATCTACAAAACGAAAGGTTTTGTTAGTCTGAATTTATACCTAAAATAATTATTATCCCTAAAGGAATTATTAACAAGGATAGGATCTATATTTGGCTTTGCGATATGTAAAGGGGTGTTGTAAACACATAACAAAGTTATTCAGGCAGGCAATGCAATTTTCTAGTTTCAAATTTTTGAAACTCCTAAATAATTTGAGATTCATTAACATTCAATGGTATGTTAATCTCGATTGTGCGCATCTTGATTCAATGATAGCGATGTTGTGGATCATTGAATATTTTGTGAATTAACCATGCAAAACCGCTTGACACTCGATACTAAATTATTCTAAATTTGATGTGTTAGTTAATCACATACGCTCCATCGAGAGAATAATATCACGAGTGACACATTTTATAAAGTTGTGTTTTCGCAATGACGTGTCGGTTAACCATACACACTCTATCATCTAAATATAATCACCTTGTGTATTTTCATGGGTAACACATGGTCAAGTTTTAGGTATATATAAAATGTGAATTTTGTTTTATTACATGATTAATACTGTTAATCTTGAACAAAATCCGATCGAACCCTTTCAGTAACTCCACTATCAAAATACAAAAAAGCTGTAAGGGTAGTAAGTTTGAAGCATTTTAAAAACCAACCTCATTAGGAATCATAAAGCCCTCCTTAAACCTTTCTTAAAGTATTAAGGTGGGTGCACCTAGTCCTGATTTCATGATAATGTTTTTAATTAAGATGTGAGGACACATGGGGTATAATTGGGATATATAATAGTTACACCATATACAACATCTGAACCTTATATATATATATATATATATATATATATATATATATATATATATATATATATATATATATATATATATATATATATATTCTTGTCTTTCTAATTTAATTCTATTATTAAATAAAGTTCAAGATAATTATTCAAAATTTAAATTTAAGTTTAAATATTATTCAAATTTTCATTAATGAAATATTCAAATTTAAATTCTTATTAAACAATATTTCAAATTATTCTAAAATTCGAATTATCAGATTTAGATAACATAAAAAATTAATTTAATCACTAAAAAACGATTAAATCTGAAAAGCCTAGAAAATCTTCAAACGTGGCGTGTCGAGCTACGTCATGATCTACGACTAGCAGGTTTCTTTGTTTTCTTTTCTTTTTACAAAGTTTGTGCAATTAATTAAAACATATTAGGCTTTGATACAAATGTTGTGTTTTATTAGCATCAATATACATCAAGAAGGTAACAAAATAATCTAGAGATTTACCTATGTGTACATGCACCCTTGGTCTAGGTTTTACTAGTTTTAACAATATACTTTGAAAAACAACAAATAAGAACATACTAACATTTTGGCTTCTTGCTTGAGATCTTGATTATCATTTTATGCAAGGGATGAAGGTTCCAAAGTAGGACCCCTCTAATGTAGTCAAACCAATGTACTCCAAAAAAAAGATCCCTAAATTAGGGTTTATGTGAAATTCACTAATCGTAGGAAAGTGGTTATGCATTTCGTCCAAGGAGAGAGAGATAGAGATAAAGTATGGACAAAAATAGGACAAAATTAGTAGGTAGGGTTTGACCCCTAGAAGTTTATTTATAGGCTGCTGATGAAACCCTAAACGATACAAGCTCTTAAGGTTTATATTTATCTTATCTGAAAGTTGCCCTATGCCTATCTGGGATGTAGTTAAAACCGTATATATGAAGCTCTCAATGAGCTTCTGAAATATTTCAATTAATCTTTTGGATTAATTAATATTCATGCCCTTTAATTAATCAAAACAATTTAATTAACTAACAAATTAATTTCTAATTAATTTATTAATTCCTTAATAAATTAACAACTTATATTCTCTATTCCCCTAATGCTATTTGTTTGATGAGGTCAACCGTAAAAGACACTACTATTATTAGAAATATTATCAAAACAATTATTAATATTGGACACCATTTTTAGTAGACTTTTTTCAATCTACAATGGTCTATTTCAAGTTAAATGAACATATTTAAAGGCTCAATTTCAAGCTGAAAGAATAAAATTTTAAGTTTTCCATAGTTATTTGAGGAGAAATAACAAATTTCTTTAAGTTTAGAAAACTAAAGACGAGACATAAGAATAAAGAATAAAGAATAAAAGCACATGATCTAGTCATGATAAGATTTTACGATTCTAATTGAATCTTAGGATCACAATAAAGATTAATTTTCAGGATTGGTCCAACTATGATCGAAAGAGTTGACATTAAAATTTGTTAATTAATATCTAATATAAGTTTTCAACTATATTTTCAGTTGAAATAGATTTATCCCCTGAAGAACATATTCACTTCATGGCCCCTGAGTCTTTTTTATTAACCCATTTTCTTTATCAAATCAGTGCTGACATTATATATTCCATGATCAAACTTACAACAATAAAAAAAATTGATGAAGGTATATACATTATTATTCCTTTGTAATCGAACATTTACTCTCACATTCTTCAGTTAGCCAAGTTATAACTTTTAAGAAACCACGTTCAAAGCGATTTAGTAGTGATCACTTGATAATTAGACGCGTTACCATAATTCGTTCCAAATTCGAATGCTATAAGTTGACATGAGGTTAAAAAAATAAATTAAGAGACTGATAAATTGCTAAAATATATAGCATATTGTCCAACTCATTCATTCATAAGAAAAGAAAAGAAGAAGGGAGGATTAAATTGGGCACCAACTCATACAAACATTAAGATTTTGGATAAACGGATCCATGAGAATATGCAGCAGTACTTTAATTTATAGGCAAAAGTTGAAATTTTAAAAAGACTTTTTGTAGCGAAATGGTCAATGGAGAGGATACGGGATCTTTTTCCTTTTAAGAATTTTAATTACAGCCCCTCATCTTTTAATGTGACGCAAAATTTGTTCAAACTTTATATATTGCCCGTAAACGAATTATATATGCATAGTTATAGATCAATGTGATGATATTGTACGCAGATTCATAATTAGAAATGCTCATGCCTCATTACAAAATGATTATACCAAGTATCATAACAGTTATTTTCTTACGAAGAAAGTATTACTTTTGCAAAAGTAATACTCCACTTTTTTACAAAAATGAATGATATATATTGCTTCGGGTTTATGTAATAAACTTGCGAAATAAACAAAACATTATTTTATCTTAATTTACTAGTCTTGGAGTAAGGTTTAGTGGGTATCTTTATATTGCATTCTTTTTGTTGTCAATTTCATATCATAGTGGTCAAAGTCAGACCCCACTGACTACAGAATCTCTTCCTTTCTCTGGAGTTTGAGGTCTTCTTTTTGTAATAGATGGAGTCCATGTGTTTTTAGAAAAAGAGAAAGGAGGCAGTACTCCATGTGGTCTTAATTACGAGTGGTAAGAATGTGGACTTGTTTGTACATTGTGCTTTCAAGACTTGTATTCTACTAGTATGTACTGTTGTTAATTGCATGTTACATGACTTGTTTTGCTACAAATACTGCATGTGCTTGGAGTTGATAAAATAGAAAACTCTATAAAAGTGCAAAAGTGTAAGAAAACATTTGGATCCGACTTTGCTTAATCTTGTCCTCTTCTACGTAGTAAAAGATGCTAAGTAAATAGGAATTTCATAATAATCTGGTGTTTAGAAAGCCCTACAAAAGTGTACGAACACCTTTGGATCCCACTTTGGTTAATCTTGTCTTCTTCTAAATATTGTAAAAAAGGTATGAACACAATAATTCCAACTAAAACAACCCTTTTTAGTAAGAACCAATTTGATACATCGAATACAGAATATAACCTCACTAGACGGGAAAGATATGCAATCTACACTCAAAACCTGATTGATAAACTAGAGACAAAAAAGGAATAAGGGTATGAAACCCTAACTACTCCAGATGAAGAACGCGAGAAGAAAGAGTGTTGTGGAGAAAATATCCGTGAAAGCTGATAATCCCTTTGCACTCGTTCAACCAATATATATATATATATATATATATATATATATATATATATATATATATATATATATATATATATATATATATATATATATATATATATATATATATATATATATATATATATATATATATATATAGCTTCATTTGAGACCATTCTAATTTTATTAGACCATGAGACCAAATTTTAAAATGCAAATTAAATAGAAAAATCCACATTTTTTAAATATTATTTTCGGAAATTGAATTAACTAAAAAAAATTCCATTTTTTTTTAAAATACGTGAAATATTCTGTTAGAATATTACACTAACATATTCTAAAAAATAATTTTAAAATGCAGAATAAATGGAAAATTTTAAAAATTCTTTTTTTAAATATTATTTTCGGAACTTGACTTAACTAAATAAAATAAAAATAAATTCCATTTTTTTTAAAAATACGTGAAATATTCTAATAGAATATTACACTAACATATTCTAAAAAATAATTTTAAAATGCAGAATAAATGGAAAAATCTAAAAATTCTTTTTTTAAATATTATTTTCGGAACTTGAATTAACTAAAAAAAATAACAATAAAAATAAATTCCATTTTTTTTGAAAAATACGTGAAATATTCTAATAAAATATTACATTGTACATATTCTAAAAAATAATTTTAAAATGCAAAATAAATGGAAAAATCCAAAAATTCTTTTTTTAAATATTATTTTCGGAACTTGAATTAACTAAAAAAAATAAAAAATAAAATAAAAAAATGTGTCTCACGGTCTCACAAAATATAGATGGTCTTAAATGAACCTAACTCTCTCTTTCTCTCTCTCTCTCTCTCTCTCTCTCTCTCTCTCTCTCTCTATATATATATATATATATATATATATATATATATATATATATATATATATATATATATATATATATATATATATATATATGGAAAAGTTCAATAGAGAACCATAATTATTGGTTCTTCAAGGAACCAAATCTTTTTTTCAACTTCTAAAGCTTATTCTTTATCGAAAAAAAAATCTAAAAATATTTAAATTAATATATTAACATTGTGAATGTGAAAAATATTTCTCGGATTCACCGTGTAAATCCGGATTCACGTTGTGAATTTCACATTGTGAATTTGACGTATAAAAAATAATTCGAATTTGATATCATTGGAAAAATGATAAAAAATTATGAATTTTTGTATTTTTAGTTTTTTTTTTTATAAAAAATAAGTTCTAGAAAAAATATTGGTTCCTTGGTTAATTATGGTTCTCTATTGAATCTCACCCTATATATATATATATATATATATATATATATATATATATATATACACTATTGTGTGGATGTAAGGATCCTTTGTGGTCCAAACATTTTTCCTAAATTAAATTATATTTAAAAATGGAAATTATCGGATTTCAAGGGATGATTGATTTTTTAATTTTAAAAATTATGATTGTTTTTTAGTTAATTCAAATCGAACATATTTTTTTAATCATAAACGATCTGATTCTGATAGAATGATATTCAGACAGAATACATATTCTGATTGAATGAAAATTTTGAAAAATTACAAAATTTTGAACCATGAGTTGAAGAATAGTAATAAAAATTACATTAATTCTTATAGAATACATGTACAATTACTAAGAATTATATTTATTGTTAAAGAATAAAACTAAAAAAAACTTTCAAATCGGGAAGGAAAAAAATCAAAATCTAACAAAGACACTAATACATTCTAAAAGAATAATGTTGCTTAGAATCACTTTCAATTCTGTGGTCCATTGTTCAGGCATCAACTTCTGTGAAAACAAAATCAAATTGTAGTTTAGAATCTAATAATGCATTAGCAAATGAAAAATACAAAACTAAATTCCTTTGGAAAATATGTGGACTTGTGAATTGCACCAAAACTAATAACCAATAATTGTAGAACATGCATAAATCAGTGAGAAAATATACATATTCCATTCCAACAGAATTGGAATTCGTGATTCCATTCCAATAGAATTAGAATTCAAAGATTCAACTATAGAATCTGGAAAAAAAAATTAGAAACTCAAATAAATCAAAAGAATAAACTGAAATAAATCAAAAGAAGTTGTACAAATTTTGCAACTTCTTATGATAGGAACACCATCTTCTCTCCAAATCACACGTTCTTCACATATTGCAATTGCCAACTCATCATATATTTTATGTTCCTAACAAACCATGTATTAAAGATTACAAAAAGATTGCAAAAGCCACAAACTTGATTCCAGTCAATGTAAAATTCACTACTTGGCGAAGAACCCTCGCAGCAAGTTCTTCAGTAGTGTTATTAACAACCACATGAACGATTCTTTGGGATAGAATTCTACCCATGTCATAGTTCTCATCAACAAAATGGATCGTGGGACCCGAATATCTTCTCAAATAATAGAAAAACAAAAAACATAAGAGATCATATGAGGAAGAATACAACAAAAAGAAATATTGAAAAGAGGTTAAGAACATTCATTACCTACCTCCAGAAGCAATAACAGCTTTATGCACTTTCATACCTTAATACCCTTTACCTGCAAAAGCAGGAACACCAAATTTTGTTGAAAATTATTCTTTGTCATTACATCGAACACTTGTAAGGCATACTGAAATGACCCTTACCATTTACCAATTTCCAATAATAAGAATTCCCTATATGAGTAAAATCTTATTAACAATTGCATATGAGATTGATAATGAAAAAAGAACAACATTTATGGAAACCCATTTGAATTTCAAATCAAAACTGAATAGGGGAATCGATTGCGTATTAGAATCAATGAGAACGTGTATTTGTGAGAAAGAAGGAGAGAGACAGTGAGGGACATCATACCGTAGGGTTTTGGCGATGAAAATTCAAGCAGGAGGAAGAAAATTCGTTCCTTCTCTCTATATTAAGGGCATCTAGCAGAATCCTTGCATAAACCTTTGAGCTAATTGATTATTCGCGTTTCGATCTCCATAACTCGGACACCTATTTTCACCCACTATGATTCCCATGTTTGTGAATCCGTTCTTTTGTATGGCCCATATGAGGGTATCATAGTTGGCATCGAATATATTTGTGTAGGTGGTGCCGCCGTCGTTCACAAAGTTGCGTTTCCGTTGAAGAACGCGTATTACATCGAAAAATTGGAGTCAATGTAGAGGCTTATGAAGGGGTAGATGTTGACAGTGAATGGAGATCCATTTTCGTTTAGGAATTTGGTGAGTTGGATCATCTAATCTCGCAGAATCCTTCATCACACGTCGATTGAACGAGACTAGAGGGATACTGTGAATGTGGATGAAAGAGGCAATAGGGTTTTAAACAAAGTAATTGCCTAAATTAAAGGATAAATGGTTTAATTTATTATTTATTAAAATTAAATAATATTTGGCCCATATTAATCCCTACATCCACACAATATTTGTTAATCCACATTTGAACCTACTTCTCTCTCTCTCTCTCTCTCTCTCTCTCTCTATATATATATATATATATATATATATATATATATATATATATATATATATATATATATATATATATATTATAAAGAAAACATTTTTCCTTTCACCACATTCATTTGAAAGTCCCATGACTTTTTAATTTCTTTTCTACTAATAATTATAAGTTGGTTAATAAGGTTAAATAAATATCTAACCCAAAGTGCAATCACATATAAACTAAATTTTAATATTAAAATAATATATTACTTCTACTTATTAAGTAATTTTTTTTAAATTTTAACATATTATACTTAATTTAATACTTTTAAGACAAAATTGCAAAAATGGTCCCTGTGGTTGGCAAATTTATGTGCTTTTAGTCCAAAACGAAATGTTGGTGTACCACTGATCCAATTTTAGATATATTGTGTGGTTTTGGTCCCTATGGTTATATTTTCTTGTGTTTTTGGTCCACATCCCATCTAAAATGACTAATATGCCCCTTAAATAATTATATTTTAATTTCTTTTATTTATTTTCTTATTCTTATAATAAAATGAAAAACAAAAACAACATAAACCCACCATACACACACTCTCTCTCTCTCTCTTTCTCTCTCTCTCTTTCTCTCTCTTCTTCTTTTTTTTGTATGTCATCCTCCTAACAGGAACCTCCACCACCAAAATAAAATCAAACCCACAACAACACCACCATACCTTCTGGAACACTAGCTTCATCGACATGACTTCATCGGACCACCCTTTTATGACGGAGGACATTTTTCCGGTTCCTACATCTCTAAGACCTCCATCTCATATGCCTTCAAGATGGTGCTACCCCAAACGCACTTAAATCCCCAAATCAAATCCAAAAACTGAAGTCCCCATTTCAAATTCTCCTTAAACCATTTGTTATTTAAAGTAACATGTGATCAGCCTGTATCCTGCTACCGACTCAATAGTAAAACGATGATGTAAGACGCCGTAAGAAATGACATTTGGCACCCGTAGACTTGCAAGTCCCACTGTAGCGAGCAGCAAGATGTAGGATAGTCAGTCCAGCATAGATCGATACGCAAACTCATACTCTCCCTAATTAAGGAGATTCTGGATACAAAAACGGTCATCACAGGTAGTGTCATGCCTCGTTTAATGGCTCACAAAAATGTGATAATGTATATATGTGTGCTAGCTGTATTGTGTTCTTTCTCTGTCCAGCATGTATGTTTGTTTCTCATCATAGTATATTGTTTGTTTCTGATCACTCTGTATCTATTGACTCATGTATGAACTGACTCATTGTATGTTTCATTGTTCTAGTAGTAGTGTTTGTATCTTCCTAAACTACTCCTATAGTAGTTTACTAGCAATGTATGGACATGTTTGTATACCCTTGCTACCCAAAGGTATGGATCTGAGTGAAAGAACTTTTATGACTATATATGTATACAGGATATACAATTAATATTTAAACTACCTTCGGACGGATCGCCGATGCCCTAAAGCCACATCCAAACAAGGAAAAGGAATTAAAGCGAGCTAGCCTTCCTAAGTCCTTTAAACATTGCTTATATAACTATACATACATAGACATGCACTTGATAATATAAAAGTATAAAAGAGTTTAAGTAAAGGTATTTGACAAGTAAAAGAGTTTGTAAAACAGTTTGAGGTACAACAGTTTGGTAAATAGTTTGAAAAGTAAGATAACCACTTGTTTGGTAGTTATTAATGACTTGTGATTGATATAATAACTATAATTGTTCAACTTGTATCCCCCCCTAGAACCATATAAAAACATTTAAAAGGTTAATTAAGGGGTATGAACGCACCTGTAGTGAGTGGTTTGGACGAACGGATTTTATAGAATGCTAAGTGTCAAGGGAAGACTTGAACACACATGCGGATCCTATTTGACATATAATGATACATATATGAATATAATTAGTGTCTAAAACAACTAATTATTGAATTGGGACCACCTTAGGGACTAGTAAACACTTATATTGAAATCTTACAACCATATGTGATTGTATATAAGGGGTATTTGGCTACACAAGGGAGTGTATGGTCAATACACACACTATAAGTGTGTGTGCAGCCAGGGTGTGCGGCCAGGAGGCGTGTGCGGCCAGTGTGTGCGGCCAGTGTGTGTGTGCGGCCGTACACATAGCGTTCTTGGTGTTCTTGACTAAAGATGCTACCTTTTATGAAGATCCTCAAGGAGATTTGGATGATACTTGAGAGGATTTCGGGTCCTAGCTTTGTAGAAGCGTAGAAAGTGTTCCAAATGGCTAAGTGTTCTATATATAAGGAGAGTGTGCGGTTGGGATGGGTGTGTGGCCGCACACTCTTGTGTGCGGCTGCACACACCTTGTGTTGGTGTAATTGGCTCAAATGCAAGGTGATACACCCACAATACTTATCCCACGTCTCCTACCCTGCTTATACTAGGCTTTAATCACTCTATTTGACTCCAAACAGTGCTAGAAAATAGCAAAAAAACGAGTTTAACTTTGATAAGAAATGAAGAATGTAAGATAGAAATTTTCGGGTTGTCACATCTTCCTCCCATTAGAGGGAATTTCGTCCTGAAATTTGAGTTTAAGCAACTAAGCTATTACAAATAACTAAGTAAAAATATGAGGATATTTCAGTTTCATCTGATCCTCTTGCTCCCAAGTGAATTCAGGTCCTCGCTTGGCGTTCCAACGGACCTTCACTATCGGGATACGACTCTGTTTCGTTTGCTTGACCTCTCGGTCCATGATTTCTACAGGTTCTACAACGACGTTGAGGCTCTCGTTGATCTCGATCTCGTCGAGTGGGATTACAAGAGTCTCGTCGGACAGACACTTTTTCAAGTTCGAGATGTTGAAAGTAGAATGTACGTTACTGAGTTCGCGCGGTAAGTTAAGTTTGTAAGCTACATGGCCGATTCTTGCGAGAATCTCGAAAGGCCCAATGTACCTTGAATTCAGCTTTCCACGCTTTCCAAAGCGTATCAAGCCCTTCTAGGGTGAGACCTTCAATAGAACACGGTCGCCCGCCTGGAATTCCAACGGTTTCCTTCGTTTATCAGCGTAGCTTTTCTGTCGGTCTCTGGAGGCTTTGAATCGTTCACGGATCTGAACGATCTTCTCCGTCGTTTCCCGTATGATCTCCGGACTTGTGAGAGTGCTTTCAGGAACTCTTCCTTTAGCTAACTGGGTATCACCCACCTCAGCCCAGCATATAAGGGATCTGCACTTTCGGCCATAGAGGGCCTCGAATGGAGCAGCCTTTATGCTCATGTGATAACTGTTGTTGTAGGAAAACTCAACAAGGAGTAAATGAGTGTCTCATGCTTTCCCAATGTCGATCACACAGGCTCGCAACATATCCTCCGAGGTTTGGATAGTTCTCTCACTTTGCCCGTCGGTCTGTGGATGGTAGGATGTACTCATGTCCAGCCTAGTTCCTACGGAACTTTGTAACGACTGCTAGAACCTCGAAGTGAATCTATTATCTCTGTCCGTGATAATGGATAAGGGAACACCATGCAGTCGTACAATCTCCCTAATGTAAGTTCTTGTAAGTTTCTCCATCATGTATGTTTCCTTGATAGGCAGGAAGTGTGCAGACTTGGTCCATCTGTCGACGATGACCCATATGATATCAAGTCCTCTCGTTGTCTTGGGCAACTTGGTTATGAAATCCATAGTGATCCGCTCCCACTTCCATTCTGGTATCTCTGGCTGTTGTAGAAAACCAGAGGGTTTCTGGTATTCGACCATGACCTTGGCACAAGTAAGGCATTTACTCACGAAGGTAGCAATCTCTGCTTTCATGTTAGGCCACCAGTATAACTTTTTCAGATCCTGATACATCTTATGTGAACCCGGGTGTACGGAATAACGAGTTTTGTGTGCCTCGTTCATGACTAAGTATCTGAAACCACCGAGTTTCGGGGTCCAGATCCGGTCCATGAAATAATAAGCTCCGCCACCCTTAACCTCCAAGTTCTTATCCATCCCTTTCAGGGATTCACCAGCCACATTTTCAAGCTTCAAACTGTTGAGCTGAGCCGCCTTAATTTGTGTGGAAAAGTGTGAATGGATAGTCATAGTCAATGATTTGACTCTACGACCCGAATATTCTTTCCGACTTAGGGCGTCAGCTACTACATTGGCTTTACCCGGATGATAACGAATTTCGCATTCGTAATCACTGAGTAGCTCGACCCATTGTCGTTGTCGCATGTTGAGCTCCTTTTGGTTGAATATGTGCTGCAGGATTTTGTGGTCTGTAAAGATTATGCTTTTTGTACCGTACAAGTAATGTCTCCAGATCTTCAGAGCAAGCACAACTGCTCCCAGTTCAAGATCGTGGGTCGTATAGTTGACCTCATGTGTCTTCAGCTGTCTCGAGGCATAGGAGATGACCTTACCTCACTGCATCAAAACACATCCGAGCCCTTGATTCGACGCATCACAATAGACAACGCGGTCTTCTATTCCTTCGGGGAGGGACAGTATTGGTGCGGTGCACAAGGATCATTTGAGCGTTTGAAACGCTCTTTGTTGCTTCTCTTCCCAGTCAAAGGCCACGCCCTTCTGGGTCAGTGTTGTAAGAGGTTTCGCAATGCGGGAGAAGTTCTGAATGAACCTGCGATAGTAGCCAGCGAGGTCTAGAAACTGACGAATTTCTGTAGGCGTCTTCGGTGTTGACTAGTTCTCAATGGCTTTGATTTTGGAAGGGTCCACGTGTATTCCCTCTTTGCTAACCACGTGCCCTAAGAATTCGACTCGTCGAATCCAAAATTCGCATTTCGAGAACTTCGCGTAGAGCTTCTCCGAACGTAATGTTTCGAGGACTTGTCGCAGATGTTGACTATGCTCCTCCTTACTACGAGAGTAGATAAGTATGTCATCGATGAAGACGATGACGAACTAATCCAAGTAAGGATGACACACCCTATTCATTAAATCCATGAATACAGCGGGCGCGTTTGTTAATCCGAACGGCATCACTACGAATTCGTAGTGCCCATAACGAGTTCGGAAGGCTGTCTTTGAAACATCCTCCCCTAGCACTCGTAGTTGGTGATATCCGGATCTTAAGTTGATTTTTGAAAAGAATTTCGCCCCTTGAAGTTGGTCAAATAAATCGTCGATCCTAGGCAAAGGATAACGATTTTTGACGGTCAGCTTGTTGAGCTCCCTGTAGTAGATGCACATACGTAACGATCCGTCTTTCTTCTTGACGAACAAGACTGGAGCTCCCAGGGTGAGAAGCTTGCTCTTATAAAGCCCTAGCTGAGCAGTTCGTTAAGTTGACAGGACAGTTCTTGCATCTCTGCAGGTGCTAGATGATAGGGCGATTTGGCTACGGGGGTAGCCCCTGAAACTAAGTCGATTCGGAACTCGACCTGACGTTGCGGAGGTAATCCTGGGAGTTCTTTCCTGAAAAATGTCGGGAAAGTCACGTACTACTGGAATGTTCAGAATGTTCTTCGTTTCTTGGCTCACATCGACCACATGAGCAAGGAATGCTCTGATGGGTTTTGGTCATAAGAACATCCTATGTGCTCATACAAACCCTAATGCTTGGATCTAGGATTCTCTATTGTACATGCAAGTTATCCAAGACTATAAACCCTAATTCTAGCATACAAGTAATCATATTAACATGAGAACGGGTTTAAGATATTACCTTGATTGTTATGTAGCAATAACAGTCCCAAATCTCCTTGTATTGACTTTAGAAAGCTTAGAGTCACAAATGTCACTCCTCTAATGGTTCACAAACACCAAGAGCAAGAGGATGAAGAGGAGAAAGGATGGAGGCTGCCCTAAAACGTGTGAAACCCTAGAAGGATGCTTGTCCACGTTTTTGGGTCATAAGGGATCTATATATATAGGAGGCTATTAGGGTTATCTAACAAGGAAACCCTAATTTGGATGCTTAAGCCCTAAGCAACCCATGGACCCCTTTCATTAAGGCCTTGGACGATTTCTCATGGGTTTCCCCATAGAATTCGTCCACCTTATAATATAAGCAATCCACGGCCCAATTGCAATTATCTTATAATTACAATTCCAGTCCCTTAAGTTTAATTAATCTCTTTTAGTCACAAAACTAATTACCAATTAATTATTGACTAATATTAATTAAACAATCTGATTTCTCCTTTAATATATTATTCTCATAATATATTAATAAATTATATTTAATCCTTTCTCTCCTTAATTCATCCTATTAAGTTGCTTTGGTGAAGGCAACCTAAATGGACCATGCATCATCGGGTCAAGTACATACCAAAATAGTTATGGACTTAGACACTAATCCAATAGTCTCCCACTTGGATAAGTCTAATAACTATTATGCGTATGACTTCAGATCCTGGTCTGCAATCGTAGCTTTCCAAAGCCGTTGTCAACTCTGATCCTATCAGATACGCGTGTCCTTAAGATAAGGGATCATATATTCCTCCATTCTAGATATCGTATGAGACATGATTTCTAATCATTCTATTTGTACTATATCTCGATTCCTGATTTATGACGACTGACTAATTGAACAAATCAAATTAGCCCTAGCCCTCCGAGCATTTACGTTTGTCATCACTAAATCATCGAGGGGCCCAAAGATATCGCTTTTATTCCACTTTGAATAAAAGGAACGGATAAACTTTGATTCAATGCTCGCTTGCACTTACTCACCGAATCACACACAATAATATGTTTTATAACACCAAGTTACTGGTGCGTTTACATATTATCAATCTGCAATCGATTTGCAAGATACAACTCACACATCTCGGTTTCAAGAATATAAGATGTTATCGTCTCACCAATCACTCGTGATACAATTCATGGAGTGATCCAAGTGAGCGTGGGTTTAATCCAATGCTCAAATTCATATTCATAAGCACTCATGAACGTTGCAGCAAACATTTGCTTATATCTAATGCTCTTTAGACAATCCACACACCAATTCACGACAGTCTTCATTCATACCTACTTCCAACATATGAACGACTGTGGCCCGTTCAAATAATTTGACTATTCTTAACCAATTAAATTATTCAGGAAGTCAAAACATGCAAATGTGAAACACAAGAATAATACTAATCCCATATGGCCTTAAACCTTTGAGTATAAATAAAACACCTTTTATTTATCACCATATCGATTACTCATTATTTGTCGTTTCGGGTAATCAAATTCTTACTTGAATTATTACACTTGTCCCATGCTCCTAGCATGCACACAATGTTTACCTATGGTTCTTACTTTGTGAAATAGATCAATTTGAACACATTTCCAATCATTCTCACTTTACAACTCCAAATCCTTTTCATAAGTGAATGAATATCAAATTCTTGCTACTTATAGAATATGCTAGATTCTAACATTTTTATGCAATGATACTTTCGTAATGTCACTGCACCAAAGTCACAAAGACTATTGCCAATGATATTACAAATTCCTCTATCGGATATTGTTTACAAGACAATTCCTTAGATATGATATCTCTCACTCAAAGTACATTCCTTTCAACATCCTTTTGCATAAAAGTTTCTAATCTAGACATAGATTTTCCATATTCAATTCCCAATATGGACACGTTTCCATATTTTCCATATGACAACTCATTCTTAATAGAATCCTATCTATTCGTAATAATGTCGATATGGTCCATCCAATATGGAAACATTTCCATATTTTCCAATACTATACTTCCAACTACTCACAAGCAACCAGTCCTCGTCGAACTTTGGATTGTCCTTTGATAGTTGTTTAATTATTTTAGTCAAAACCAATTCTTGTCCCTTTTCCCTCTAAATGTGCTAGACATTTGGAAAATTTTAGAATGGTCAAATATTAAAGCATTTGCAATCGATCCTATACCCAAAGCGTATGGGACACGACGCATAATGTTTTATTTGCTATGTTCTCAAAATTCGAATTGTGAAGAGGAATGTCGTAATCATAATTGAAATTTTAAGAACACACTATGTACCTTTGATTAATTTATTAACATCTCTCAACCTAAGCCTTTAGATTTGAAATGAAGCATAATATTCTCTCCCTTAATTATAGCAAAACAACTTTACAACCCTTACGACTTTGCAAGGTATAACTCTTGTTTTCTATAATTAATATTGCCAACTTGCAATACGTGCCTTAATAATCATACAATCATAACATTTATGCTCACACTATCATGATGATTATTATAAAACATAACACTTATGCTCCCACTAGCTTCGACATGTATTCATAAACATCTTAACTTTCAGAAAAACAATACTTATTGAATTTCTTAAGTTCATGTTTCTAATACTTAGTGGTTTGATAATCTTTTATCAAGGCTTCTTATACACTTTTACCTTATATAGTTCATATGTGTGTCTAAACAATTAAGACTAATTTCCAAACCTCACAATTCAAATTATAGAAAGGGATACCGTAACCATAATCGAATTCGAGAATGCAATTTTACAACCACTATCTTCTTAAAATCTTTCTTAGTGAAAGCATTTCCTCACAATCATTTTCATGAAGGAGGAAATCTTATGACACTTAGATTTAAACGGTGTATGTGTTCCTATCCATGTGAATTTGTTAAAACCAAAGTTTACGACAAATTCAACCTCATATGGACCGAACTTTCTTAATCTTGATTTCTTGCCTTATGGTAGCACAGCTGCCCACCATGTCTTCCAAGTAGTTAAGCAACTCACCCTTTCCTATCAATGTACCTTTCATTGATTAAGGTGTCTTGCCTTTTATGCGTTCAAAATGAGAACTCATAGAACTTACATGCATAATTAACTTAATTGGAACAGCACAGAAACAAAATTATGTCAACACGATAGGTTGTAAACCTCAACTCGTGTGCTAGTGATGATCGATAAGGTTTATTTGATTTGTTCTTGAATCCTTTCAAGACCATTAAGACTCCCACTGACTCCTTGACATATACGATTCTCTTGTTAATAACCATTTCTTAACAAACAAATATTCAAGAGTTAGTGTAGCTTTTATCAAAAAACACTTCATAAATTGGTTTTAGTTGGTTTTTGTCTTATCCAAGACATCACAACTTTCCACATTTGATGAATGTTATAAACCTTCATAATACTTATCACTCAATTTCACAATCTTAGCTCTAAGACTTGTTTTGGAACGAAGTATGATTGACTTCTTGATTTAACCATTTCTTCAATTCTTGATTCCTCTTCTTAGACATACAATTGTACTAAGACTCACTTAGAGGATCAATTGAAATATGATTCTTAATCATTAAGACCTATCATAAAGCATAAAAGGTACTCTCCCTTCTTCTTAGAATGGAGAAACTTTTATCTTTCTGCCTACTTGATTCTTCTTATTTGTTCTGCTATTGATTTAAACCTTTTCAATCAATTCAGAATTATACTTAATCTTATAAGTATAATCATATTTACTAAACTTTTAGTAATCATGACGAATATCTTTGTTACTCTTATGGTGGACTTGATCAATACGCAACTTTGTGTACTCGATCTTCTAGTTCTTCACTTGACACTTTGTCAATGAATTAGTCTAATTTCCAAATATGAAATTTCTCATTCATCGTGCAACCATGTTGCGTGATTCCAAGTTTCTGTCCAATTGAAACTTGGGCGATGAGAAACTTTTTCTATTCGGACATTTCCATAATTAAGAATCAAATCCATTATTGCTAATAATAGAAGCATTCTGACATCAATTTTTCATACACGCCATTGCAAGGATAAATAAATAAATAAAATCAAAATTTATTTTATTGCGGAAAAATTTTGTCCTTACAACGCAATTCATTGAAAAACTATGCTAATACATATTTCTTAGCAATCTAATTCTAACTCTAAGTAGTAGCTCGAGAATCTAATCTTCAAGTAATGCGATCGAAATCCATTCCTTCACGTTTAGATTCTGCTCACTTCTTCCCTCAAGCTTCCTTTCCTTTCTTCGATCCTACAAAACATCAATCTTATTATGTATTAAGAATCTAGAATAGAAGCTTAAAAGAGTTAGTCAATGGATTTTACCTAAAGTAGCATCATACGTTTTGACTCTCCCATCTCTTAGATCTCTTAGGTAAATAGGGCAGCTTCGTCTCCAATGCCCCTTCTCTTGGCAATAAAAGCAAATTGACTCTCTTGGAACAGGACATGGAACTACTTCAAACATTGCCTTTCTCTTATGATCAAACTTTTCAAGCATACCATGTCTTTTGTTGCCATAGTCTATATCCATAGAGGTCTTGAAGGCAGATTCACCAATCAACTTTGCTTTTCTATTGTGCCAAACCATTGCTGATTTAGCAGCAATAAGCATATAGGTGAGATCTATAAGGGTCAAGTCGCAGTTCATCATATAGTACTCTCTTACGAACTCACTATATGAGTTAGGAAGTGACTGAAGAACCCAATCAACATCCATCTCTTCACAGACAACGGATCCCAACATTCTTAACCTATCAATGTGTGACTTCATCCCTAGGACGTGTGCACACACCGACTCTCCTTCTTTATGTTTACTTGCCAAAAGGGCTTGAGTAAGCTTGAACTTTTCAAGCCTTCGAACTTGTGGGTTAAGGAGAATAATTGGAGGAGGTGGAGGAGGTGGAGGAAGTGAAGCATGATCTCTTGTTCCTCGATCGAATCATGGAATATCATCTTCATGTGGAAAGCTTGTTCCACGGGATTTGGGAAGACCATAGTTGCCGTACTTTGACATCTACAAAACGGGAGAAAACGAATTCAAGTTAGTTGATTGATTGAGTCCTTAGTAAATCACCCAAATGAGATACTAAGGCTAGGACCCAACACAATATGATACAACCTAGAAAAGGGATGTCGTAATCTAGTTGCAGAATATTTGAAGGTAAGTGAATGATGATTCACTAATTTCCACCACGAAAAAACAAAAAAGAAATTTAAGTTTTAAATTTATGAAAACTCCTAGATCCTTTGAGATTCATTGAACATTTCAATGGCATGTTTAAATCTCGATATGCCCCTCTAGTTTGTGACTGGGATGCCGAGTATCACAAAGCGGGTGTGAATAACCATGCAAACTTACATGGTGCCCTCACATGTTACAGTCACCTATTCGATGTGCCGGTAAACCACACACGCTCCACGGAACTATGACAAACATTGAGTCACCCTTTGCTACCTTTGCTTAGAACCATTTAGTGTGCCGGTAAACCACACATGCTCCACTAACGTCTTCGCAAGGGCACAAAGTGTAATTTCATGGAATTGAATCAATTCACTTTTGCCTAAGTAACTAAGATTGGGAATTTGTAAAACATTTAGTTACTTTTATATTTCATTATAATTATAATGGAAGGTTTTGTCTTATCCTACCCGTTCGGCTAACGACCCTCCACTAGTCAAGAGTGCAGTGGGTAAGAGTGGATACCCATTCAATCGCCATTTTATAGGCAATTTCCTTAAACACCCCTTATAGACCAGCTTCATGAATGAGGCCTACTAACGGTAAGACTGACTTTTACTCATATATATATATATATATATATATATATATATATATATATATATACATATATATATATATATATATATATATATATATATATATATATATATATATATTATATATTATGGGGTGTATTTTACACTTTTAAAATACTAGGTGGTCAAATTTAACGATTATACTTTTAATTCAATTAAATTGTAAACCTAAACTTTTATGGATTTATTAAGCCTCTTTTAATTATACACCTTAATTAATTAATAAAACCATAAGGGTGTGATTTGAATCTTTTCAAAACATGACTAGGGTTTTAGAATTTAACATTCCTAAATTAAACTTTTAATCAACTTTTAAATTCCAAAACTTGAGGGCAACTTTTGAAACATTTCAAAACATTTAGGTTTAGAATTTAAATATACATCAAAATTAAACTTTTAATCAAAATTTAAATTCCAAAACTTGAGGGCAAGTTTTGAAACCTTTCAAAACACTAGGGGATCAAATAACAAATAATCTAAATTAACATTTAATCACATAATTATCCATATTTGATTTATTTAATGATTTCTTGCAAAACAATTTACCAATTTAATCTAAATAATTAATCAATTATCACACAAGGAAACAAATATTTTATTAATTGATAAATATCTTCAATTAGATCAAGAATATACTCATATATATATCACAAAATCGGATTTATATTGATCTAAAATGATAAAGGCAAGTATCTCAAAGATAAACAACAAGAAATCCCGAAAATAGCTCCATCTGACGCTCGAACTCGCCGAGTACCACACTGTACTCGCCGAGTTGAGGCCTACTCGCCGAGTACACTGTGGTACTCGCCGAGTTCAGGCAGGGAGGCCAAAATTCGATTTTTGCAACATATAAAGCATCAATACAATAGAAACCAATCAAGGCTCTGATACCACTGATGGGTTTTGGTCATAAGAACATCCTATGTGCTCATACAAACCCTAATGTTTGGATCTAGGTTTCTCTATTGTACATGCAAGTTATTCAAGACTATAAACCCTAATTCTAGCATACAAGTAATCATATTAACACGAGAATGGGTTTAAGATATTACCTTGATTGTTACGTAGCAATAACAATCCCAAATCTCCTTGTATTGACTTTAGAAATCTTAGAGTCACAAATGTCACTCCTCTAATGGTTCACAAACACCAAGAGCAAGAGGATGAAGAGGAGAAAGGATGGAGGCTGCTCTAAGACGTGTGAAACCCTAGAAGGATGCTTGTCCATGTTTTTGGGTCATAAAGGATCTATATATCTATATATATATAAATATATATATATATATATATATATATATATATATATATATATATATATATATATATATATATATATATATATAGGAGGCTATTAGGGTTATCTAACAAGGAAACCCTAATTTGGATGCTTAAGCCCTAAGCAACCCATGGACCCCTTTCCTTAAGGCCTTGGATGATTTCTCATGGGTTTCCCCATAGAATTCGTCCACCTTATAATATAAGGCAATCCATGGCCCAATTGCAATTATCTTATAATTACAATTCCAGTCCCTTAAGTTTAATTAATCTCTTTTAGTCACAAAAGTAATTACCAATTAATTATTGACTAATATTAATTAAACAATATGATTTCTTCTTTAATATATTATTCTCATAATATATTAATAAATCATATTTAATCCTTTCTCTCCTTAATTCATCCTATCAAGTTGCTTTGGTGAAGGCAACCCAAAAGGACCATGCACTATCGGGTCAAGTACATACCAAAATAGTTATGGACTTAGACACTAATCCAACATGCTCTACATTCCTTTCGCAAGAATTTCTGAGCTTGAATGCTGGAGATGATACGAAGGTTTGTGTCGGGTTTGTCGCCATAAACTACTAGGGTTTCGCCAGACGGCATGTTAAGGCGAACAACCTTTTCGTAGCACATGATATCGGCACGATGTAAACTCAACCAATCCATGCTGATAATGACGTCGAAACTTTTAATTGAGACCGGCATGAGATTGATCGAAAATGAATGGATACCTAAAGTTGGGGTACACCCTATGAATATACCGCTAGTGCTGTCTGTCTTGCCATTAGCCATTTCTACTGTGAACAGTTCTTGAAGTGTTCGTGATTTTTGCTTAAGTAAATGAGCAAATTTTTGGTTCACGAAACTCCTCTCCGCTCCACTATCAAACAGTATGCATGCATAAGAGTTATCGAGGAGAAACGTACCAGTGACCACTGTGGGGTCAGCAACCGCTTCCTCATGGCCTATGGCCAGAACTCTTGCCACTCCACCGGTAAACCCTACCTTCGGGCAGTTCCTTTTAAAGTGGCCTACCTCGCCACAACCGTAGCAAGTTTGGCCCACTCCAGCACTGGGGACTTGGTTGATTGGATTCGCTGGAGCTTTACAAAAACGGGCAATGTGCCCTTTCATGTTGCAGTTCAAACACTACATTTCCCGACAGGCACCGACGTGGTGGAAGTTGCATTTGTTGCACTTGGGAAAACTTCCAGCATACTGCTTTACCGGAGCAGCAGCGGCAGGTGCTAACGCAGCATGAACTGCCACGACTTGCTGCTTTTTGGCATCCTTCGTCTTCTTTTTGTCCTCCCAGAACTTCTGCTTGGGGTAAGCGGATTGGGAAGGTTCTGAGATAGCCAGGGTAGTTGTTGCAGCCGGGGTACGAACCCCATGGTCTATGAGCCGCTGTTCCAACCGTTTGGCACTATCAAATGTAGTGGGGTGTGATGCCAATACATTTCCCTGGTATGGTGGCATCAGCCCCCATATATACCTCTCGATTTTCTTTCCCTCTGTAGGAACCATGTTGGGACAGAGGGCCACCAGTTCATAGAACATGGCGGTGTAGGAGACTACGTTAGAGCCCTTCATGGTTAGGCTCCACAGTTCTTCCTCTAGGTTCTGGATCTCGCCCCTCGGGCAGTACTCCTCAATCATGAGGTCTTTCAAAGTTTCCCAGCCTATAGCATTAGCCACTATAAGAGATAACGACTTAACATGACTATTCCACCATGTTAAGGCTTTTGTTTCAAAGGTGCAAGCAGCGAATTTCACCTTGCTCTCCTCAGGACAGGAGCAGATTTCGAAAACCGATTCGGTTTTCTCGAACCATTGTGAGAGGGCAATGACTCTGCCAATCCCTTTGAAGGACAATGGCTTGCAGTTGGTGAAGTATTTGTAGGAGCACTCTTTCAAGCGCACAGGGATTTCACCATGAGTAGATAGGACCGGGATTCCTCCTCAAGTGGAACCTGATGAATGATATTGAGCCATGGCTGTAGCCACAGCCACAACTATAGCAGCATTTAGAGCTGTCGTGTTGAACTGAGGAGTAGGTGGTTGAGGAGGTGGTGTTTCATTATTATGGTTACGCCTTGCATTTCTGCGAGGCGGCATCTTTGATCTATAAGTTTACGAAGAAAAAAACATTGATAAGAATTTAGTTGAAAGATTGATAAGGATGACTCATGGACTAACTCTCCGTAGTCCAACAGTACAATTGAATAACATGACTAATTGTAAACGAAAGCATTTGGATATAATTTCAATGAGACTAGATATCTGTTAATAATACTGGAATTACAGATGTAATGAGTTTGGGGAAAATGACCTACAAGTAGGTCTTACATCAACCAAGATGGGAAAATTTTGACAGACTACTACCTAATCAAGACTTAACGGGTCTAAGATTTACAAAGATAGGAAATTAGACTAAAGTTTTTACACCACTAGGTTATATCCAAAAGAAAATTTGATGAGAATCTATCGGCGACGAGAACTACTAGAGTGAGTTCTTGATCCTGAAAGGAGATGTTCTATGTCCCTCACGCGCCTATCAGCTCTTGCTTCCTGAGCTCGAAGTTCTCTGACTTCAGCTCGAGCTTCAGCAAGTTCTCTCTGCAGAGCTGCATTGTGGACCAGAGTCCTTTCATGAGCAGAATCTAGGTGGTGAATGCAGACTGTGTTAACGCCAGAGTTGGCATCAATCTCCATGACTCGGTTGATAGCTGCTCGACCCTGCTCTGTGTTGCGACCAATCCTACGAACTATGATGAGTAGGACTCTGTCAGCAGAACTTCCCTCAGTGAGGTTGTATAAACTTCTGTCTCCATTGTAGGGAATGGGTTGACCTTGTTCCTGACTCCATCTATTCAAGTTTGTGGCCCACAGAGGTGTGGGTCCTTGAAATGTTGGACGAGGGTTTGGGTTTTGATCAGCTGGAGGCAGGTTGTTGACTTCTGGCTCTGAGTCATAACCATCAGAAAAGCCCTCAGCTTCATGATCATCTAAAGGAATTGGGTGATCATCTTCTGGTTCTTCTTCCAGCCATTCTGCATTGTCGTGGTTGGGGTAGTACGGGTCTCTGGGAAGATGGAATCCCGCCATTAATCTACGCGAGAAAAGAGGTATAAGATATAACTAAGTAGGCGATCTAATAAGATAATTATTAGATGATCTTTATCAGTTACTCCAATACTTGTTTAGAGCATACCAGTTATATGTATTCCAAAACATGATAGACCTTCGAATAAGTGATCCTAACTCTAAGCCCACAACCAAACAAGGAACAGGAAGTAAAGCAAAGATCACAGATTCTAAGTCTATGACATCCTAGTTACATAAAACCTTAGCATATCCACTAAAGAACTATTGACATACTAATGAAGACCTTTAGTTCTCAGATAGGTAATTATACTAACACAAAATACTCCTATAGTATTTTTAAGTTTAATATTCTGTTCTATTGTTCTCATTGTAGAAGTGTTGGTAAGTTTTTAGACTTGTTGCAACCTCACAACCGTACTTAGGCACATGCTAATCACTCCTCGGATAATGTAGTTGATCAGGCTACATCTTTCCCAGGGTTGACCATATGTCTCTAAGTCTACTAGTGCTGTCCAACAATCGTAATACTTTTGTTCTGTCCTAGTGACACTGATTTTAGTATGAATGCAGGTTTGTATACTTGGTTAAATAACTAATTACTTAAAAGTATAAACTCTTTATCAGAGTATTTTAATCCCGCTTGTGTTTATAGTTCGTATATATTTTATGGGTTGATACACTCGATTCACTATAAACAAAGCTCTGATACCAATCTGTCACACCCCCAAAACCGAAACGGCGGAAACGTTCGGGGGTGGAGGACGTCATGTACGGTATCACAACCATGCAAAGTAGTAAACAAGCAACAACATCATCCATTGCATTAATCATATAATTCCATACAGGTGTTTTCTGACATGTTATATAGACACCAAAAATATACATCCAAAACAAAAAAGGAGTCCTGAACGAGCTCCGTCTTCTCAAAAACCTGGCTCCGGTACCTGTCTACTGGTGCCCTGAGAATACAAGTTATTTTGAAAGGGAGTATCAACTTTAAATCTAGTGAGATCATAAGTGTATTAGTGTTTATGTTTGTATGAAAGCATTTGTAAGATGTAAAGTATAAGTTTTGTAAAGTTTGTATTTGTTTGAACACTCCTAGAAAACCCTATGTTTCCTACTAAAAGTAGCCTTCTACCAAGGCATCTAGTATCTGTGTGTGTCTCATGTATGAGTGTTTATTTTCCCAAATCCGACTATCATTAACCAAAAATATAGTTTTTACATTACCGAGCATCGTGTGCATGTTCACGAAGTGAATGTAATGGGAATAATATTATAGTACTGTAGTGTTGTATTAAGTAACTACTACTATACTAACTACCTTAAAGCATTTGTTATTTAAAGTAACATGTGATCAGCCTGTATCCTGCTACCGACTCAATAGTAAAATGATGATGTAAGACGCCGTAAGAAATGACATTTGGCACCCGTAGACTCTCAAGTCCCACTGTAGCGAGCAGCAAGGTGTAGGATAGTTAGTCTAGTATAGATCTATACGCAAAATCATACGCTCCCCAATTAAGGAGATTCTAGATACAAAACGGTCATGACAGGTAGTGTCATGCCTCGTTTAATGGCTCACATAAATGAGTTAATGTATATATGTGTGCTAGCTGTATTGTGTTCTTTCTTTGTCTAGCCTGTATGTTTGTTTCTCGTCGTAGTATATTGTTTGTTTCTCATCACTCTATATCTATTGACTCATGTATGAACTGACTCATTGTATGTTTCATTGTTCTAGTAATAATGTTTGTATCTTCCTAAACTACTCCTATAGTAGTTTACTAGCAATGTATGGACATGTTTGTATACCCTTGCTACCCAAAGGTATGGATCTGAGTGAAAGAACTTTTATGACTATATATGTATACAGGATATACAATTAATACTTAAACTACATTTGGACGGATAGCCGATGCCCTAAAGCCACATCCAAACAAGGAAAAGGAATTAAAGCGATCTAGCCTTGCTAAGTCCTTTAAACATTGCTTACATAACTATACATACATAGAAATGCACTTGACAATATAAAAGTATAAAAGAGATTTAGTAAAGGTACTTGACAAGTAAAAGAGTTTGTAAAACAGTTTGAGGTAAAACAGTTTGGTAAACAGTTTGAAAAGTAAGATAACCACTTGTTTGGTAGTTATTAATCACATGTGATTGATACAATAACGATAATTGTTCAACTTGTATCCCCCCTAGAAGCATTTAAAAACATTTAAAAGGTTAATTAAGGGGTATGAACTCACCTGTAGTGAGTGGTTTGGATGAACGGATTGTATAGAATGCTAAGTGTCAAGGGATGACTTGAACACACACGTGGATCCTATTTGACATATAATGATACATATATGAATATAATTAGTGTTTAAAACAACTAATTATTGAATTGGCACCACCTTAGCTACTAGTAAACACTTATATTGAGTGTTACAACCATATGTGATTGTATATAAGGGGTATTTGGCTATACAAGGGAGTGTATGGTCAATACACACACTATAAGTGTGCGTGCGGCCAGGGTGTGCGGCCAGTGTGTGCGGCCAGTGTGTACGGCCAGTGTGTGTGTGCGGCCGTACACATAGTGTTCTTGGTGTTCTTAACTAAAGATGTTACCTTTTATGAAGATCCTCAAGGAGATTTGGATGATACTTGAGAGGATTTCGGGTCCTAGCTTTGTAGAAGTGTAGAAAGTGTTCCAAATGGCTAAGTGTTCTATATATAGGGAGGGTGTGCGGTTGGGATGGGTGTGTGGCCGCACACTCCTGTGTGCGGCTGCACACACCTTGTGTTGGTGTGATTGGCTCAAATGCAAGGCGATACACCCACAATACTTATCCCACGACTCCTACCCTACTTATACTAGGCTTTAATCACTCTATTCGACTCCAAACAGTGCTAGAAAATAGTAAAAAAAAAACGAGTTTAACTTTGATAAGAAATGAAGAATGTAAGCTAGAAATTTTCGGGTTGTCACATAGAGTGAGGGGTGTCACATAGAGTGAGGGGGGTCAATAGATTTTAGAGGAATGAGCTTGCAGTGGTAGGGTACGTAGTGGAGTAGAGAACGACTGAGAGTAAGACATAAATCGATTGCTTGTCGTTAGAGATGGAGTTGGGGAAGTTGTGATCGTCTTCGATTTAATGTTGGTGGCAAACGAAAGGAAGCAAATGTGGACCAAATTGGACAAGGTGAAACCAATATTGGCGGTGATGGCGGTCTAGTGAAGCTTGGTGGAGGTTGTCTTGTTGTGGCAGTCGGCTGGTGGTGGGTAAAGAAAAGGTCTTGACCTAATTTTTTTTTATCATCTTCTACAATCGATCTCCCATCACTGAAGGCTCCATGTTTGGTGGGTGATGCGATTTGGGTTTAAATTTCCCCGCTGTCTCCGTTGACCCAGTTCATCACTCCTTCCCCAATGTATGAATAGATTAGTGGGGTGTGAAGGTTTCTAGCGGTATCTATGTTGGCGACTGGTGGTGGTAATGGGGTGGGGAGTCTAGCAACAAGGTCTTTGGAAAAGGTGGTGGTGGTTGCGATCTAGGTGAACTCTGACAACAATAGTTGCGGATGATGGTGGTTCCAGATATCGGTGATGAGGGTGGAGCCGATGATGAAGGGCTTCTTTAAGATAAGAGTGGGGAATGGGTTATTTGTTTTTATTTTTTTAATTTTAAGTTAAATATATATATATATATATATATATATATATATATATATATATATATATATAAATTATTTTATGTATTTCAACAATTAAAGAAAATAAAAAATATAAATTATAAGGGCATAATTGTCATTTCAAGTGTATAGGGACCAAAAACAATAGAAAGATCCAATTTTGGACCAGTGGTGCGCCAACATTTTGTTTTGGACCAAAAGCACATAAATTTTCCAACCGCAGGCACCATTTTTGCAATTTTGTGTAGTTTTAATATATTGTTGGATGTAAAACATTATCATTTTAAAGATACAGTTTTGGAATAATTTGTATAAAATACTTAAATTATTAATTTGAATATAACATTAAAGGGTCAACTTAAATATAAATTTTAGTTTAACTTAAACAACCCAAAGAATATTTGTAAATAGTTAAAAGTGATTAGATGTAGTGTTTTTCTAATAATGATTATAAGTTGGTTAATAAGGTTAAATAAATATCAAACCTAAAGTGTAATCATAAATATACTAAATTTCAATTTTAAAATAATATCTTTACTTCTACTTATAAAGTTATGTCTTTAACTTTTAACATATTATACTTAATTTATTAGATTTAATATGTTGTTGTATGTAAACCATTATCAGGTTAAAGCTACAACTTTTGAACAGTTTGGACAAAATATTTAAATTGTTATTTTAAATATAACATTACAGTATCAAATTAAATATAAATTTCAGTTCTACTTACAAAAATCAAAGAATATTTTGTAAATAGTTAAAAGTGCTAAATTGTAGTAATAAATGCAAAAACTAAATTGTAATCTCAATTTAACTAACATATTCCCTAAAGATATTTTTATAATCGTTAAAATTTTCAAATAAGTAGCATAAAATAATTTATAATAACAATAGTTAAAAATAACTTTATATAAATGAATATATTGTTACCTTTAAAATATATAAAAAAAAACCATGTTTGATGTTTTAAAAAAGTATAATGATAGAAATTAAAATATTAAGCAAATAAATTTTAAAAAATTAATTAAAAATAAAAACAACTATGAATAACATTAAACCATATAATATATTTTATTTTATTCATATGTATCTCGCGGATAGAAGTCATTTAGACGATTGACTAGACTACAATATTAAAATCTCATATTATATTTATATTTATAAAATTATGACTTTAACTTTTTAACATATTGTAGTTAACTTATTAGTTTAAATATGTTGTTGTATGTGAGCAATTATCATTTTAAAGTCATAACATTTATATAATTTATGAGTTGATGCAAAACAGATAAATTATTGATTTTAATGTAATATTAAACAATTAACTTAAATCAAAATTTCAGTTAAACTTGAAAAAAATCAAGAGACTGTTTTATAAATAGTTAAAAATTATAAATGATAGTGTTAAACCTAAATTGTAATCCTAAATAGGGATGGCAAAAAAGTCTGAACCCGACGGGGAAACCCGAAACCCAATCATTACGGGTCGGGTAACGGGTTGTTATCGGGTTCGGGGCAGAGAGTGAGTTATCTTCTGTGACATCCCCAAAATCTCCGCCAGAAAAGACCGATTTTATTTATGCTTTTTAAAATAATTTTTAGAGTAAATCCTTTTAATTTTAAAAGAGATGCGGAATTTGTTCCCAAAAACAAAACATGATAAAATAGATATTTATCAAAACATTTCATAAAGAAATATGATTTCATTTCATAATCAAAAGTCGGGATTTCATGTTCCAATACAGATCATAAAGCATAAACGATAGCATTACAAGTCTTTCAACAAATATATACATATACAGACTTGTAAACAAAACAACTTGATGTTCGCCCATCTTAAGCTCTTGCGCCACTTCCTGTAAAATAAATCAACTGAGTGGGTCAGGCTTGGGAGCCTGGTGAGCATATAGGGTTTTCAACCCACAATAAATAATTTAATTAATTATTATCAACCAACAATAACCCAGTTACCCATTCCCGTTATTCTCACTTTATGTCCCTAAAATAACTAACACAAGGGACCTAGTCTAAGAATATTTCATCGGGGTGACTACACATGCTTCGGGGGTTCCTCAGCAATATAAGTCAAATAAGGCAACCATGGGGGGATGGAATACAACGAATGAACACCCAAGTTCATTAACACCTACAGGTTATGAGCCTGCTAGCATTCCACTGGACTGTCTAGAAAAGTCCGTGGTCGTCATCTAAATTCCGCTAGATGACTGTATCAAAACAACATTGAGGCCTCTCATCTGTTTATTACACACCAACTATCTACCCATATTCTACCCAACATATTAGTAGATAAAATATACATTTTTATACGTATTTTCAAAACCTGTATAGCATGCTCAATCAAAACATTTTTCACATAACAGATGAGACACACACACATAACACGTATTTCATTGAGAAATAATCAGATCTATAAGATAGAAGAGAGTGGGTATACATTCACATATATAACAACAAAATATATACACATAGCACGTATTTTATATAAAATACTTCATAATATTGTGTTGGAATGAAAGTAACTACACACTCACTTGATCAGAAGATGATCGGGCAGCACTACGGCTTGCAAAAGAGGTGTTTCTCTGTAGATCTGGAAGATCTTCACAAAACCGGGCTCCTCGCGGGCAGCGTTTCGGCTCGGGAATAACGCTCTTCGGGATTCTCGGGGCTTCGGATCTTGCTTTGGGGCTTGGGAATATTACCGGGGCTTCGGGGTATAAACGGCATGCAAAACGAGGCAAAACTTAGAGAGAGAGAGAGAAGAGTTTGAACAAGAGAAAATGGCTGAATTCGAGTTCTATTTATAGGCTGAGGGTCTGGGATTACGCGGGGCGTAATCTCAAATTACGCAGGGCGTACTCAGTACGCGGGGCGTACTTTGACGTCACTGCATGCGTCGACTGGTGGCACTCGAGTATTGGTCAGACAAGTTGCATCCGACTGAGTACGCGGGGCGTACTCAAATTACGCGGGGCGTAATTGACTTGTCAATTTTCTAAATTGCGTAACTTTCGCATACGAGCTCCGTTTTCGACGTTCTTTATATCCACGCGAAGGTCAGACCATACTCTACAACTTTCATTTAGACTCCGTCGGCTAATTTTGACTTTTATTTTATTATTTATTTATAGAAGGCCGGGACAGAAAAACTTCGTTATAAATTCATAACTTCTTCGTCTGACGTCCGTTCTCGCCTAACTTTTCATCGTTTCGCTACTAACAACGAGATCTTCGATTCTCATTTAGATTGTTTCGGCTAAAAGCTGCTCGATCTCAAATCGAGTATTTGGGCTGCATACTGCTAAGTCGAAACTTAGAAAAATCATAACTTCCTCATACGAAGTCAGATTTGGGCGTTCCTTTTATGCATGCTCTCGGTTTAACGAAATCTACGACTTTCGTTTAGATCGCTAAGGCTAAATATCGCTCTATCTTAAATTCATATTTTTTACGTCACTCGACGTCGTGCCGGTTCTGTCGCGAAACTTCGACAGGTCATAACTTCTTCGTTATAACTCGGATTTTGGCATTCCTTATATCTCTGGAATCCTTGTTTCAACCACTACAACTTTATGCAAAGATATCGGGCTTATCTCACACTTTAATTTTGACGCTTATTTTATTCTTAATTCATTAAATTATAATAATTAAGAAAATAAACACATAAATCACATAATTCACAAATAATACATTTTTATTATTTCAAGTTGAGTTACAAAGGTTAACCTAGACTATTACATTGCTAAAAATGGCAAGCCCAGAAACACAGGCGTTACAATTCTCTCCACCTTAGAATGATTCCGTCCCCAGAATCACACATCAACAAACAAATGCGGATAGCGACTCATCATGTCACTCTCCGTCTCCCAGGTGAGGTTTGGCCCATTCGTGTGTTTCCATCGGACAAGAACTAACTCGACCATCTTGCGTCGCAACTTCTTAGTCTTTCGGTCAACGATTGCCTCTGGTTCTTCAATCAACCTTTTGTTCTCATCAATTCTCAACTCCGAAAGTGGAATCATGTCGGGAACTTCTCCCGTGAACTTCCTCAAATAACACACATGGAAAGTGTTATGAATTCCATTCAGTTCTTCTGGTAGTTCGAGCTTGTAAGCTTGGTTCCCAATCCTCTGAAGAACTTTAAACGGTCCAATAAACCTTGGACTTAATTTTCCCCTTTTACGAAATCTTATAAGTCCCTTCCACGGAGAGACTTTAAGCAAAACCGAATCCCCAACTTCAAAAGTCATCGGTCTTCGCTTTTTGTCAGCATAACTCTTTTGACGATCTTGAGCTGCTAACATTCTTTCCCTAATTATTTTCAACTTTTCAGCAGTCTAATGAACCATCTTCGGTCCCATAAACTGCTTTTCCCCAGCCTCAAGCCAACAAGACGGCGTACGACACTTTTGTCCATACAAAGCTTGGTAAGGTGCCATCTTAATGCTCGAGTGAAAACTATTGTTATAGGAAAATTCTACCAACGGTAAATGCTCATCCCAATTACCTAGGAATTCCAAGGTACATGCTCTCAGCATATCTTCAAGTGTTTGTATCGTTCGTTCGCTCTGACCATCAGTCTGCGGATGGTAAGCTGTACTTAAACACAACTTGGTACCCAATTCCTCTTGTAGACTTTTCCAAAATCGCGAGGTGAAACGACTATCACGATCCGACACAATCGTTAACGGAACACCGTGAAGCCTCACAATTTCCTTTATGTAAGAATTCGCAAGCTTTTCCATAGACCATTTCTCATTGGCTGCTATGAAATGCGCACTCTTAGTGAATCGATCAACGACCACCCAAATCATATCGTGACCATTCTTTGTTCTGGGCAGTTTAGTGACAAAATCCATGGCAATGTCTTCCCACTTACCCATAGGCACAGGTAAAGGTTCTAAACTCCCGTACGGTTTCTGATGTTGTGTCTTGACTCTCGCACAAGTCACACACTCGGCCACATACTTTGCAACATCAAGCTTCATCGTCAGCCACCGGTAGTAGGGTTTCAGGTCCCTATACATTTTAGTGCTACCGGGATGAATCCAAATACGATCTTGGAATACCTTCAGTCCATGACCGTTCGTACCAAACACCAACGTTTTACCCACACGTTCCTCCTTTCGGTCATTTTTCTCAGAAGCTTCCTCTTGAGCTTTCTTTATACTTTCCACAATGGTCGAGACAACTTCAATTCTCAACGCTCTTGGCCTTTTCCTTTCAAGATTGACTCTCCGACTGAGAGCATCAGCAACAACATTAGCCTTACCGGGGTGGTAAAGTATCTCGCAGTCGTAGTCCTTGAGTAATTCCAGCCAACGTCGTTGCCTCATATTCAATTCCTTCTGATTAAAGAGATATTGGAGACTCTTATGATCAGTGAAAAGTTTGCACTTAGTGCCATAGAGGTAATGCCTCCATATCTTCAGAGCGAAAACTACCGCTGCCAACTCCAAATCATGAGTCGGGTAGTTCTTTTCATGCTCTTTCAGTTGTCGAGACGCATATGCTATCACCTTTTCTCTTTAGGTTAAAACACAACCCAATCCAACCCCAGACGCATCGCTATAAACAGCGAAGTCTTCAACTCCATCGGGTAGAGAAAGTATCGGTGCCTCACATAGTTTCTTCTTTAGCTTCTCGAATGCTTCTTTATACTTCTCACTCCAAGCATAAGCAGCTCCTTTGTGGGTCAAAGCTGTCAATGGAGTAGCAATCGAAGAAAAGCCTTAGATAAACCTTCGGTAATATCCGGCTAATCCTAAAAAGCTTCGGATCTCCGTGGGACTTTTCGGTTGTTCCCACTTCATTACAGCTTCAATCTTTGCTGGATCAACCATTATCCCTTCCTGGTTGACCACGTGACCCAAGAATTGGACTTCACGAATCCAAAAATCACATTTGGAGAACTTAGCATACAGCTTCTCCTTCTTCAAAACTTCTAACACTTCTCGCAAGTGTCTGCCATGCTCCTCCTGGCTTTTTGAGTAAATCAGAATGTCGTCGATGAACACTATCACGGATTTATCAAGGAACGGATTACAAACCCTATTCATTAAATCCATGAATGCTGCCGGAGCATTGGTTAGTCCAAACGACATAACCAAGAACTCGTAGTGTCCATATCTAGTTCTGAACGCAGTCTTCTCTATATCCTGCTCTCTTACTTTCAACTGATGATATCCTGACCTAAGATCGATCTTCGAGAAATAGCTCGAACCTTGCAATTGATCGAATAGGTCATCAATCCTTGGCAACGGATATCTATTCTTTATTGTTGCCTTGTTCAGCTCTCTGTAATCAATGCACATTCTCATAGTTCCATCTTTCTTCTTCACGAATAACACTGGAGCTCTCCAGGGCGATGAACTAGGTCTAATGAAACCTTTATCCAACAACTCTTGAAGTTGCATCATCAACTCCTTCATCTCCGTTGGTGCTAATCGATAAGGTGCTTTTGCTATTGGCGTGGTTCCTGGTAGCATGTCTATTCTGAACTCTACTTGTCTATCAGGTGGTAATCCAGGAAGATCTTCGGGAAATACTTCCGGATAATCACACACCACAGGAATACTCTGCATCACCTTCTTTTCCTTTTTAGCATCAACCACGAATGCTAAATATGATGTACATCCCTTGGTCAAACACTTTCTGGCTTTCATTAGGGAAATGATTCCAGAATTCACTCGGCGTTTGTCCCCATACACCATAAACGATTCCTTTCCAGGCGGGTTTACTTTAACTATCTTCTTCTTGCATAAAATTTCGGCATCATTGGCGCTGAGCCAGTCCATTCCCAACACGATGTCGAAACCGTTAAGTTCGATAGGCAATAATTCCTTGCAGAACTTATTCCCATTCAATTCAATTAAGATGTTTTTCATTCGATGGCTAACAGGTACAAACTTGCCACTAGCAACTTCGACTAATAAAGCATTATCTAGTCTATTAATAGGCAAAGCTAGTTTTCTACCAAATTCATGCGATATAAAGGAGTAGTTGGCTCCAGAATCAAATAAAATTTGGGCAGGCAAATTGTTAACGAGAAAGGTACCTGAAGCAACATCAGCTTCATCCTTAGCAGCTTCCAGTGTCATCTGGAATGCTCTCGCCTTCGGCTTTGGTGGAATGTTGGGCTTAGCTGCCTCCTTCTTCTTCGGACAGTCTTTCAAAATATGCCCCTCTTCATTACAACCAAAACACATCCTTTTGTTGTTCGGACATTCATTGGCAAAATGTCCAACCTTTCCACACTTGTAGCAAGTTACATCCTCGCTACATTTCCCGAAATGCTTTTTCTTACACTTTTCACACCACTTCGCTTCCCCTCCTTTACCCCCACCAAACCTTTTCGAATCAGATTTCGAAAATTTGCTTTTCTTACCGGAACCAGATGTTCCCTCAAACTTCCTCTTCTCACCAACCTCAACCTTGTTGGTGGTTCTCCCCTTTATCATGTTCTCAACAGACTTGGCAGCCCAGATAGCTGCCTCTAAAGTATGTGCCTGACGTACTGGCACCTCATACTCCCATGGGAGTCCCTTCGCATACCGGTCCACCTTCGTCAGCTCGTCTGGAACGATACGCAAGGCAAACTCCATCTTATCGGTGAAGTTATTGGTGTACTCATCCACTGACATGCTACCCTTCGTCAATGTCAAAAACTTATTCTCCAACTCCAACAGATTTTGAGCCGAACAAAACTTGCGCTTGAACTGCACCAAGAATTCTGCCCATGTCAATTGCAGTGGCTCATTAGGGCTTAAGGTCTTCCCTAGAGTGTTCCACCAACGAACGGCTCCACCTCGGAATTGACGCACGGCATAGATAGTTTGCAACTTACCTCTGCAGCCACAAGTCATGAAGGCTAGCTCCATTTCGGAGATCCAATCCATAACCCCAATCGGATCCTCCTTTCCATTGAAGGTCGATGGTTTGCAAGTCAAAAAGTCCTTGTACTTGCATCCCATTCCATCATTCCTTTCTTCATGGTTATCTTGCCTAACTATCGGTGGGTTGGCTGGACCAACAGACCCACTGAAGTTTCCTCCTTCTGAGTGCCCTTCATTTAATTCAGGCTCTTCCACACGAATCGACAGTTCTTCACGATTTTGTTGAAGCAACCGTCTAGTTTCATCCATCTGACGATCCAACATCGTCTGAATCATCAATTGCACACCAGCCATGGTTATTGGCTCAGGTGCTGCTGCTACGACAGGTATTGGCTCAATCACTGGTGGTTGATTCCTGTTTTCGTCAGCATTTCCAACTCCACTTCTTGTTCTCACCATTTTGATCTACACCGAATAATTTCACCTTATTACTCCAAACGATTACATGCTAGTTCTAATATCGTATACATACGCTTAGAATCCTAAACACATAAACCTTCAGATTCGGTTGGCAACAAACCGTAGATCCGAACAAATAATATCATATATGGCAACATATAACATTTAGCACATCAAAGCATTTTAGGCAACTCTCCTAAAATAAACTAGTGCTCGTGTCTAAAACATAACAGACACACATCTCAAAATTCCACTTAGCATTCTAAGTTTAAGTCTAGAAATCCTAAAAATTCCTAGTTCGCTTAAACTAATGCTCTGATACCAACTGTAACATCCCCCTCTAGCACGTATCACAATATTGTCCGCTTTGGGCCACTCGGCACGAGGACTTCCCAGGGGGTCACCCATCCTGGTACTACTCCTGCCCGAGCACGCTTAACTGCAGAGTTCTTATGGGATCTGCTGCCCTCACGGCTTTAAAACGCGTTGTGACAAGGAAGGTATCCACACCCCTTATAAGGAGATGTTTCGTTCTCCTTCCAAGCTGATGTAGGATCAGGTGCAACCCACCTTCACCCCCCATTATAGGGTTCGACGTCCCTGTCGAACACATCGACCCGTGCCCTAGCTCTGATACCAACTGTGACATCCCCAAAATCTCGGCCAGAAAAGACCGATTTCATTTATGCTTTTTAAAATAATATTCAGAGTAAATCCTTTTAATTTTAAAAGAGATGCGGAATTTGTTCCCAAAAACAAAACATGATAAAATAGATATTTATCAAAACATTTCATAAAGAAATATGATTTCATTTCATAATCAAAAGTCCGGATGTCATGTTCCGATACAGATCATAAAGCATAAACGATAACATTACAAGTCTTTCAACAAATATATACATATACAGACTTGTAAACAAAACAACTTGATGTTCGCCCATCTTAAGCTCTTGCGCCACTTCCTGTAAAATAAATCAACTGAGTGGGTCAGGCTTGGGAGCCTGGTGAGCATATAGGGTTTTCAACCCACAATAAATAATTTAATTAATTATTATCAACCAACAATAACCCAGTTACCCATTCCCGTTATTCTCACTTTATGTCCCTAAAATAACTAACACAAGGGACCTAGTCTAAGAATATTTCATCGGGGCGACTACACATGCTTCGGGGGTTCCTCAGCAATATAAGTCAAATAAGGCAACCATGGGGGGATGGAATACAACGAATGAACACCCAAGTTCATTAACACCTACAGGTTATGAGCCTGCTAGCATTCCACTGGACTGTCTAGAAAAGTCCGTGGTCGTCATCTAAATTCCGCTAGATGACTGTATCAAAACAACATTGAGGCCTCTCATCTGTTTATTACACACCAACTATCTACCCATATTCTACCCAACATATTAGTAGATAAAATATACATTTTTATACGTATTTTCAAAACCTGTATAGCATGCTCAATCAAAACATTTTTCACATAACAGATGAGACACACACACATAACACGTATTTCATTGAGAAATAATCAGATCTATAAGATAGAAGAGAGTGGGTATACATTCACATATATAACAACAAAATATATACACATAGCACGTATTTTATATAAAATACTTCATAATATTGTGTTGGAATGAAAGTAACTACACACTCACTTGATCAGAAGATGATCGGGCAGCACTACGGCTTGCAGAAGAGGTGTTTCTCCGTAGATCTGGAAGATCTTCACAAAACCGGGCTCCTCGCGGGCAGCGTTTCGGCTCGGGAATAACGCTCTTCGGGATTCTCGGGGCTTCGGATCTTGCTTCGGGGCTCGGGAATATTACCGAGGCTTCGGGGTATAAACGGCACGCAAAACGAGGCAAAACTTAGAGAGAGAGAAGAGTTTGAACAAGAGAAAATGGCTGAATTCGAGTTCTATTTATAGGCTGAGGGTCTGGGATTACGCGGGGCGTAATCTCAAATTACGCAGGGCGTACTCAGTACGCGGGGCGTACTCGGTTACGCGGGGCGTACTTTGACGTCACTGCATGCGTCGACTGGTGGCACTCGAGTATTGGTCAGACAAGTTGCATCCGACTGAGTACGCGGGGCGTAGTCAAATTACGCGGGGCGTAATTGACTTGTCAATTTTCTAAATTGCGTAACTTTCGCATACGAGCTCCGTTTTCGACGTTCTTTATATCCACGCGAAGGTCAGACCATACTCTACAACTTTCATTTAGACTCCGTCGGCTAATTTTGACTTTTATTTTTATTATTTATTTATAGAAGGCCGGGACAGAAAAACTTCGTTATAAATTCATAACTTCTTCGTCTGACGTCCGTTCTCGCCTAACTTTTCATCGTTTCGCTACTAACAACGACATCTTCGATTCTCATTTAGATTGTTTCAGCTAAAAGCTGCTCGATCTCAAATCGAGTATTTGGGCTGCATACTGCTAAGTCGAAACTTAGAAAAATCATAACTTCCTCATACGAAGTCAGATTTGGGCGTTCCTTTTATGCATGCTCTCGGTTTAACGAAATCTACGACTTTCGTTTAGATCGCTAAGGCTAAATATCGCTCTATCTTAAATTCATATTTTTTACGTCACTCGACGTCGTGCCGGTTCTGTCGCGAAACTTCGACAGGTCATAACTTCTTCGTTATAACTCGGATTTTGGCATTCCTTATATCTCCGGAATCCTTGTTTCAACCACTACAACTTTATGCAAAGATATCGGGCTTATCTCACACTTTAATTTTGACGCTTATTTTATTCTTAATTCATTAAATTATAATAATTAAGAAAATAAACACATAAATCACATAATTCACAAATAATACATTTTTATTATTTCAAGTTGAGTTACAAAGGTTAACCTAGACTATTACATTGCTAAAAATGGAAAGCCCAGAAACACAGGCGTTGGTATCAGAGCTAGGGCACGGGTCGATGTGTTCGACAGGGACGTCGAACCCTATAATGGGGGGTGAAGGTGGGTTGCACCTGATCCTACATCAGCTTGGAAGGAGAACGAAACATCTCCTTATAAGGGGTGTGGATACCTTCCTTGTCACAACGCGTTTTAAAGCCGTGAGGGCAGCAGATCCCATAAGAACTCTGCAGTTAAGCGTGCTCGGGCAGGAGTAGTACCAGGATGGGTGACCCCCTGGGAAGTCCTCGTGCCGAGTGGCCCAAAGCGGACAATATTGTGATACGTGCTAGAGGGGGATGTTACATCTTCGACCCACCCCGCCCCGATTATATATATATATATATATATATATATATATATATATATATATATATATATATATGTGTGTGTGTGTGTGTGTGTGTGTATATATATATATATATATATATATATATATATATATATATATAATGTTCGAATCATTTTGATATTAATTTCACGCATTCAAAGATAAAATATTTATTGTGGACAATCTTTTTAGTTATTAACAATCTGGTGTAAATATTCATTTTTTATGTTTTGACGTATTACACTAATCAAATAATTTTTAATATAACATCCAGTTTATTTTATTAAAGTGAATAATCATATATTTAATTTAAAAGGGAGGCTAGAACATGCATTTTTATAAGACATCGATTTCGTTATGAATTGTTGTAAACCCGATAAAATACCCAACACCCGACAGAAAAACCCGAAACCTGATGGGATGCCCCGATAGGATACCCGAAAGATATCGGGGCGGGTTTGGGAAACCATGCCCCGCCCTGAACCCGCCCCGTTGCCATTCCTAATCATTAATAATTTTCAAATAAATAGCTTAAAAATAACTTACAATAAGAATAGTTAAAAATAATATTATATAAAAAAACTATAATATTTTCTTTAAAAACATTTTTTTTTTAAATAACTACAATCATAGAAACTAGCAATATTTATCAAATAAATTTAAAAAACATTAAATTTCTGAAACCAAATTAAAATAATTAAGAGTTTTGAAATACGTTATTTTAAATAACTTACAATAACAATAGTTAAAAGTAAAATTATATACAAAAATTATATTGTTGTCTTTAATAACAAGAACAATGTTTGATGTTTTAAATAATTACAATGATAGAAATTAAAATCTTAAGCAAATAACCTTTTTAAAATTGATTAATCATAACAACAGCTAAATATATATCATGAATCATATATTATATTTAATTTTATTCATAAGTAACCTACAGGTAGATATCATTAAGACACTTAATATTATACAATATTAAAAGATATCTATATTATCATATAATTCAAAACAAACAATTTTCATACTAACTTATTATAAGATTTATTATATAAGCTAATAACAATGTCATTGATATATTTAGAAAACATATATTTGTAATAATTTCAAATATATTGTTGTATTCTGCGCAACACATGGTTATTCGCCTAGTATATATATATATATATATATATATATATATATATATATATATATATATATATATATATATATATATATATATATTTATAAAGCTAGCTTTTTTCCTTGAACCTCATGCATTTGGAACCTCCAATTTTAATGAATACCAATCAAAAGTCTCTTAATAATGATTAACAATTCAAAGGTTTTATAACTTATATAATATATTTAATAAACATTTAATGGATACTCTAGTATAAAAGGGTCAATCTTTTTGAGTAGACACACAAATACAAATCACATACAAAATTCACAAAGAAAACAAGTTTAAAGTTTTTTGTGTTGGTTTGAGGGCTTTGAACAATTTTTCGAGTCATGTTATTATGTTGAAGTTTTTAATTTGTAAGTTTGTTATATACTAATTCTTTTTTGTATTTTATTGATTTAAGTATTCTTTTTAGAATATCATTGTATGTTGTGGTTAAAATTTTAATGTAATTAGATTAGATTCATGTTATCGATCATATGTTATATATATATATATATATATATATATATATATATATATATATATATATATATATATATATATATATATATATAGTTTACTATTGTATACATGTTTGTATGTTCATGTTGCTTCAAAACAATAATTAATTAAAAATCATGGATATGTTATATTATCCATATTATCCATGTAAGTCTTTTTTTTAAATGCAAATTCTCTATCTTATCACTTTATATTTTAGTATATGTTTCACATTTTAATTTTAACAATAAGTATTTTTTAAAAGTTTCTTTCATTTTTTAATAAGTGGTTTTAAAATTAATAAGCAATAATTATAAATATTAAAACTAAAACTAAATTACATGGATATGTCATATTATCCACGCAAGTCTCTTTTGAAATGCAAATTGTCTATGTTATCACTTTATTATTTAGTGTATGTTTCACATTTTAATAATAATATTAAGTGTTTTTTAAAAGTCTTCTTTAACTTATTATTAATAATAAGTTGTTTAAAACTAATGAATAACAATTTTAAATGATAATAACATCAAATTGTAAATTACATTTAGCTATAAATAAATTGTATTCTAAATGAACATCATTATTGAAATTAGAAAATGATCATATAAGTAGAAATATAATTAATCAATAATAATAATTGTTAAAAATAATACTAAATAGATAATTATATTTGATTCTATTAATGAAGAATGTGGGTTGATATCAATGAATATTATTGTTCAGAATAATAGAGATTATATATATATATATATATATATATATATATATATATATATATGTGTGTGTGTGTGTGTGTGTGTGTAAAAATATTATCTCAAAGTTAATGTCAATAACATAACCCTTTTAAACATATAATTTTCAAGATTTTTAATCTTCGTTGCGCAACGTGCTGAAATTCGTCTAGTGTGTGTGTGTGTGTGTATATATATATATATATATATATATATATATATATATATATATATATATATATCTTACTCTAATAAATGAATTTTTTTTGCCACATGTCAAACTGTCATTCAATTTGTCAAATGTCATTTTGTGGTTATTTTGAATTAATTTTTTTTCCACATATCATTTTATGAGTTTTTCTATTTTATTAAATTTCAATTAATCTTTTAATGTAATAATTGCAATAAATATAGTAATAACTTGATATCAATTTCATTAATGAACTTACATTTTAATTTTAAAAATTTTAAATTATGACTCATTAGTTTTTTTGTTTATTTATTTAAATTATGTGTTTAAATTTAAAAGGTAAAAAACATTGCAATTATAATAATTCATTATTTTTTTTATTTTCTTATACATTCAAAGTTCTCAAATATTTTAACCTTTATATTTAACTTTTTTTTAAATATTAACTCATGTAATAAGTGGTTCTCACAACTAGTATATATATATATATATATATATATATATATATATATATATATATATATATATATATATATATATATATATATATATATATATATATATATATATATATATATATATATATATATATATATATATATATATATATATATAGACACACACGTGGTCACACCCATCTATCCATGATCCATGTGTTATAATCAAACTAAGCTATCGATATACACAATAGTCCACAAATATCAACATATCACAACGGCACAACCCTTTCTAACCTATTACTGCAAATGAACAAACAAATGTACAATACACAAACTACATACACTTGGACAAAGAGAAAAATGTTAAGTTTGTAACGCAAAACCATCTTATTTTTAACATACTCTCTCAAACTTAACATTTTATCTATTCTTTATCAAATGGATCAAAGTCTCCTAGACTAGTGGTTAAAATATCATGTTGGCATGAAACCAATGATTTGATCAAAATATCTACATTTTGTTAAGATGATTAATTATTTTTATAATTTTCAAAATTCCATCAGATACCTTTTCTCTAACTAATTCCACAACAATTTCTTGTTTAGTTTTTTAATGGGAAACATAATTTAAAACAAATCGATTGCAGAATCATTATTACAAAACACATTAACTAGAGTTAATTTGTTTATTTTCCAATGTTTTAAAATTTTAATATGCATATTATTTCACATTTAACAATAGCAAAAGCTTAATATCAGTAAAAAAAAAACCTATAAACAATGCTTTGTTTCTTACTCTTCCAAGAAATATGAGAATTTCCAACGTAAATTAAATAGTTAGTAAAAGATTTGCTAGTAGCTAAACACTTTGTCGAATCAGCATCAACAAATCTCGTGAAGTTTAGATTATTAGTTTTATTATTAACAATCTTTTTCCAGGACTACCCTTTAGATATCTAAGAAGTCTAAACATATTATTCAAGTGAGATTTTCGGGGTTTGTTTGTATATTAACTTAGAATTTGGACCAAGTAAGATATATTTGGTTGCAGATAGACTTACCAATCAACTTCTGAAATTATGTTATATTTACAAGATAATTATCATATTTATCACCACCATCATGACTAACAAGTAAGTTGACTATCAAAGGTGTTTTAATATTTTCATCGATTTGAAAAGAAAGTATTAAAAACTTTATTTTTTTGACAGTAAAGTCTTAATAGATGTTTTCACAAGAAAGTCCTAATTTTTTATTTTTTTTTTGACAGTAAAGTCCTAATTACCGGCTAACCGGAAAAAAAACTTAACATTTCAAAAACTGCCGGTAGTTAAGATTTTGTTGTCAATAAAATAAATTTAGAACATTCTTGTCAAATTGATGAAAATACTAGGAGTTTAGTGTATATATCTCATATCATTTTTCCAACCTTTTAAACGCAAAAAAGGAAAATTAATGTAACTTCTAATTAAAAAACAAATATCCAAACTAACTACACATTATATTTTCTTTGATTTAAACAAACAACATTATTAACATCTATGCCTTAAATTCCCAAAAAGTACTTCAGTTTTCCTAGATTTTGATAAAAAAAAAATAAGATTTTAAAAATTCTTAAATTTATTTGTATCATCCTTAATATTGCCAGTTAAAATTATATCATCGATGTAAATTAACAATATGACAACATGATCACTTTTGGTTCTAACAAATATTGAATAATCACATACACATTGTTGAAATCTAAAGCTAAAAAGAGATGAAAATAATTTTTCATTCTACTTCCCAAGGGACTGTTTAAGTCCATACAAAGACTTTAATAGTTTACGAACTCTTGTGTCTCCTTTAGGGTAATTCCCTTGAGGTAATGACATAACCACATCCTCAGTAAGTCACAATAAAGGAAGTCATTATTAATATCATCTTGATAAAGAGGGAAAAAATTATTAACAATAAGAGTCATGCCAATTCTAATAATGACAGTTTACAAGAAAAAAGTTTTCCTCATAGTCAACCCTTTCCCTTTGATTATTACCTCTAGCAACTAAACAAGCCTTATATCTTTCAAATGTCCATAAGATTTATATTTGATTTTATACACCTAACTCTAACCTATTGCTTATTAATTTTAAGGCAAATTAGTTATTTCCCATGCACGATTTCAATAGAGAACTTCAATCTCTTCATTCATAGCCTTAACCTAATCAGGGTTCAAGACAGCCTTATCACATGTCTTTGGTTCAATAGCCTTTTTAAGATTTAAAACAAAACATTTATTACCATTCTCAATCAAAGAGTAGTTAACAGTTGATGGATAACTCTCAAGTCATCTAGACTATGAGTTACATGAACTGACTCACTAGGAAAAGTCTCATGAAACGGGATACAAAGGATTAGCGACGTTAGAAGGCTTGTCAATAGGAGAGGACTTCAATTTGAATGGAAAATTTGATCTATAGAATTTAACATCCTTGAATAAAAAAACCAAAATTTGAATCAAGATTTAAAATTTTGTAACCTTTCTTTTCAGCTAAATAGCCAAGAAGTTTAAACTTCTTAGATCTTTAAAAAAAAATTATCAAAATTATTAAGTTTAGTAGAAAAATACAAACAACCAAAGATTCTAAAGTTACCAAAATTAGGTCATCTTTTGAATATCAACTCATATGGTGATTTACCATTCAAAAAACAAGTTTGGATTCTATTTATTAGAAAAACAAAAGTTAAAATTGCATCACCCCAAACTTAGAGGAAATACATGATTGGAACAACAAGGATTGAGCCACATAAAGAATATATCTATATTTCCTCGCCATAACACCATTTTGTTGTGGAGTATTAACACAAGATGTTTGGTGCAAAATACCATTATTTTCACAAAACAATTTTATTCGATTATTTTTAATTATGTTCCATAATCAGATCTCACAGTTTTAATATTAGTTCATAACTGATTTGGTAAAGGTTTTGTAAAAACAGTAAAATACTTATACACCTCATCCTTAGATTTTAAAATATAAACTTAGGTTTCCCTTGTGTAATCATCTACAATTGTAAAAAAGAACCTAAATCTTTCCATAGTAGCCACTTTATAAGGGCCACAAACATCTAAGTAAACTAGCTCACCTAACTTAGAAGTTGTATGTTGACTTATGGGAAAGGATTCCCTAGTTTGATTTGTTTTGTGACATGTCACAAGTAGGTAAAGGATTATTTGTAACCTTAAGTTTATCTTTAACCAATTCAAGCACTAGTACAATAATCATACCAAAAACCCATGGCCAAATGCCTTTAGCCATATTTTTTTATCCAAACTGTAACAAAACGTTGTTCACTTTTGATATGCTTATGACTATGTTAAAATTTAGTACAAGTGTCATATGAAAATCTATTCGTAGCATATAACAGTGGCTATTAGGTAGGATTTTTTGTTGTTGTAATCAAACTTTTTGTCCAATAACTATGACGATAAACCCTTTCTAGACACATAAGTTTTTTAAGTTGACAAATTATTATTTATTCTAAATATTTTTTTTTATATGTTAGATGTACAAAATTAAGTTAACCATGGAAAAAAAAGTGTTTTGAAGATACATTTTCTTTACTACGATTATTGCCATGTCAAACATCAAGTGTGGAAATGTTTGGCGTCTTACGGTAGAGAATAGTCATAGAATATGTGATGGTAGACAAAAAAATGTTAGGAGTATTACTGAGAATGTTCTCGATAGTACTCTACAATGCCTAAGTTAGGACTATTGAGATGTGAAGTCTAATGAAGAAGTGGGTTTGGTGCTGAAGCAGGATGATGTATTCTAAAGCTTTATAATGATTTTATTTAGTTCGGAGAAGAGCATATGAGTAGAAAGTATGGATAGATATTCTCAGAAAAGATAGTTGTACATGTGTCGAAGAGTTACAATAGCCTTTTGATGTTTCAATATGGTTCACAATGCATCAAAATCAGTTGTCTTTATCTTGGATGACAAGTTGACTTTATGAAAAATTTGTTGTTAAGGGCCTATTGGGCCAGTATCGAATCCTAAGTCATCTAGGTCAACTCTTTTATATTTATCTCATTGTATTAGCTTTTAAGTTAAAAAAGAATCTCTAGTTTTCATGTAGTCTTAAGTTGACTAACTATTAAGCGAACCACATAAATACTTGTGTATTTTTGTTTTTGTTTGCATTCTCTTATCATGTTCAAATCGTCAGGTGCATCCTAATCCTAAACAATTGGTATAAAAGCTATGCCACAAGAAAGGAAGATTAAAATCGACATGTTTGAAGGTCATGATTTTTTTTTTCCAGACAATGCAGATAAAAGATTACCTCTACCACAAAAAGTTACACCTACCGTGGATTAGAAAGAAATCAGAGGCTATGAATCAGGATGATTGGGATCTCTTAGATCAATAGACACTTAATGTTGTCATGTTGTCATTGGCAAAAAATGTTGCTTATAGTATTGTCAACAAAAAGATACCATTTGGTTTAATCAAGGCATTATCAAACATGTACGACAAACTACACAATAATTTCAATTCAATAATATCAAGGTTAATATTTATTAACAATGGTTCTAATGACGAAGTCCATGCACATTTTTTGTTATCATCATTACCGAAGAGTTGGTCCAGGACAGTCACAAATGTAAGTAGTTCATTCAAAACTACAAAAATTACCTTCAAAGGCATTCATGATTTAATCGTTTATAAGACATTTGAATGATAAATGCAAACCACTATATAATGGAGGTTAGTGCCCATAGTCATAACAAGCCCAATAATATTATTATAAATAACAATGTCCTTTTAGGTTACATGCAAGAACAAAATAAAGCAGAACTGAAAAGATATTTATTTGAGAGACTTATTTTGTTAATTAATTAATAGTTCAATTAATTAATAGTAAATAAAGGAATATGAAATATTCAATAATGAATTGAATACCATAGATAATTACTATTATATTTGGTAGTTATCTATAGGGTTTCATGTCACCTCCTTATAAATAGAGGGATCCAAATCCGGTTTTGACACTTTTGAAAAATACCTCTTACTCTTAAAAGTTTGGGATCTTCAAAAACCCTAAAGAACCCCAAAGTGAAGTTCCCACGTCGTGGTAGATAATTTACCACGTAATGGTCGACCACAAAATTGAGATTTTGGTTTCGTTTGAAGCTCACAGTTCGAGGGTTGCTTAGTGTTAACACATTGTCGCGGGTGTATTAAGTAAATAATATTTCACTACTAGTTACACTAAAAGATAGCATAGGGAAGCAAGATAGAATCCTGATGGACACAACGTAATAGTCAATACCTTTTTGCTTAAGGCACATACAAGTCATTGGATTTTTTTATTTAAAACTAAAACTAAAAATTTAGTGAAAATAAACTAAGTAAAACTCAACAATAAAAATGAATTCAGTTCTACTACGACGCTACTAATCATGCAATCAGCTCAGATCTAGTTATTCACAATGTGTTCTATCTAAGCGGCTACTAAGATAAACTTACAAGCTCTGGTATAATGTCTTTTACCTAGTTAAATTAACCAAAACAAGCTCTGCAGTTAACACTAACTTTTTACTCTCTAATTAAATAAGCTCTTAACTGAGATCAGAAAAGTTGCATTAAGATCTGTGTAAAATTCCAACATTACGCAATACTTCTCACAAGCACGAAACCGTAAAGTTATGACTTTTCAATTGATATCAGAGTTAAATCCCAAACTCGGAAGCAATCTGATACTTGTCAATTATTACTAGTTGACAATAGCAATTATGGATTCTATTAACTGATTAATTGGAATGATAAAACTTTGGCTAGGTGATCAGACTAAAAAGAATATTTAAAATCAAACATTTATTAGACTCAAAACTTAAACAACTAGATAGAAGCACACAATCAAAACCAAATCTGATAACTGATCACATGAAAAGTACTAGTCTTTTGTAGAACTGAAAACTAGGGTTTTAGCCAGACATGGCTGAAAACGAATTAAAATTAAGAAAAACATAAACATACTATTTAATCTTGATAACTAAATGTAGGAAATGATCTTCGTCTTTTTGATCTTCAGAAACCACTGAAGTTAAAGAGAAATCGCCTCAAAAATTGTCTTTTTCGTCGTCTGGAGCTTCAGGAATCGTCCAACCTTAATGACATCCTATATATACAGGCCAGTGTCTTTGAGAGCAAGAAATCATAAAATTCGATCGAATTTTTAGGAACTGGATCAATTTTTTTACACTATGATCAATTTTTTTTTTATTTTCAGGACTTTTTTCTATGAAGTATAAATTCGATCAAATTTATGGGCATAATGCGATCAAATTTTTTTATTTTCTGATTTTTTTCACATACACGAAAGTCGTCCAAAAATTTTTCTAATTTTCAGAACACTTTGAATATCGTCAATCGAAGTTAGGAGTCATGAGATATGGTCAAAATACTGACAGGGGGTCAAAGTTGCTAGCAACGTCCTTTAGGCTTTTGAATATAGCAATATATCTTCGTATGATCAATTCGATCGAATTTGTCTTGACCAAAACATCTTCCAAGCATTCGTCATAATCCTTAATTCCAATGCTCCATCAAACTCATCGAAAGTTGCTGCCAAAGTACTGCTCCACTCAAAAAATGACATTAAAACATAAGAATTCTACCGAATGACATGACTTGACTTTTTTTTAAACTAATGCCATGCACATGTAAAAATTATAATGCTAAATGTTAATAAAAACTACCTTAAAATATGCATAAAATGAAATCTATCAAATCTACCCAAGCTTTAACCTTACTTGCCCTCAAGTAATAAATAGATTAAAAATTATAACCAAAATGGAAAGATGTAGATGACCTAAAAAGAACATAAATTAAAATAAATTAAAAACTAGAACTAAAAATACTTCACTTTTTTAACATGATCAGACTTAACACCGAGGGCAGCTTAATGGAATCACTCCCTCGACTCGGGCTCGTTTAAATTCTAGGAGGCTCGAGCTCGAGCCCGACTCGATTCGAGTTTCTTGTACTAAGCTCGGCTCGAGCTCGTAAATAATTATACAAGCTCGACTCGGGCTCGGGCTCGGCTAGTTTTTTGTCTGACTTGCCTAAATAAGCTTAAGCTCGGCTCAAGCTCGTTTACTAATACCCTAAATTCCTAATCCACAAATATGCTTTTATTTTAATATATAAAAAACAAGAAATTATATTATATAAAGGTTCGTTTAGGCTCGCGAGCCTAATTGAGCTTAGTGACATAGGCTCGAGCTCGGGCTCGTTTAATAAACGAGCTTAATATTAAGCTCGAGCTCGGATCGGGCTCATCTAAAATCGGTTTTGAGTCGAGATTTTAGCGATCCAATCCCGAGTATCTCACAAGTCGCTTGGCTCGTTTGCACCCCAAGGAAGAAGCTCGACAGTGTGAACCAATAAGCCAATTGCAACTTTTATTTAAACTTTATACCTTAATTAGCCTTGCAAACGAAAATAACACATTTCATAATTTCATGTCCTTAAGACTAGATAATTAAGAACGAAAATCGACGCATCCTTAAGAACCGGAACAACCTAATCAGCTTTCGCAGAAGCATTAGTGGGCCAACCCCCGTAGGAGCCTAACTCTATGCTTTCACTTGGTAGAGAACGAAAAATATCATATCACATTGTTCTTCTTGCGCCAGATTTGTCTTCGGTGTGGTTCCTATTTTGATTGAGCTTGAATTTTTACCTTGTCTTTAGCTTGATTTATTCAATCAACTTTTTAAATTTCTTGAGATTTCGTCGATTAAGCTCTTGAACTTAACTTGGATATCAGATATGACAGCTATACCCTTCTTTCCTTTGACCATTTGGACATGATATAAGGTTCTCAATTGCCATGAGGGTAATGTGTATAAAAGAATATGACCATGTTCTGTGGATTCAAACTTGTCGATTAAGATTCTTTTAAACATTAATAACCAAATCATTTTGAACTGTAATTACTGCCCACATAGTGTTTCAGTACGCTATTTATTTTATTTTTTGACAGACGGCATCTCAGATCACGGTGTTTTGCGAATCCTAGTTATGGACACTAATATTGAACTTACCACTACCGATGTGATCGTTTCAGACTTTCATTTTCCACTTATACAGAGTTATCAAATGCAAGAATGTCCTTATCTCATGTGTTTTTCGTTTTTTTCCCTTCGTTTTAATCTTCTTTTTTTCGAAATGTTGAAAATAAAAATAACTTTTTTTTGGGTTTTTTTTATTTATAATGATGCAGAAAAAATAAAAATAGAAAATATATTTTTTTGAATTTTCAATTTTTTTTATATGCAAATGTAATGCAGAAAATAAAATTCATAAAGAAAAATAAAATTTGAAAATTTTAACTAAAAATTGAAAATTTTAAAGATTTTAACAAAAACTGTAATTTTTTTACTAACCCCCTCCCAAAGCTTAAAATGATGTATTGTCCTTAATGCTTAGAGAGGAATAAACGTCTCAATAAAGAATATAAAAGTAGGAGGGTGCATGTAGGAAAGAATGTACCTGATAAGTTTGTAGAAATCTGATTTTGACGAAGTTGTGCCAAAAAATCTGAATTTCAGCAACTTTGAAGATCCTTTGATTCCCCCAAACTTTCTTGGAATTGCGACCATCTCTTTATTGAAAACATAAAAACTAAAAACTACATGGGATGCCTCCCGGAAAGATGCCCTTTTTTTAAATTCATTGGCTCGACTTTGTCCTACCAAATTTGTTAAATTCTGTGGTTTGGACTTCTTTGAAGCTCAACTCTCTTCCTTGTCACTCCAAATCCCTTCAGATTTGGCAAGATTGGTGAATCTGGAACTTGTTCAGCAAACTGGAAAGACTTCATTTTTTTCTTTAGATAAGTTTTCAGACTTTAAACTTCTTTCGTTTTCTGATTTTCTTATTTCCTGAAGTCTTCTCATTTTTCTGATTTTCTTTTCAGAAATCTTCTCAGCATAAATCATCACGTTTTCTTTGATTTTTTTTTCCAAAATCTTATTTTCTTCCTCCCCAAGCTTGTCTTTTTCTGCTAGCTCCTTCTTTGATGCTTTTTCAACTAAAATAAGCTTTTCTTTCACCTCCCTAAGCTTATTTCGTTTCAGCCCCTTGAATTTATTATCAGATAAATTCATGTTTAAAAATAAATCTTGCACATAAACATTAGAAAATCACTGTAACCCTAAAATAAAGGACTGTTGGTACCCAAAAGAAATATTATCAGTAGTATCATCATCATTCATTTTAAAGTTCACTACATCCCCATCAAATTCCATAGAAAGCGTAGCAGCAAAAACATTAATTTTTGTTTTAGTAGTTTTTAGAAAATGTCTTTCCAAAATAATTGAGTTTTTATCTGATACGTCTAAATCACCCATGTCCAAAATATATAAATCAGAGGGAAAAATAAGCTGACTCACTTGGACGAGAACATCCTTCAATACATATTTTGGGTGTACTGTCAAGTGACCTGCCAACTGAATGAGTGTCCAAGTCTTTTTTAAAGTTCCCAATTTAATTTTTTCAAAAACATAAAAGAGAAGGACATTGACTGGTGCACCTAAATAGAGCATGGCTCTTGAAAAAGTAAGGTTCCTCATTTTACAAGGAATCGAGAAAATTTATGGATCCTTGCAGTTTAGGGGAAAACCTTTTTGGCAAAATTCAAGAGATATTTTTGTCAGCTTTTATAGTTTCATTAATTTTCATTCTTTTTCTTAGAAATACATAAATTTTTCAGAAACTTGGTATAACAAGGGATGTGTTTAATTATTTCTAAAAGTGGGATATTTAGCTCCACCTTACGAAAGGTGTCCATAGTATCCTCGTTCGCATGCTCATGCTTCGTGTTCAGGGGGGGAACACCAACATTAAAAGTAGGGGGCCAAAACTAAAACTTCATAATGGAACTATATAACAAGGTTAATATGGTTTAAGTTATAATATGCTTAAAATGTAAGAAAATAAAATACAAATGTATGTGAATCTTTCGTCAATAATTGCTAATTGTTAGAATCAAGCAACAAAACCAAACTTATTTAAAGAGATTTTTTTATACAATGTGCAAGTGTCTTTTAACTTCTAAAATGTCTCTGATCAGTAATTACAATAATAACCAACTCACCTTTTTAATAACCAACTCATTAAAAAATTAAAATAAATCAAATGAGCTATAAATAAATGAAAACAATAAACACACTTTTGACAAAGTACTAAAAATAAAAATAAATTCGAATAACCTATTAAACTAAGCACTGTAAAAAAAAGAGTTTATAAAAAAAATTAGTAACGAAATTAATTGAATTGAATTAACCCAACATCTCAATAAAACAAACCCACCTACAAATACCTATTTTTCGTTCTTTTTGGCGTTTTGGGTCTTTGGGAGGAGCGGAAGATTAAATAAATTATGCAGCAAGCTGAGTCTCTGCAAATTGTTGAATGATGTTGAAATATCTCATCTCACCTTTTTTAAAAAGTTGCAAAGCATCAATCGTCGGATTTATCATATTTTTTCTGCTATATGCCAAACTATTTCCTACGTTTATTCTTCTTCTTCTTTTTCTAGTTCTTTTACATCTTCTTCAACCAAAACCTCTTCATATTCTTCGTCTTCTTTTTCTGGTTCTTTTATGCTTGGCCTTTCATAACTTTTCCACTTCTCAAGTAAATAGCACTCACATTGTGCTTTGGATTCTTTTCAGTGTGCCATGGTAACTTTCGTTGAGATTCCAGACAACCCACATAAGTGGCGAATTGATAAACCTGCTATTCCAGATTCTTAATACCAGCTCTGGTTTCATTCTGAAATGCCTGGGTGATCATGGCAAGACTCTTCACAATATATCCTATGGCCATATTGGAACTCTTTGGTTGCTGATACGAATTCTGGTTTTGTAAATTTGGAGTCTGATAACTGTGTTGATTCTGATTCTGGTAATTGTGTTGATTCCAAGAATTCTACCGATTATGAGAATTCTGCTAAAAGTTTGTTTGTTGAAAACCCGGCGGTTGTTGAAATTGTTGTCTTGCCTAAAAATTATTGTTCTGGTAATACTATGGAGGCTGATTATAAATCCTCTATTGTTGGTATCCTCTGACAGCTTTGAGTGGAGCAACATCCTCTTGCAAAATCGGATACATATATGTTGGATATTCAATCTCCATACAGATACCACATTGTTTCTTTGTAGCTGCTTTTTTCTTTTGTTAGCAACATAACAGCCTTTGTCAATTCAAATATTTGAGACTCCAGATGAGCATTGCTGACTTCTTTAACTCTTCTTGGCTGATCCGAATACCAATCATCTTTGTTTCCAAAATTCTTTGAATCTATCGCCAGCTTCTCGATCATCTCCTGGGTTTCTGTTAGTGTCATATCACCTAAGGAACCGCCACTGGAATCATTTCTCAGACATTGTTCCATGGGTGTCAGACCTTTGCAAAAGCAGTTGTACAACTGATAATCACTAATCCCATGTTGTGGGTACCAAACCAACAACTGTTTAAATATCTCACAGTAAGTGTGTAGAGCTCCTCTTCTATCTTTTTTGATACCAAGGATTTCTCTTCTAAGACTCAAAATTCGCCTGGAAAATACTTCTCTAAAAATAACTTTGCGAGTTCTGTCCAAGTGGAATTGGAACTGAATGAGACTTCATACAACCCTTCTCTGGCTGAATCTTGAACTGAAAAGGGGAATGCCCTTAACTTTATATTATATTCTATTACAACATGCTACTTCATTCCTGAACAAACCACATGAAATTCCTTGAGGAATTTATGTGGGTCTTCGTTTTCAAAGCCTCTAAACGTAGGAAGCAAATGTATTAGACCAGATTTAAGCTCAAAATTTTGAGCTTCTGAAAACATAATGTAGAAAGGATGCCAATTAACTTCTTGGGTGGAGGAGAATATTGCTAAAGTTGAAAAACTACTAGATGTTATTAATCTGAAGAAAAGCACAATTTAAGGGGGAGTCAAGTTGACATCAACATTCTTAGCTCATCACATATATGTCCATCGACTGCTGCAATTCATAAATGTTGTCTCGAAGTTATTCACCATCTTAGGGGATCATTTGTTAAAGTTGAAGAACTTAAAATTTCATTCTTCCACTCAGGGGGAGCACGAGCTAAAGAATTCATTGAATATTAGTTTTGAAATCATCATATAGGGGAGATTGTAAGGTCATAAAGTGTGATCTGATGAGTCAAACAATCTACACACTTTCTATCAGCGTCTGCGTCTACATCGCCAGCGCCAACGTATCAAGTTCATCAATGTCAGCGTGTAATCAGTGCTTAGTATAATTATTCTATGTAATATTTTGTATATTAGGTAATGATATAGATAAGTATAGAATAGATAATAGATTCGATATATATGTTATAAACATCGGCTCTTAGTATAGATAAGATAAAATCCCTTCAATCAAGGGATATACTTGTATAGGTTAGAATATAATCTACATTAGAGTAAAGCCAAATGTAGAGTTCGTCTTGGTGACCATCTTTGTGACAAACCATCTTCTTGGTGAAGACAAACCCTTTCTTGGTGAAAAAAAATTCGGAGAACTCTATGTGTTATTTACTTTATTTTCTTTGCTTGCTTAAATTAGTTTACCTTTGTTCTTTATACTTGAAGTGTATTTGATCGATACAAACCTTCAAAAGCATCCCATACCCTGCATGCGGGGAAACATTCAAAAACTTTTGCAACGATACTAAGACATATTTATAGTGTATGTGGTTCCTACTAGCATGTGAGGGATAAAATCAAATTCTAAAAAATGAAAGTGAAGGAGAAACAACATTCTACACTGACTGGGGTACATTTTGCTACCTAGAACTACCCTTTCACCAATTAAATACCAAAGAAACCTACCAGCACTTCGTAGACAAAGTAATAGATCAATAGACTTCATTGTTTTCCACATGTCTAGTCTCCCATCACATTTCTTAGCGACTCAACTTGTGCCACATCATGTTGAATCTTCTTCCACGTCGTGGGAATCAAATTGCCATGTGCCGTTGTCCGATTGACACATGTCTTGGTGATTCTCTTATTTGCATGTCGTGGATAATTTACCTCTACGCCGCAGGGGTCAAAAGGTGATCATTTACTTTAAATTTTGTTGACTTTCTCAAAATAGCAATGTACTTTCATCTCAACTTCAAACATCCATAACATTCTAATATGAACTCCGTTTTTAACGATCTTTATATCCATGGAATCCTCTCATCAATCTTTATAACATTACTCAATTATCTTTTACTAATAACATTCCTCAAGTTAAAGTAACTCCATGCTCTATTTTTTTCTACTCACCTTATATCATTATCTATATTCTAAAGTGATACCTGGTCATAATAGACAGGTATTACAAATCCCCCCCCCCCCCACCAACATAAAAGATTCCATCCTCAAAATCTTGCTAAGTAAGGGCATATCAACTAAATCTCTTTTCTTATATCATGAAATACTCGGAAGTATTTAAAATTAATCTTTCTCGTAAATCTTTTCCAGTAATTTATTAGTCATAGTCTCAAACTATAATTACTCATTCGTCTCAACTTGTAATATGATTCTTATTAAAGAAGTAATTCAAAATTTTCTATTTACTCTTATTTCTTCATGCCTCCTCTTAGTTTAAACATATTATATATTTCTTATATGCTTAGACACTTCTTGCTTCTTTAATTTACTATCCTTTATATCTTGCGCTTAGTAACGATTGACTTTAATTTCTATGGAAATTAGTCCAGCCATTACAAATCAATTTCTCTCTTAATCAATATCATTCTTCCCAAATAATAAAATCAATCAATATTTTAATAATATTCAGAATGATAATTATCCTCTTATCTTTTTCTCAATAATCATCTCGTACTCGACTTACAACTCATTTCTAAGTTACGAGTATATCACTAAGTATCAAATATATTAAATAGAAACATCAAGTCCATCACATAATAGATATCGATTAATCAATCTGCATGCTAATCTGTGCCAAATAACATCTGAAATTCTATCACTCATTTCTTAATAACTTCACTAGTCAACCTGGTACACAAATTTACCTTGTTTAGCTCTACGTTATTCGCAATGTAGTTAATCCAATTGAATATATATATATATATATATATATATATATATATATATATATATATATATATATATATCATTCAAATCACTCAGGTTGCTCTATTAGTGATCAATTGCTCAATTTAATTTCTTATATCACTAGATCAATCATTCAGATCATTCACTCAAACTAATTACTTTAATCAATTACTGTTGGGTTTAGTGTCTAAGCTCATAACTATAACTGGGATGTACTTGAACCAATTGTAGCATGGTCCTTTTTTGGTATCCTTCAGTAGTGCAATTTGATAGGATGGATTTTGAGAATAAAGTTTATTTATCGTTTATTAATATATTACAAGTATAATATATTAATATGAAATCATATTATTTAATTACTATTGATCAATAATTATTTTGGAATTAATTTTGTGGTCAAAATAGACTAATTAAATATATGAGGATTAATTATGTAAATTAATGATTCTTGTAGTTGGGGCCAATGATCCATGATTATCTAGATGGCCTAAAATAATCCATGGAGCATGAGATTGTGGAAAGTCATGGGTCATTAGGGTTTACAAAGTGTAACCCTAGCATATGCAACACTATAAATAAGCCCCTCCTCGATCTAAAATCGGTTGCCACTTACTTTACAAGAGGGTGAAGTTGATTTTGTGCTAGTAACCTGTTCTCTCAAGCCTCCTCTTGCATATTGGTGTTTGTGAACCAATAGAGGTATCACACTTGAGGTGCTCAAGCTTTCAAAGGTCAAGAACTACAAGTCCTTTTAAGAAATGTATGCTAGTTAGGGCAATGCTTTGGAAAAATGAAATATGCATGTATAATTAGAGAAAACATAGATCCAAAGCATTTCGGGTTGCATGTGCACCATAGGAGTGTTATAGTGCTCAAAACCCAACAATTACTGTGATGAATATCAATCATTCAGATCAATCTCAATTGTTTAGATCAATATAAATTGCTCATATTTATCTCTTCGGTCAATATAAATCACTAAGTTGAATCACTTAAATTACTTAGATCAATCAACCACATAAATTAATCACTCTGATCAATACTAATCACTATGTTCAATCTCACTTAATAACTCTGATCATTCATTCAATTTAATCTAATTAATTACTCAAATTATTAATCGATCATTCTCTAAACCTCCTTCCACACTCAATTAGGAAATTGTTTCTCTCGTAAGTTTGCAATTTCTCAGATAAATTTCAGTCACTTCGGTAGACATTATTTTTCTAATTTCTAAGTGGATGCATCATGAAAGTACACAACGTCAGATTCGACAGACAATCAAACATTTGATTCAACCCTAAGCCCTCAACCAAACAAGGAACAAGAAATAAGGTTAAATCAAGCATTCATAGGCTATAAAATCTTACTACGGTTAATCTTCTCAATTATTCATAATTCACTTAGATAAGTTATTCTTGATTAATCAAATCAATCACTCAATCTATTCGAATAAGTTAATTAGATCAATTACTCTACTCAAAAGTCATTCACTTAAATTAATCACTCTATTTAATTTCTCAATTTAATTAGGTCAATTGCTCAATTTAATATCATTCGCTTAGATCCATCACTCGGATCTATCGGGTACTCAAATCAATTTCTCATATTAATCATTCTTCGTCAAAATCAATCATTCAGATCAATTACTTGAATCACTTAGATCAATATCATCTACTCGGATAAATACCATTTACTCAAATAAATCAAAATAAATATCATATGAGGATTAGGCCTCGTCACCTATCGGATCACATATATCATCTACACGAGTAAACCCAATAACCTCTCATGGGTCGGAACATGTAATTCTAAGTCATCTACATGAAATGATCTAATCACTTATCATAGATCAATCATGTAAGTCTAACAATCGTCTACATGTAATAATCATGTAAGTCTATAATATTGATTAGAATTTTCAGTCATCCTGATCTTTTATAGAATAAGATAAAATCACCTCTCATGGATATTATGTAAATCTTATGATCTCAATCAAAGGTTATCATCCTTAGTCTCATTGTACCTACATCTTTCTTTCTATCATAACTCATCCAATCTCCTTCTTTAGATCAATTTCGATTATGTTATCTCGACTTGGGAATAGTATTATCATTCCTATTCACATTCTTGTACTCTATCTCATCTCTCTAATCTAATCATCTTTTATCTTAATATAAATTTCACAATATAATTTCTCATATTATCTTTACTTAGGAGTTATATAATTATTTTAATTCATACACTCGTATTGTATACACTCTTGGCACTTATTCTCTTAATGCAACTCAATTTATATCTATATGGACTCTAACTCGTTTTCCAATTAGCATTGCATCGTAGTAAGCTTCTCATCATGTCATAGTCTCATTTTCTCACTCTTTGTTACGACGTCATGGTGATCCAGTCACATCGTGGTCTCATTCTCTCCACGTCGTGATATCTACTACTCAATTATAACATCCTACTTTATGGTCACGTCGTGCTTATTCTTCGTGCACGTCATGATTAGCAAAGTACATTGCTATTAATCGATCAAACTACATTGTGCATCTCTGATCACCACACCGTATATCTCCAATCACCGTGCTACATATTGAACTATGGACCTTGCAATCATACTTTGCAACTCTGTCCACAATGCACCATGACATAATTTATAGTGAAATAATATATATATATATATATATATATATATATATATATATATATATATATACATCCAAATTCCCAAAGTATCAAATAATATACATCTAATTCAAAATTACCAAATCAGATCAATTATCATTTATACTCTATGATTTAACATTAGGAATCTACTGTAAGAACCTAATGCACTTAAACCACGACTTTGATACCCACTTGTAATGCCCAAGATTTCATACCAAATACACCCCAAAAATATAATTTCCTATTTAAAAATTTACACACTTTTGGTGTACATTAGCATTCTGGAATACAAGTAGTTATCACAAGGATCGTACTAGGCTTAGTGAATAACAACAACAATAACATAAGCCTCACGACTTAGTGAATAAAAACAACAATAACACAATCAGATAATCATACAAATCAAAATATAACTCATTTTCTCACAAATTTGGTAATCAATTTATATCAAGTAATGTTATTCTCATAACCAATCTCTCAGTAATGATTTATCATTATTTCATAATCTATCTCTAAATCAATGTTCTATCTCTCAATCATGATTACTCTCTCAATTAATGATATCTCTCTCTCTCTCTCTCTCTCTCTCTCTCTCCCTCTCTCTCTTAATCAATCAAAGATAAATCCCTTATTCATAACCAATCTATCAATTAGGCTTCATCTCTCAATCAATCATCTATCTCTCAATCAATGATATAAATCTCATCAATGATCTTTCTCTCAGTCATAATGTACCTCTCTATCATAATCTATCTCTCTCAATATTAATAAATCTCTCTATCAAGATCTATCTCTGCATCAAAGATAATTACTCTATATCAATGTTTATCTCTCTCAGTGGGAATCAATCTCTCTATCGTAATTTATCATTCGATCGTGACCAATCCATTAATCATGATCTATCTGTTAATCATAATCAATCTAAATTACCATAATGAATAATTTATCAACAATAATCAATTAATTAGTTCTCTAAAAAATTCACATATCGCATATCACATATATCACAAATCTAATATAATTATTACTCAAAAATGATCTATCTTTTAATGTGATCTCTCTCTCAGTTATAATCTATCACATCAATCATAATCAGTCTTTCAATCAAACATTAATCTCTTAAAATAATCGAACTTCCCAATATCAATCAATCACTCATTAATAATTAGTCATATAAATCGTGCAAGGTATATTACTGATAACACATCAATAGATGTTAGAGTAATGTTAGTCACCTGGTTAGTTAGCAGACTAATTCTATTTTTCATTTTGATCCTTCACTGCATAGCAACTCATCACATGGTAGCACCTAATCATGAAATAACAAGTTTCTCAAAACTTGTCATAACTCACTACTAGCTCCCCTTTGGAACCTCTTGTCACCAAACTAATCAAATCTCATAATATAATGATAATAAGCTTAACATGTAAGCCATTCGCTAAATCTCTCATAACGGGTATTTCTCAAATATTTGAATTTATAACCCTCATAGTCACGACTAAATCTTTAATCGTAAGATTTACTTAGTAATCTTATGAACGGGTTCGTAACAACACCATATCACGAATACCTGTAATACACTTGGGTCTATAAAATCTTAATAATAATCAAATATCATAAATACGATTAATATGTCAAAGATATCTCACTTTATCCCGTATCTTGACTCCATACCATCCATACAATGGTATAACTTCACTGTAATGATGTCCCACAAACGACTCCCAAGCAGCCTCTCTGGTCCCGCATGGCAAAACTCTATCTAATGACACGAGATGCTTATATTTATACTTTGTACATCGCTACATCATGGCCATATACATGCCACATCATGCTAATCTATGGACTTCATTGTTTTCCACATGTCCACTCTCTTGTCACTTGTCTCGGTGACTCGACTTGTGCCACATTATGGTGAATCTTCTTCCACGTCGTGGGAATCAAATTACCACATGTCGTTCACTGGTTGACACGAGTCTCGATGATTCTCTTACTGCCACATTGTATAAAACTTACCTTCACATCGTGGGGGTCAAAAGGTGGCCGTTGAATTTGACTTTGTTGACTTTCTCACAATAGCAACGTACTTTCATCTCAACCTCAAACGGCCACAATTTTCTCATATAAACTCCATTTTGACGATCTTTATATCCACAGAATCCTCTCAACAATATCTACAACATTGTTCAATTATCTTTTGCTAAATTGCATTCAATAATCTAAAGTAACTCCATTCTCTATTTCTCTTACTCGCCTCATATGATTTTATATCTTCTAAAGTGATACCTGGTCATGAAAAACAGGTATTACAGTAGCAAAATTGATATTGATGCAATACAGTATTATATAAAATGGTTAGAACTAGATTCACTATTAATTGTCGATGGACATGATGAAGTTTATGTTAACACATCATCATGCGATTCAAAGTTTCAAATACAAATTATGCCCAATTTATCGAGGACCTTATGCGAAGATGGTGGGAATATATAGGAATCAAGAAAAAGTTTACCTTCGTAACTCACGTACAATCATACATATAAAGGTAACCAATAAAACAATTTTCTCCCATATAAGAAAATGCTTAGGCACTACCAAAGGCAAGTCATCACAAGAATCTTCTAGTATTATCATATTGTAAAACCCACATGAAATGTACAAATTAAACACCATTCAACCAAACTTATGGGTAAGATGAAGTTATCCCCATTAAACTTGAACTCGCATCAAGATGAGTAGATGAGTTCATCTAAGAACCAACAGACACAAACTAATGGACTAACTTAGACACCATTGATGAACAACGTGAAACAACCAAACTGAGATAGGTAGCATACAAACTCTAAACAGAAATATATTAGAACAAACGTGCTGAGGGTTGTGTGTTCAAGGGTGGTACTTGTTGGATTAGTGGCTAAGTCCATAACTATTTTGGTATGTACTTGACCCAATGGTGCATGGTCCTTTTGGGTTGCCTTCACCAAAGCAACTTGATAGGATGAATTATGGAGAAAGAGGATTAATTATGATTTATTAATATATTATGAGAATAATATATTAAAAGAGAAATCATATTGTTTAATTAATATTAGTCAATAATTAATTAAGATTTAATTTTGTGGCTAAAAGAGATTAATTAAACTTATGGGACTAGAACTATCAAATGTGTGATAGTTGAATATTGTGCTAATGGACTCCATATTAGAGGAGTGGACGAATTCTATGGGGAAACCCATTAGAAATCGTCCAAGGCCTCTAAGGAGGAAGTCCATGGGCTGCTTAGGGCCTAAGCAGTCAAATTAGGGTTTCCTTGTTAGATAACCCTAATAGTCTCACTATTTAAGGACCCCAAGGGCACCATAAACGTGGTGAAGAGTTTCCTTAGGGTTTCTATATGTTTTTGAGTGCCTCTCCTCTTCTCCTTCTTCATCCTTTTGCTCTTGGTGTTTGTGAGCCATTAGAGGTGTGACATTTGTAGCACTAAGCTTTCTGAAGCCAATCACAAGGAGAATTTGAGATTGTTATTGCTACATAACAATCAAGGTAAGATCTAAACCCTATTTACATATATGATTTCGATTTTAGTATGCTAGATCTAGGGTTTATGAGCTTTGGATAATTTGCATGTACAGTTAGATAAACCTAGATCCAAAGTTTTAGGGTTTTGCATGTGCACCGTAGGATTGATGATTTGCTTAAAACCCATCAGTGGTATCAGAGCCTAGGATGATTTTCTAATGTATTTGATGCAAAAGTTATGTTTTCAAAGAAGAAATTTTTTTCGTTTTTTGGTCCATCACGAGGTGGTGTCGGGGAAGATGGCAGAAAACTCGGGATTTTGACATATTTTGAGCTTGGATAATTACCACAATTGTTTTATGATTGATAAAATCCGAATTTTATTAATTTGTTATGATTATCCTTGTCAAAATTAGAGATAATTGTCATTTAATTAGATAATTATTGCCTTATTTGATAAACCCTAATTATTTGAATTATTTGTTTTGAATTATCTTGTAAGAAATCAAATTAGGTCAAATTTAGATAATTCAAATTATTTGATTAATTTAATTATTTGTAATTTGATCTAGATAGTTTTGAAAAGTTTCAAAACTTGCCCTTATGTTTTGGAATTTAAATTTTTGATTAAAAGTTTAATTTTGAAATATTTAAATTCTAAATCCCAATGTTTTGAAAATTTTCAAGACTTGCCCTCAAGTTTTGGAATTTAAAATTGTTTGATTAAAGGTTTAATTTTTGAAATTTTAAATTCTAAAACACTAATTTTTTAAAAAGTTCAAATTGCACCCTTATGCTTTTATTAAATTAATTAAGTGTATAATTAAAAGAGATTTAATAAATCCATAGTGATGTGGTTTACATTTAATTAAATTAAAAGTATAATTTGTTAAATTAGACCACCTAGTATTTTAAAAGTGTAAAATACACCCTTATACTATATATAACATTAAAAGTCTAATATTATATATGTATAACTTAAACTGCTTGTCTTACCGTTAGTAGGCCTCATTCACGAAGTCGATCTATAAGGGGGGGGGGGGGGGGGGGGGGGAATAAGGTTATGGCCTATAAAATGGCCGTTTAATGAGTGTCACTCTCACCCACCGCTTCCTTGATTGGTGGAAGGTCGTTAGTCGAACGGGTAGGATAGGGCAAATCCTTTCCATTAAAAGTATAATGAAGTATAAAGTAATTAAATGTTTTTACAAAAAATTCTCACTCTTAGTTACTTTAGGTAAAAGTAAATTGATGCAATTCCATGAAATTACACTTTGTACCCTTGCGTAGACGTTGGTTGAGTGTGTGTGGTTAACCGGCACACTAAATGGTTCTAAGCAAAGGTAGCAAAGGGTGACTCAATGTTTGTCATAGTTCGGTGGAGCGTGTGTGGTTAACCAGCACATCGAATAGGTGACTGTAACATTGGGGGCACCATGTAAGTTTGCATGGTTATTCACACCCTGCTTTTTGATCCTCGGCATCCCAGTCACAAATCGAGGGGCATATCGAGATTTAAACATGCCATTGAAAAGTTCAGTGAATCTCAAAGGATCTAGGAGTTTTCAATAGATTTAAAACTTAATCTCTTTTTCGTTTTTCATGGTGGAAAATTAGTGAATCGTCATTCACTTACCTTCAAATGTTCTGCAATTTGGGTTACGACATCCCTCTCCCAAGTTGTAGAGTATTGTGTTGGGTCCTAGCCTTAATATCTCATTTGGGTGTTTTATTAAGGACTTAATCAATCGACTAACTTGAATTTTCTCCCATTTTGTAGATGTCAAAGTATGACAACTATGGTCTTCCCAAATCCCATGGAACAAGCCTTCCATATGAAGAAGATATTCCATGATTCAATCGAGGAACAAGAGATCATGCTTCACTTCCTCCACCTCCTCCTATTGTTCTCCCTAACCCACATGCTCAAAGGCTTGAAAAGTTCAAGCACACTCAAGCCCTGTTGGCAAGTAAACATGAAGAAGGAAAGTCAGTGTGTGCACACGTCTTAGAGATGAAGTCACACATTGATAGGTTAAGAATGTTGGGAGTCGTTGTCTGTGAGGAGCTGACTGTTGACTGGGTTCTTTAGTCGCTTCCTGAATCATATAGTGAGTTCGTAAGAGAGTACTATATGATAGACCACGACGTGACCCTCATAGATCTCACCTATTTGCTTATTGTTCCTGAATCATTGATGATTTGGCGCACTGGAAAAGCAAAGTTGATTGGTGGATCTGCCTTCCAGACCTCTATGGGTATAGTTAATGGCAACGAAAGGCATGCCATGGTCGAAAAGTTTGATCATAAGAGAAAGGCAAAGTCTAAAGTAGTTCTGTGTGCTATTCCAAAAGAGTCAATTTGTTTTTATTGCCAAGAGAAGGGGCATTGGAGACGAAGCTGCCCTGTTTACCTGAGAGATCTAAGAGATGGGAGAGTCAAGACGTATGGCTCTGCTTTAGGTAAAATCCATTAACTAACTCTGTAAGTTCCTATTTTTTGATTCTTGATACATTATATGGTAAGATTACATTTTTCATGTTTTGTAGAATCAAAGAAAAAAAAGGAAGTTTAAAGGAAGAAGTAAGCTGAGTTTGATCACAAAGAAATGGATATCGATCACATGATTCGATGATTGGATTTTTGGAGCTGCTACTTTTAGAGTTAGGATAGATTGCCAAGAAATGTAATAACATAGCTTTTCATTTGAGTTGCGTTGTAAGGACAAATTTTTCCACAATAAAATAAAATTTGATTTTGTTTTATTTATTTATCCTTGCAATAACATGTATGAAAAATTGATATTTGTGTATTTCTATTATCAGCAATGTTGAAATGGATGTGATTCTTAGTCGTACTATTTATGGTAGTGTCATGATTATCTAAGTAAGGAAAGATTCCCATCGCCCAAGTTTCAATTGGACAGAAACTCGGAATCATACAACTCGTATTGTGTGATGTATGGACATCTTGGTACTTAAAGAATTAAGACTAATTCCTTGTTCACATAAGTATGTGAAGTCAAGTGAAGGACTAACGGAACTAGTACAAAATGTTGTGCACTAGTCAAGTCCACCATAAATAATTCGTCAGGATTTACTAAAGGTCTAGTAATTGTGGTTATACTTACAAGATTAAGTGTAATTCTGAATCATTGAAAAGTTTCAATGAATGGCAGACTGAATAAGTAGAATTAGTGAAGGCAGAAAGATAAAAAGTTTCTCCAATCTAAGAAGAAGGGAGAGTACTTTAGTATCGTCTTGGTAATCATCAGAATCATATTACAACATATTACAATTCATCCTCTAAGGATACCTTAGTGCACTGGTTTGGCTAAGAAGAGGAATGGAGAATTGTTGAAATGGTTAAGTTAATAAGATGTATCGTACTTCATTCCAAAATCAAGTCTTAGAGTCATATTCCAAGATTGTGACTTGAGTGACATAATCTTAAGTAGGAATGCTCCTACACTTGCACATTTTGGTAAGTTGTGATGTCTTGAATAAGACAAAGACCAACTAGTACCAAATTGCACGTAGTTTTGTCTTGATATAGACACACATTAACTCTTGGATATTTGTTTTTGTCAAGAAATGTTTCTTGATAAGAGAATCTAATATGTCAAGAGGTCAGTGGGAGTCTAAAGATCTTGAAAAGTTTCAAGAAAAAATCAAGAAGTAAACCTATTAAACACTAGCACACGACTTGAGGATTGTAACATATCGTGTTGACAAAATTTTATTTATGTGCCAATCCAATTGAGTGATTATGCATGTGAGTTCTATGATTTCTTAATAGATTGCATAAGGCAAGCACCTTACTCAATGAAAGTACATTGACTGGAATAGGTGAACTGCTAGATAACTTGGAAGCAATGGTAGGACCCTTGATGACAAGAAATTAAGAATGAACAAGTTCTGTCCATAAGAGTTTGGATTTTTCACAAACATTATCTTTCAATTATGGTTATGGAAAATTCACATGGATAGCAACACATACACCATAAAATCTAAGTGTCATAAGGTTTCTCTCCTTCATGAAAATGATAGTGAGGAAACGCTTTCACTAAGAGAGATTTTAATGAGATAGCAACTATGTAAATTGCATTCTCAAATTCGATTATGATTACGACATCCTTTTTCATAGTTCGAATTGTGAGATTTGGAAATTAGTCTGAACATTTAGGACTTAGTAAGATAAGTTCTGAATTAGTTTAGACACACATATGAGCTGTCTAAGGAAAGGTGTGTGATTTTGAGAAGCTTAGATAAAGGCTTATCGAAGCATATCGTATTACAAACAATGAACTTTGGAAGTCAATAAGTATTGATTCCTAGAAGTTTAGCTGGTTCCTAAATACGCATCAAAGCTAGTAGGGGCATAAGGGTTATGCTGGAATGAATATAATCTTCATGTTAGTGGGAGCATGATTATTAATTAAGTATTAAAAGTTGGCAATATTAATTATAGAAAAACAAAAGTTTCACTTAGCAAGGTTGCAGGGGTTGAAGAGATGTTTTTGCTATAATTAAGGGAGAGAATGTTATACTTCATTTTCAATCTAAAAGCTTAGATCGAGAAATTTAATTGTATTTAGTCAAGTGTATATTTATTATTTGCATTCTTAAAATACGATTATGATTACGGCACCATTCTTCATAGTTCGAATTTTTGAGAACACGGCAAATAGAAATATTATGACGATATTATAGTAAGAAACTAGTAAAGTATCATGTTTTTATTATGAATTGTATCCCATACGCTTCGGGTATAGGATAAATTGCATATGCTATAATATTCGATTGTTCTAAAATTTTCCAAATGTCTGGGGCATTTCGAGGGAAAAAGGAAATAGAATAGGTTTTGACTAAAATAATTAAACAACTGCCAAGGATAATCTAAGGTTCGCCAAGGATTGGTCGCTTGTGGACAATTGAAAGTATAGTCATGGATGGACCATATTGACATTATTATGAATAGATAACATTCTATTTAGAATGAGTTGTCATATGACAAATATGGAAATGTTTTCATATTGGGAGTTGGATATCGAGAATCAATGTCTAGATTAGAAACTTCTATGCAAGAAGGATGTTCAAATGAATGTACTTTGAGTGTGAGACTTCATGACTATGGAATTGTCTTGTAAAAATCTCCAATAAAGTACTTTGTAATTTCATTGGCCGAGTCTTGGTGACTTTTGTGCCGTGACATTACGAAAGGATTGTTGCATAAAATGTTAGAATCTAACATATTCTAGTAGTGGCGAGAATTTTGTATTCTTACACTAATGGATTAGGAATTGTGAAATGAGTGTGATTGAAAATGTTATTCAGTTATACTATTTCACAAAGTAAGGACCATAAGTAAACATAGTGTGCATGCTAAGAGCATGGGACAATTGTTGTTATAATTCAAGTAATAAGTTGATTACCCGAAACAACAAATAATGAGTAATCAATATGGTGATAAATAAAAGGTGTTTTATTTATACTCAAAAGTTTGAGGATATATAGGATTAGTATTATTCTTGTGTTTCACTTTGCATGTTTTGACTTCCTGAATAATTAAATTATTTTAAAATAATCAAATTATTCGAACGGTCCATAGTCATTCATATGTTGGAAGTAGATATGAATGAAGACTATCGTGAATTGGTGTGTGGATTGTCTAAAGTGTATTAGACATAAGCAAATGTTTGCTGCAACGTTCATGAGTGCTTATGAATATGATTTGAGCATTGGATTAAACCCACACTCACTTGGATCGTTTCATGGATTTTATCAAGAGTGATTGGTGAGACGATAATATCTTATATTTTTGAAACCAAGATGTGTGAGTTGTATCTTGCGATTCGGTTGCACATTGATAATATGTAAATGCACTAGTGACTTGGTGTTATAAAATGTATTGTTGTGTGTGATTCGGTGAGTAAGTGCAAGCGAGCATTGAATCGAAGTTTATCCATTCCTTTTACCCAAAGTGGGATAAAAGCAATATCTGTAGGTCCCTCGATGATTTAGTGATGACACCCTAAGCGCTTGGCCAAGCCGGGATTGAGTTGATGTGTTCAATTGTAGTCTGTTGTCAGTCGTCATAAATCTGAAATCGGGAAACAACATATAGACAGAGAGAATGATTAAAATCCATGTCTCAGTCTATACAATATCTAGAATGGAGGAATATATGATCCCTTATCTAAAGGACACGCTTCTGATAAGATCAGAGTTGACAGCGGCTTTTGAAAGCTACGATTGCGGATCAGGATCTGAAGACATTCACATAATAGTTATTAGATTTATCCAAGTGGGAGACTGTTGGATTAGTGTCTAAGTCCATAACTATTTTGGTATGTACTTGACCCGATGGTGCATGGTCCTTTTGGGTTGCCTTCACCAAAGCAACTTGATAGGATGAATTATGGAGAAAGAGGATTAATTATGATTTATTAATATATTATGAGAATAATATATTAAAAGAGAAATCATATTGTTTAATTAATATTAGTCAATAATTAATTAAGATTTAATTTTGTGGTTAAAAGAGATTAATTAAACTTAGGGGACTAGAACTATCAAATGTGTGATAGTTGAATATTGGGCTAATGGACTCCATATTAGAGGAGTGGATGAATTCTATGGGGAAACCCATTAGAAATCGTCCAAGGCCTCTAAGGAGGAAGTCCATGGGCTGCTTAGGGCCTAAGCAGTCAAATTAGGGTTTCCTTGTTAGATAACCCTAATAGCCTCACTATTTAAGGACCCCTAGGGCACCAAAAACGTGGTGAAGAGTTTCCTTAGGGTTTCTAGATGTTTTTGAGTGCCTCTCCTCTTCTCCTTCTTCATCCTTTTGCTCTTGGTGTTTGTGAGCCATTAGAGGTGTGACATTTGTGACACTAATCTTTCTAAAGCCAATCACAAGGAGGATTTGAGATTGTTATTGCTACATAACAATCAAGGTAAGATCTAAACCCTATTTACATATATGATTTTGATTATAGTATGCTAGATCTAGGGTTTATGAGCTTTGGATAATTTGCATGTACAATTAGATAAACCTAGATCCAAAGTTTTAGGGTTTTGCATGCGCACCGTAGGATTGATGATTTGTTCAAAACCCATCAGTACTATGGTCCTACAAAAAAAGGATGTTGGCCATAACTAACCATAAGGAAAACTAAAATAAAACTGGCCCAAGAATGCAACTCAGATACACATAAACATCTTAAAAATTAATGATTACCTAGAACATGGAACATTGAGAACTTAAAACAATACCATTTATAGAAAGTGGTTAGCAGTTTTCTTGAAAAACCAAAATGTCTTATACGATAATCAACATTACCAATAAGCTACTTCTTATAATTGAAATAAGTTTAACCATACAGTCATATACATAACAAAAACCATGGCTACCACATATTCGGTAACATGCGAATTCAACATGATCACCAATCACTTGGTTACATCCTAAAGGGAAATCAAGCCCTCTCTCGACCTATTCCAGTAATGGGAGAGACATTTTTAAGATGCATTGCATCTAATTTAGTCACTTGAAAAACCTCCCTTTAGTAAGACCATGTCGGTAATGACAATAAGAAGAGTGAGGACAATCCTCATTCCAGCAACAGGGAATCCGACTCCGTTCTCAGTTCAATGGCCTCCAGTCCCCAAAAAAAGGACATCTTGAAAACTGCTAGATAACGAGTTCAAAAAAAACATTCAAATCCATTTAGAGCATTCCCACCAAAACATTGTTAAGTTACATAAAAGAAGTTACAACAATGTGTTTTAATACGACATAGGTGGAAGTTGTAACCACTTTATATATGGTGGCATTAGATCGACATTTGAATAAAATAAAACTAGCGGCATTGTTTAGCTGCATACACAAAGACCATACATAATTGATGCAAAAAAATTCCTCATTTTTTCCAACTTCCATAACATATACCAAATTTAATATATGAATTTATGCAGGGACGGGGCTTGTATAGGGTCAAGAGGGTATGTGCCCCCCCCCCCCCCCCCCCCCCCGTCCTAATTTATTTTATAATTAGTCCATAACTATTAAAAAATTCACATATTAGGTCTACAACTATAAAATTTGACTTCCGCCTCCCCCCCCCCCCCCTTGCTCTCCAATTTTTATATGTATTCTATTTTCGGCCCCCCAAATCATAACTTCTTGCTCCGTCACTAAAAATATGTCCACAATAATGATGCTTCCGTAACATTTATTGTGTTAGTTATATTGATTTATCTCCATTATAATTAGAATTAATGTTGTGTATATACAATAGACTTGATTCTCTAAACAGAAAAGAATAACAAACATAGTCTCTAGAGAAAAAAGAATGAAACTATGATCATGAGTAGTACGTTCTTAAACGCCATGAAAGTGACATAATAGATTTTTGTGTGAAATGTTCCAACATAATTTTTAGACATTTTTTGTAAGTTTGATAATCTTTAAGATTGTTATATTATGTAAGATAGACTTTCAATATTGTATGCAAAATATTTGATGAAGAAAGTGTGTTTTACATGTGACTCGGTCAACATGTTATCGACATACATTGTGAATGGTTTTCATGTTTTCGGGTTGCATTTTTAGGGTTTGGGTTTTACATGAAATGGTAATATTTGTTTTTTAACATTTACACTCTTTTTTTTCACGCTCATATGCTAGTTGAATGTCTTTTATGAAAATAGTTTTTAGCTTTATGCGGAGGTAAGACCATCTTCTGTAACGTCCCAGAAATTATAAAGAAAAGTTTCATTTGTAAACGGGTTAGCCGATTAAAACCTTTCACTTAAAAAAAATATATGGCATTCATTTGTTTGAAGTCATAATGTTATCAGAATTGAATTACAGGACAACATATATAAATTATTATATTTGATATGTGTGAATAGTCCTATCGATCACTTCTCATAAAAAACCTGCAAAACATTTTATCCACAATTGTAAGCATAAAGCTTAGTGAGTTCCGCAGTATACCACATATTCCATCATATATACAATGCATCCATACAAATTCACCGGCTCTATAGCCGACCTCCTTGTTGTCCATATCACAAGCATACATCATATATAACAAGCCCAACCAAACATATATAATGGACCCAGCCCAAAGAGTATAACGGGCCTTGCCCAACATACATAACAAGTCAATGTCAAGGGCTAGATCTTGGTCTTTTATACAATACATAAAGTCGTATGTGGTGAAAAACCAATAATTATTATGTAACGCCCCGATTCTCAGGTAATAATTTAAATAAAAATATTTTTGGGTTTTCGGCCCTACTCGACGAGTTGGTTTCCCTACTCGTTGAGTAGCAGCGGGTCGGATCGCGAATTAAGTGGCCTACTCGGCGAGTCCTTTGTTGGACTCGGCGAGTAGGAGCTGGAGAGTGAAACCCTAAGTTCCGGGGTTTCCACCCCTATTTAAAGAAGCTCAATCCTCTTTCAGTTCTTTTGCAGCCCCCTTTGAATCTCTATCTTGTGTGTGTGTTCCCTTTGTGTGTTGAAGTTTGAGAGAGGATTTTTGGTGGAAAAGTTTGGTGAATCAAGTGATTTTGGCAAGGAGCTGGGAAGAGATCCGATTTCTTCTTTTGTGGGCATCTCTTGGGAAGGTAATTGACTATTTCCCTCAGTTATTTCAGTTAAAGCTCATCTTTGAATGAGTTTTAGGGTTTTTGAAAAGGGATCAAGTTGGTATGGCAATCTATAGGCTAGATTAGAAGTTGTAACTTCAGATCTGGACCCTTTTTGGATTATTCGAGCATAAAGTTCCAGCTTTAGTCGAGTGTAAGGTCCCCTTAGTCCATGAGCACCCATTAAGAGCTTGGTGTTGGCATTTGGAGCTTGTAAGGCAATGCATGCACGTAAAGTTTGAAACTTTACATGATAAGCAGGCTTAAGGAAGCTAGATCTACAATTTGGGACCTTGCCATGGCTTATAGACGTCTGCATGTTAAATTGACTGAATGAACTCGGCGAGTCGCAAAGCCGACTCGGAGAGTCATATGAAGATATGCATTGGACCCGGCGAGTTGGATGAACAACTCGGCGAGTCAGTTGAAGGAAGCCATGAACTCGACGAGTTGATTGAACAACTCGGCGAGTTAGTAGAAGATGGTCATGAAACTCAATGAGTTGAAGAACAACTCGGCAAGTTGTATGAGTTTTAGCCAAGAATATGTTTGCATGTATACCCGTCGAGTTGCAAGGAGGAAACTCGACGGGTGGCCTTGAGACTTGATCATGATTCGAAAGAACTCGATGAGTCACCCCGATGACTCGTCGAGTTGGTATGTGCTTCAAAGACTCGGCGAGCCGCCGAGTGTTCTCGGCGAGTTGAGGTCAACATGAACTGTTGACCTTGACCAAGGACTTTGACCTTGATCAGGGATTGACTAGTAGGTTATGGGGTGTCTCATAAGAGTAAGAACTTATGAGTATATTGTGCTATGGTTATAGGTGGTGGAGCCGGTGTGAAGTGATCCGATAGTTGGAGTTCGCATTTCTATCGACATCTGCGAGGTGAGTTATCCTCACTATATTGATAGGGTCTACGGCACCAAGGCCGGCCCTTTATGGTTTACATCCTGGGTTAGGATGGTTTCTTTATTATTGCCATGTTAGATTTCATCCTAGTTTAGGATGGGTGTTATGCTATTGCTTTGCTAGAATTTATCCTGCTCAGGATGGTTGTTATACTAGAGATCGGTAGTTATGGTATGCGGCATAAGATTCTGATCTATTGGATTGGAATCAAGATAGATAGTATGTTATGCTTTTATGGACTGTGAGGATTGGTATGTTAGTGACCTGTTAGGTCGATACTCTAGCTATGAGTGAAACTCTATGATTGATGGTCAATGAGATAGATATGTTTGCTATGTGTACATGCCTGTATATGATAGTATGCGTACATGGTTACTTACTTGTTGGCGGGTTTGAGGCGGCCCTACTTTGTGCTGAAGGCCAACACACCCTCTGAGCGGTCTGGGGAGACTGTAGGCCCACGCGGTGGACCAGTCATGCCGAAGGCTCGGGATGGATTCAGATAGACTGTAGGCCCAGTAGGGCGGACCAGTCCGGCCGATGGCCTAGTATGTATGTTGTTTGATTGTTCTTATGGCTATGGTTTCTGCCAGTGTGGTATTGGTATTTTGGGGGTAGCTCACTAAGCCCTCGGGCTTACAGTTTTCAGTTTATGGACTGTGAGGATTGGTATGTTAGTGACCTGTTAGGTCGATACTCTAGCTATGAGTGAAACTCTATGATTGATGGTCAATGAGATAGATATGTTTGCTATGTGTACATGCCTGTATATGATAGTATGCGTACATGGTTACTTACTTGTTGGCGGGTTTGAGGCGGCCCTACTTTGTGCTGAAGGCCAACACACCCTCTGAGCGGTCTGGGGAGACTGTAGGCCCACGCGGTGGACCAGTCATGCCGAAGGCTCGGGATGGATTCAGATAGACTGTAGGCCCAGTAGGGCGGACCAGTCCGGCCGATGGCCTAGTATGTATGTTGTTTGATTGTTCTTATGGCTATGGTTTCTGCCAGTGTGGTATTGGTATTTTGGGGGTAGCTCACTAAGCCCTCGGGCTTACAGTTTTCAGTTTATTGTTTCAGGTACTTCAGAAGAGCGAGGAAAGGCGAAGGCGTGACCGTACTGCTCCTCATCCTCATGATCTAATTTGGGACACTCTGATGATAAATGAATTGGAAATGTTCTATAAAAACAAATACTATTTGACTCTTTTGTTAGTATTAAAAGTTTAAATTTGGCGTAAATTTATGAGTGTTACATATTAGGCTATCTAACTTAACCACCTACAACCATTAGAAACATTACCCAAACCAACCATGAAACTAAATGTCCTACATTGCTCAAACAAATAATATCATACAATCATCAGGGAAGACTCTACCATTCTAGCATGCATGACACCAAGTTTCCTAAACTACACATACGTAACAAGGAATGTCCTAGTCAACTCGCATACTTGTACCTTAATAGCACCTCTATCATATCATGCAAAGGATATACAATGTTAGACGTGGCATAGTGAGAAACTCACATGAATCATAAAATCAGAGAAGCACAACACTCTCACTCCTTGCACTGATTGATCACATGAGCCGACTACCACCAAATAAAGATAAATCCTTAATCCTCAACCCAAAACATCCAAATTTGACCGATGGTCAAACTGGTCAAAAGTCAACGGTCACCTATCAACAAATGTAAACGGCCAACGAAGTCGATGGTCACCACAATGTGGAGACATCTTGGCCATGTCGTGGGCATGTTAGGACAAAACATTAAACATGCAAGATACAACCATGTTGTGGGCTCTCCATGGCCACGTCATGGTTTCTGTAAGAAATGTTATTTTCCTCATTAAGAACTAAATTTTTTAAGTCCTTTTGCTCAAACATTCCAAAGGGCTTCCTTGCCATCAAATGAAGCATAGAAATCCTTACTTGATGTACATGCATGTCCAATGCATGTCTTTCCAGAAACTAGGTCAAAATGGTAAGAAAAGGAGTCAAAGCTCCATGCATGACACTAAACAACATGAAAGTCTAGATCTGAAAGACATGATAACATAGGGACCTCAAGAAGTGATATAGTTGCCAACGTTATCAACACCATTCATTCATATTAACAAATCATGAAGGAAAATGAGCCCAAAACCTAGATCTACAAAGTTTGAACCATAAATGTGAGAAATTAGGCACTTAAAAAAGTCCAGAAGATGCACCAAGAGATAGAGATGAGTTGCTAGGTGATCCTTTGCTCAACAAATCATTCCTTCAACCTTCAAATAGCCAAAACATTAGGAAATAGCTCAAAACACAAGAGGAGATCCTAGGGTTTGAAAATGGGAAATAGAGGCTGGAGAAGATGACCTAATCCTAGATTTAAAATATGGGACAAACCCTAAAATTCTCGGGCTTAGGTTGCAGCAGCCACCACATCATAGCCTCCTTCTTGCCATGTCGTGGTGTCCATCTGGACATGTTTTCATTTAAGTGACATGTCACATCGTGTTCATCAACACACCACATCATGGCATAAGGTTTTCCCCAAAAACCTTATCATTGACCCCTTTAACTCTTCAACTAATCCATTTAGGAAAAAGGGTGTTACAACTCCCCCCCCCACTTAAATTAGATTTTTTCCCTCGAAAATTTTCCTTACGATTTATTCTTAATACACCCTCTGAAACCCTTATGGGTTTTCCCAAGTCCACTCACCTCTGTACGATTCGACACAACCTTGAGCACTCAAATCTGCAACAACCATCACTAGGATTTCAACATCATGCGCATGAGTCATTCTTGTGCGGAAACATTCATAGGTAAAAATTACATCCACTGCAGAACCGGAACAAAATCCTAAATAGACAACCTCTGTACAAAACCAAAAGTCGAATCAATCCTTATATATAGAAGCATGCTACCCGAAGAAAAATGAATAGCAACACCCCGCAATTATCCAACATTGAGAGGCACCTAATATTTGAACATGATTTGATTTCCAGGAAAATGAAGTCACCCCAACCATCAACCATGATGACCAGAAACTCGTAGATATGATTCATCCGAGACCTACCCAGTCTCGTTCTGTCATACTGATAACTAGAAATGGAATCCACGGCTATTCGTTGATTCCAACAATCTCGCATATAGAGTCAAGAGCGAAACCCTAAACAAATAACCTAATCAAACAAATACTAGACGAGTCTACATATCCATGTGGATCTAGAAGCCCTCATGACTACCCATAAGAAAATCTAAACAACAATATGGTTTATTTCAACCCAAGTGAATGCTACGGGTCAAGCCATAGTCTTACACCAATTCTGCAACGACCTATTTCAGCCAACGGGCCCCGCCTAACGGTCTATTTTAAACCATATGAATATTATGACCCATCCATAATCTTATAAACACTTCCGTTTCTACAGCCCATCTGTAGTCCTTCCTTTCATGGTCCTTCCATGGTCTTTCATGCAAATACAATAAAATAGTCAAGCCTCAATTAACACGATTCGGAACCTTAGAGTACTAGACCCCATCGGGTGTTTGGATCGTTCCTCGAATCTTAAGGCCTTCATCAAACAAGAACAGGTGTAGAGGCCCTAATACAACCCTCCACTTGATCCTAACCACTAACCCTATCTTACGCCGCTACTGATGCTTCCAAATTTTCCAAACGAGATGACCCTGAATCTTCACCATCTTCTTCCTTGATCAAAAATGACTGTCGAAAAATATTCCTTGCATAAGCTTCATTCCTGGCAATGACTTGGATTGAAATCCTTTATCCTTGGATATGAAACTTTGGGATGACCTGCACTTTCAGATCTTCCATCCGATAAAGTAATTATTCCTCACTTGGGATTGGCTAGACTCCAATAACTTCATAATCATAAAAAGTTTCCAGCCAATCTAGTAACTTTGCAACTAGGTTCCTAACAAACACACTTGACATCAAAAGGCATAATAGAATCTAAATTCTTCAAATAAAGACGAAAGAATTCCAACATACATCTGCAATCCCACAACAACAAGCAATCCAATCATAAGTGATCATTTAATATAGAACCATAGTTGATTAAAACTTTACCATTCTATAGGTTATCCGACATTACAATTGAAACAACGAAAAAATAAATAGAAGGCATCGATGACACAAACAAATTCTGCACCCGATCGAACTGAAGAAACTAATAACTTAAAACCTAGTCCTTGGGACTCCAACAATCCGATACCCTCCATTCGATAGTTGCGAAGCTAAATGTGTTGGATCCAAAACCACCCCAGCTTCCCTCAAAGGATAATCAGCCTTAACATGGCTTGGATGACCACAAATGAAACACACCCTTGACTCCTTCATACTAAAATCCCGGTTATAGCGACCCTCCTCACTACACCTAAAACATCCAGAAACCAACGCACCACAAATACCCTGATAAGCCAAACCACACCTGCCGCAAAACCTATGAGTCTATCGATCTCTAGGTTGAATTCCAGTCACCCTGGACTTCTTGATTGTTGTTGTTGTAGCATGATTCTGACCCTACTTCCTTTTTCATTGTTGGCTCTACAACTCTAACTCTTTGTCCCTAGATGCCTCCACTAAACCAAAAAGAATCTTATGTTTAGAAATGCTCACGAACTCCCAGATCTCCTCCCTCAGCACATCATGGTAGCGAGTGAACCTCGTCACCTTTGTAGTCGCATACTGTAGGCAAAGCAATGCTCTCTCTCTCTCTCTCTCTCTCTCTCTGAACTTGGCGGTGATCTCAGCCACCGTGTCTACAGTCTTCTCATGTGCCAAATACTCCTAAGCCAATTATTGAACCTCATTTGTCGGCACAAAATCTCTTTTGAACCTGATATCAATTTCCTCCCATATTATAGACTCGATTTCACTTGGTTCGAGACTCTCAACAACCTCGTGCCACCAATCCCTAGCTTCATCGTGTAGAAGATACGCCGCAAACATGACCTTGGACTCCATCAGAAAAAATCTGATGAGAATGGCATTCTCTACATCGGTTATCCAACACATAATGATGATAAGCTCTCTCTTCCCCAAGAAACAAGGAGCTCCACAAGCATCGAACTCCTTAAAGGTAACCTCACATCCTTATGGCCGACAGGCCTCCAACTTGGACTGTAGAATCCTAAGGCGCTCATCCAATACTGAAATCAACTTATCCCTGACTGCACTTATCATACCAGGAAAATCCACTCTCATGAATCTTGAAACCTCTACAATGATGATGTCACAGACGTCCCTCTCACTTAAAACCGAATCTCTAAGACGAAAGGTCGCCATGCATCCTGAATCTAGAAGACAACAGGAACACATCAAAATTGATGCACAATGCTAACCTACACTATGCATACCCACCTGCAAGTTTCTTGGTATTCATGTAACACTTCCATGATCCAAGTATGGATCATATGCTTTTAGTAGTGTGGGCCTAATACTACCTTCTACACCTATCCATAACCGTTCCAAGGATTGTTCCAAGACTCCCAAGATACTTTGCATCACTCCACTAAGCTCTTGGCACACATGCATACGTCTAGCCATATGTATAATACTACACTTCCTAGACTCTCCTTAGGATCCTTCCTCTCTCATAAACCTGTAATATCAAACAAAGCCTATACTAGAATCGATCAAAGTTTTCACATCATATATAGCAGTAACATATATAAGGCGTATGGGGCATCTATATAAATCTAGAAATTCTAACATGCAATTCCTGAACAAATCCTTATCCTACAATCTAGCATGCACAATAATCAATAGCACAAATACATAACCATATGGTTATATTGAAAATCACTTACTTTCTAAGTTGCGGTTGAGTGTACGCACTACATCCTTTTTATATAAACTAAAGCTAAATCAGGAAACCATGTTCACGATCTCAATCCAACAATCAAACAAGAACATGGCAAAAGACCAAGCTGATGTTTCAGATTCAACTATTTTCTTAAGGTTTCCTTCAGTGAAACATTCTTTTTCAAAATAACTTAGTTCAAAAAATCTCTTAGTCCTCAGTTTGAGTTCAAAAAAACCATAAGGCGCGCCCATCCCGTAAACTAAGGCTCTGATACCAACTTGTAATGTCGCAAAAATTACAAAGAGATTTTTTATTTGAAAATAGCTTAACTGATTAAAACCTTTAACTTTAAAAAAATACGTGTCATTCATTTGTTTGAAACCATAATGTTATCAGAGTTGAATTACAGGACAATGGAAGTTATTATCTTCAATGTGTGCGTATAGTCCCATCAAGCTCTTCTCATGAACAACCTGCAAAACATTTTATCCATAACTATAGGTATAAAGCTTAGTGAGTTCCCTAAATACCATATATTCCGTCATATAAATAATGCATCCACATAAAGTCCTTTGCTCTAAAGCCGACCTACCTGTTTTCCCTATCACAAGCGTACATCTTACATAACGGGACCAACCCAAACATAAATAACGGGCCTAACCCATAGAGTATAACATGCCCAAACCTAAGTCACATAACAGGCCCCACCCACATTCATAATGAGCCCCACCCAAAGAGTATAACGGGCCCAACCCTAATTCATATAACAGGCCCAACCCAAAGAGTATAACGGGCCCAACCCAACATACATAACAGTATGGGAGAAACCCTAAAAATCTTGGGTTTGGGCTGCAGAAACCACCACTTCGTGGTCTCCCTCTTATCACATCGTGGTGTCCATCCAGACACGCTTTCATTTAAATGACATGTCACATCGTGGTCAACAACACACCACGTCGTGGCATAATGATTTCCCCTAAAACCTTATCTTTGACCCATTTAAGTCATCAAATGGTCCATTCAAGAAAATGAGTGTTACATCTTCATATAACGTGTTATTTATTCCATATTCTCATTTTGGTATAAGAGTTGGAATTTTTATGACAAACAAATTATACAAAATTAGTGAATGATATATTTAAAATATATGTTTTAAAACATGTTCCTTTGTATGAAATAGTTATACCAATAACGTGTTTGGTAAATATAGTTGGTAGGTCTAAGCTGTATCTTTTATTTATATAAGAATGTTTGGTACAAACATTTAAAAGCTTTTAAAATATGTAAAATTACATAAAAAAAGGCATTTGGATATAAACTAAAATCGAAATATAATGATTATAAATTAATTTCTCTAAACTATAACTATGAAAACTTAAAAACCTTTCAAATTTAAATACCAATTGCACCACTTAAGCTTTTCAATTGATAAAAACTTTTTAATGCATCAATGATAAAAGAAATTTCAAATAAAGTATATACGATTTTTCAACATTGTAAGAATCAATATGAAACATTTGTAACATATTACAAATGCTTCAATGTTTTAAAAGAAATAAAATTATTTTATTATATTAATTTTGTTTCATAAATTCATATAATAAATATTTATTTATTTGTTAAATGACGATTAACAATTTATAGAATTCATTGATCTTATTGTTTCAAATAAAGACATCATGATTGTTAAAATATATTTATATTTAATCGTATATGATAATTATAAAAATTATAGATATGATTTATTTATTTTAAATGATATTAAAGTTGGGTTGATAAAATCGAAAAGAAGTTTTTAGTTAAACACTATTTGAAATAGCTTTTCGGATTTAAATATTTTTTCAATCCAAAACTAAAATCTCTTTGAGTAGAGTCGAGCGAATGTATCAAACATGTCTCGGATAGATTTTTTAGACATTTTTTCTGATTTAAACATTTTTTCGGATTATATGTACAGTTGTAATTTATAATTTTGGTACGATCCACGACAAAGAATAATATTTTAGTACAATAATTTTACATGTTCTTCTATTCATTATGCAATTATGCAACATACTTCACCCATGTTACTAATTTTGAGACCCACAATTGTGTTTTCACAATCATTGCCTAAAGAACATGAATATTTTCCAATAAATATGGTGGTTGTTGATTGCTTTTATCACATAGTAATTATGTCCATGACTCCATGTTATGCATTTACATCCTGCCTCGGCCCCGTTTTGATAGCTACTTCACACCCTTTTCTTTGTTGTTTGTAGTAGCATAAGTATATTTTCGTTTGGACAACATCGCTATAAAAGAGGTGTAGTATCTTTTCCAAATATAATTTTGATGTATGCAATTTTACAAATGCTAATCTCGTATTCTCCCGTGCATACGTAAAGAACGTCTGCTAAAGTTACCTACATAAAACAAAATTTGTATGCTGGAATGTTCATGATCAAATAGAAATATTGATTGACAAGATATATTCCAAGTAAATCTTTGCCAATTAACCTTAATATTATTTTAATATGTGCTCTAAGGACATATATAAAAAATATTAATTGAACTATTAATTATGTAAAATATTACTATAACTAAATGTGATAAACATTAAATATTGATATGTGTTATATTTAATGACACATTTAATGAAATTGATAATACATTAATCCACTTGTCACCATTTAATGTGGGTATGATGATAGTAGAAATAAAATATAGAATGAAATTTAATTTATTTTATAATTAATGTATTTTACATTTAATTTAACTATGGTAATATTTTTACATTTGATAATATTAAACATAATTAATGATCATTACATTTAATTATCATAATATTTCTTATAATTAATACTTTAATTAATGTTTCTTATATGTGTTTTTAGGACACATATTAGAAAATCTCATTTTCATATTAACCTCTCTAAGATCTCTAAGATACATCGCTTGTTGAATATTAACATTAATTATTGCATACCAAACATTGTGACTTACCTAATTTCTTTTTAGAATCTTGAATGTTTTTTTGCTTAACTAATAATCTTCCTTCTAACTAACTTGTCGCATTAGAGCACTTTGAGAAGTATGTAAAAACCAATGTTATAAATAATATTAGGCATGACTTTATGGCAATGTTAAGTCTCAAATTTTTTCGAGTCGTGGCAAGTCAACATCGTTTGTAAGGCATGTAGGGCGGGCCCATTACATGGGTGACTTGGGCATAGGCCTAGGCCATCAAAATTTTGGGGGCATCAAGTGACCCTAAAAAATTAGTCCAATATTCTTACGATTTGATTTCCTAAGCGAAAAATGGCAGTGATAACACTTTAGGCGCCAAACAACTTAAGACTAAGAGACTAATCTTCGTCAATTGCGTTGGAAGAATGAAACGCCGCCTAGAACAATGTTATTGTCGACCGGAGAACTCAATGCCTTGAGACTAGAAACATTCGTTATTACTTTTCCTAAATCTTATTTATGCTTTGAGTGCTTTCAAATTTCTTAGTTATCAGTGGATTAGATAGATTCCAAGTAGTGTAGGAGTCAATTTATGATTTCTAAATACTCTAATTTCAGTATTTTTAAGTTCTGATTTCATGTCGAGTGTTACGAGTATACAATTTGATTTGTGGTTATAAATTGAACAAGGGACATCAAATTTCGTAGTTATTCAATCTGATTTCTAAGAAAGAAGACAATTGGTATTTTTCTAAGCCACTAATATGCTAAGTAATTCCCGATTCAGGTAGTTCTATTCGTGTTTTGATTGCTGATTTTAATAACCTATTTTAGTATTATTCTGAATTTCCGATTTGAGTCATAAGTTGCTGTTTGAAGTTGAAGTTCAATTTTCATATGATAATTTCGGCTTTCTGCATTCAGTATGTATTTTTATCTTCAGCAAACATCCTAATACGAACTTATTTTCAAGAGTGAATGAAATTTTCAGCCATTAATACTTATACATTGTAGCAACACAACTATTATTGTTGTTAAAATGTAATATTTCCAATAATTTGATGTTGAATCGATATGGTTCATTACTACTGAACTTTAGTTGTTTGTTTTTAGTGACCCTTTTATTTAAATTCACCAAAATAAAAGAGTGAAGATAATTAAATATTATATTATATAATGGTACTATAAGATGTCATAAAATTAGTTTAAATAAGATACCATATATTGATTATATCTACTTGAATGACTTTAAATGTAATTGTTTCTTTAAACGATCGAAATATATCACAATTAAACTGATTCTTCTATTTCTTTTGTTTAAGAGATGATGTATAGATTAGTTGAGATACACATCAATCTTATTAGTGGATTAAATAGTTTATTTGTATTGATCACAGCTGGAGAAAAAATTCCCCTTTTATTGATCGATGAACATACTCAAAATAATGTGCTTGCAAATTTTGATGGTGGTCTTCAAATCATGCATAGCTTACTAATTAATGATGTCACTAATAATAATGTCTCCATATGTTGCTTATTATAATATGGCATTTTTATTTCCGAGCTTGGAGCCAAAGCATTGAAAGAATGTATCAACATCGTTGTAGGTGATGGTTGTACTTTTTAGTTTTTATAGATGGTGATAGTTTTAAATAAAAAATGTTTTAACTTTTCTTGTATACATAAATTCGTTTTTATATGGGCTCAAGGGTCAAACATAGGAGCATTGTTAAGTTTGTTCGCCCGGAGCATGAAAACTCTATGGATCGGCCATGTTGTAAGGCATAATTTAAGGCGGCAATTATATATATAATTAATAATTTTTCATATATTTTATGTTATTATTCATTTTTATGTAAATATATGACATAAAGCAACATTTTGTTAAAGATTGGTGGCAACTACAAGCCTTGGTGTAACACCTATTCAAGCTATTATTTAATTTATCTAATCTTTAGGGTTTTGTGCATGGACTTGGCGAGTTGGGGAGCTCCAAATCGGCTTGTAGAAGTTATTATGAGGACGCGGATTTTCAATCCTACTCGACGAGTCAGAAGGCCCCGACTCTCTAAGTAGGCGATGTAAAGGAAATCCCTAATTTTTAGGGTTTGCACCCTATTTAAAGAACATAATATGCCTCTTGTGGTCTCCATTACCACCCTATTAGGTAGAGAAAACCCTAGTTGGACCTTGCACCTTCTTGAGTGGGAGAAAGAGCTTTTGTGAGCAATTTTGGTGTGTTTGTGAAGGGTTTTATAGCTTGAAGAAGAAGGAGCAAGGAGAGAAGTAGTAGATCTGACATCTACACTGTATTGGCCACCATCTTGAGGTATAAAGTCGTTGCCTTGAGCTCTAGTTGCTTAGATCCCTTTTCTTGGAAGTAAATGGCCATTTTTGGTGTAAAATGGAGTCATACTCAGATCTGGACTTATCACAAGGATATGGTTCAAGATCTGGACCTCTCTAGGTCCCCAATGGCATAAAGTTGCTCACTTTATCTAGCTTAGGTCCTTTCCATGCAAAAAAAAATTATAGGAAGCTTAATTTTGATGGTTTAGCCTTGTGAGGCCTTGCATGCACATAAAGTTTGCAACTTTACGTGGTAGCTACTCTAGGGAAGGGTGGGTCTGGAGTTTGGGACCTTAGGTCCCACTAAAAAGGAATGAACACATAAGGGACTGAAGGAACTCGTCGAGTCCCTTAGTTGACTCGACGAGTCAGGTGGGGTTTACCCGTTTTCAAGAATCTGAATAAGTGCAGTGAAGGATTAGGGCTTTGGGACTGCAAGAACTCTTAGATTTTGGAAATTTGAGGAACTCGACGAGTCACTTAGGTGACTCGGCAAGTCCACAAGGTATTGAGTGGAATGGACTCAGGAGGAACTCGACGAGGTATTAGGATGCACTCGACAAGTTAAGGTCAACATGGACTGTTGACCTTGACTGTTGATCTTGACTTTGATCAGGGTTGATTTTGCGGGTATTTATGGGATTATGAAAAGTCAATCACATGTTGATTATAGGCATTTGAGGGGGAGCAGTGTGTGGGATATATCTAATCTTGGCTTGTCAGTTCAGCATTCGAGAGGTGAGTCTCCTCACCATACCAATGGGTCTAAGGCACTAAGGCCGATCCATTTTGTAGTATGTGGTACACTAGCTGTGATAAAGATATGTGGTATGATAGTTAGCTATATGTTAATTGGCATGTTAGTGATTATATGATACTTATAGGGAAGACCATGGGGGAGCCCATGGCACTTGGATAAGACCATGTGGGGGATCCCATGGCTTGTTAGTTAAAGACCATGGGGAAGCCCATGGCAGTCGTATGAATGACCATGTGGGAGAGCCCATGGCTTGTCAGTTAAAGACCATGGGGGGAACCCATGACACTTTTGTATAAGACCATGTGGGGGAGCTCATCACATCCTTATATGTTTGTATGCATGGCTTATGTGTTATATGTGGCTTTTATAGCTAATATGATATGTGATATGTGGATTGTGTGTGGGGTATGCTCAGGGGAACTCACTAAGCATTAGCTTACAGTTTGTGGATTTGTTTCAGGTGCATCTGAGCCCAAGGGCAAGGGCAAGGCTTGATGGCATGGTGGGCACTCTCTCTCTCTCTCATGCGTTTATGGGACACTCTAATGATTTGAAATAAAATTGTATACGATATGAATTTTGAAAACAATTGTATTAGAGAATTTATGGTTTATGGAAATACTTTTATGGTAATAAAAATGAAAATTTATTGTGAAAATTTGGGTCATTACAAGTTGGTATCAGAGTCTTGGTTTGAGGGATTCAGACACACTCTCTGGTGTGTTAGGACTCAAACTAAGGAAATAGTAAAATTGTTTTCAAAAAAATAAAATAAAAGTTAAAACTTTTAAAGAATGGAAAAGATGAGAGTGCAACGTGCATGATCGGTCGAGCCAAGTAAGTAGTTCCCCAATATGATTTGCCAGGTTATATTGATATTTGAGCTATGATAATCGTATGGATCTTGATTTGTGTATGCTTTAAAAATTGTATACGGTTAGGAGATTATAGCCTTAGAATGATTGATTTGGCCTGATTTCCTGTTCCTTGTTTGGTTGTAGTCCTAGGGTAGAATCTCTTATTCAAAAGTCTGTTTGATCCTTTTCTATGTATAATTTGCATGCATAAAGGTAACCTAGTATTATTCGTATGATATATGTGGGTAGCGCAAATCTTAGGATCGCCTAGGATTTGAGAATCTGCGGTAGTCTATGGGATGTGATTTATTTTGGGAGGAATTGCAGTTATCAAGTAGAGCCTTGGGGAAGGTACATGTAGGTGTGGAAGGTAGTATTGGGCCTATACTACTGAAGGCACAAGACCAGTACCCAAACCAATGTTAGACCTGTAATCTTTAAGGAGGACCAGTGTGGGAAGATCCCCTCTATGGACATCCTGATCGTTATGTTTTATGGTATTGCAGTACAATATGGTGGTGACACGACATGGAGCTGGGGGATCAGGATTGAGATCTGGATCTGGGTCGGGCGATGCTATCGAGCCCATCGACGAGAGGTTGCGTGAGCTCATCACAACCGAAGTTATGAGGGGCGTCCTTGACGCCACCCCAGTTATATTTGGGACGGTCAAGGAGGGTATGATGGAGATTATGGAGGAGAGGCTCAGGTCGTTCAAAGCCGAGAATGTTGCAGGTCAGGTTGGGACCCGCACTCCCTAATTTCGGGAGTTCAAGGCATGCGGGGAGCCGAAGTTTTTCGGGGTTAGGGACCCCATTGTTAGCCGACGCTGGGTGGCAGACATTAAGAACGCCCAGCGCAGGAGTTCTTGCCCTAATGTGGCAAAGGTGGGCTTTCCTTCACATATGCTGATAGACAGAGCCCGAGACTGGTGGGGAGAGGTGACCAACAAGGTGGGAGCAGCCAGTGTGGCTGAGATGACATGGGCCAAGTTTTTTGGCGATTCAATGTGGAGTTTGCACCACCTATTGAGGTGCAGCGGATTTTGAGGGAGTTTCTTGACCTTCAGCAGACTATCGAGACGGTGACGGAGATCACCGCCAAGTTTCAGGAACGAGCATTGTTGATTCCACAGTACGCTACAAATTTGGACATGAGGAGGACGATGTTTCATTCCATACTGAGGGATGATATCTAGTGGTTTGTGAGCTTCACAGGGTGTAAAACCCTGAATGAGATGGTGGAAAAGGCCCATGAACGGGAGATGGAGTTGGACTTCTGCACCAAGCGGAAGCCGAAATAGGCACATAGAGCAATAGGTCAGGCTAAAAAGCCTAAGACCTCGGATTCTTCTAGTAGGGGCCAGTAGGGCCGTGGCCGGTGTGTCAAGTGCAGCAAACCGCACAGTGGGGCTTGTCGGATAGCGGGTTTAGGGTGTTATGCATGTGGCCAGCTGAACCACTTGAGTTGGGATTGTCCCAAGAAGGGCTTGATTTGTTTCCACTACAACCAGACTGGCCATAAAAAGGCCGATTGTCCGATGTTACAAGGATGGAGGAGCAGTGGCGGCACTTGCGCCTATCACGATGAGGATTACTGATGGCCGCCCTACTAAGGTGGATGCCCCAGTGGTGAAGAGCCGTGCATTTCAGTTGACTACCGAGGAGGCTCGGGCAGAGCAAGACGTCGTGACTGGTATGTGTTTATTCTTCTCTACTCTATATTTATTTGCACTGCTTATGTGTACATTGTGCTTATGTATAGAGACCTTTTTGGTCAATGGTATGATGGTTCATGTTTTGTTCGATTCAGGAACTACACGGTCGTTTTTGTCTCTTGCGCTTAACAAGAAGCTTCAGGAACCTTGGATTCCCCACTCGAGGTGGGGATTACGGATGACCGTACCATGTGTGCTACGAGGGTGTATTGGGAATATGTCCAGAATGTACTCGGAGAGAGGTTTCGTATTGATCTAGTCCCGATACCCTTGCAAGGACTGGAGGTGATCATCGAGATGGATTGGTTGGGGGCAAATGGGGACATTATTGATTGCGAGTGCCAGCTGGTGAGGGTTCGAACCCCAAGTGGGGGAGAACTGGTTATTCATGGAGAGAGTGCCTCATAAGGGCCAACCCTCTGTTCAGCTATGAGGGCTAGGAGATTGCTTCATCAGGGTTGTTCGGGATCTATGGGTTACATCTCAGATACGAGCGTTGAGGCTACGAAAGATATGGCCAGTGTGCCAGTTGTATAGGAGTTTTGGGATGTCTTTCCCGAGGAGTTACCAGGAGTCACTCCGATATCGAAGGCATCGTACCGGCTAGCACCACCCGAGATGCAGGAGCTATCTACGCAACTTTAGGAGCTACTAGACCGAGGGTTTATCTGTCCGAACAGTTCCCTGTGGGGAGCTCCGATCCTAATCGTGAAAAAGAAGGATGGATCACACAGGATGTGCATTGATTATCGAGAGCTAAACAAGCTAACGGTGAAAAACCGTTATCCGTTACCGAGGATCGATGATTTGTTCGATCAGCTACAGGGTACGTCTTGGTTTTCCAAGATTGATCTTCGGTCAGGGTATCATTAGATGAGGATTCGAGAGGAGGATATACCAAAGACAACTTTTAGGACTGAATATGGGCACTATGAGTTTGTGGTGATGCTATTGGGGCTCACCAATGCCCCAGCAGCGTTCATGGATCTCATGAACAGAGTGTGCAGATCGATGTTGGATTGGTCGGTAATCGTTTTTATTGATGATATCCTGGTCTATTCTAAGACCAAGGAGTTGCATGATCAACATCTGAGGGAGGTATTAGAGACACTGAGGGCAGAGAGACTTTATGCCAAGTTCCTCAAGTGCGATTACTGGCTACAAGAGGTACAATTTTGGGGCATATCATCAACCAGGAGGGCATTTCGGTTAATCCAGCCAAGGTTGAGGCAGTGATGCGGTGGGAAGTACCAAAGAACGCATCCGAGATCCGTAGCTTTTTGGGTTTAGTGGGCTATTATCGAAGATTCATCCAGGATTTCTCCAAGATTGTTGTGCCTTTGACCCACTTGACCAAGAAGAATGTGACATTTCGATGGGGGCACGGATCAGCAGTTGGCTTTTGAGACCCTAAGACAGAGGTCATGCGAGGCTCCAATTCTAGTGCTACCTAAGAGGTTAGATGATTTGGTTGTGTACTGTGATGCGTCGATCTCAGGGTTAGGTGCGGTTGTGATGCAAAGGGGGCATGTGATAGCCTACACCTCGAAGTAGTTGAAGCCTCATGAGGCGAATTACCTTACTCACGACCTAGAATTGGGGGCAGTGGTGTTTTCCCTCAAGATTTGGAGGCACTACTTGTATGGAGTACGGTGCACGATTTATACTGATCACAAGAGTTTGAAGTATTTGATGGATCAGCAGAACCTCAACATGCGACATAGGAGGTGGTTAGACGTACTGAAAGACTATAATTGTGAGATCTTGTACCACCCAGGAAAGGACAACGTGGTGGCTGATGCTTTGAGCCACAAGGCGGCCGGTTCCCTGATCGGGAATGTATGTTTGAGGATGATGGTAATCTCCCCGTTGATGGATATGATTAAGGAGGCTCAGGTCGAGGGTGTGAAGAAAGAGAATTGGAAGATAGAGAGGATTCGGGGTCAATATCCCTTGTTTGTTAAGGATAGCCGTGGTCTCCTGACGCAGTGTGGTCGGGTGTGGGTACCGGTGACTGAGGGAGTGAGACAAAAGATATTGGAGGAGGCACATAAGTCCAAGTTCTCTATATATCGAGGAGCTATGAAAAAGTATAGAGATCTGAGACTGAGCTATTGGTGGGCCTGCATGAAGCGGGAGATCGCGTGGTTCGTGGAGCGGTGCTTGACCTACAGGAAGGTCAAGGCTAAACATCAGCGGCCGCATGACAAGGTTCAGCCGCTACCCATTCCCATGTGGAAGTGGGAAGAGATCAATATGGACTTCATCACGAAGTTACCTAAGACAACAAGGGGAGTGGAAGCCATATGGATGATTATGGATAGATTGATGAAGAGTGACCACTTTATTCCGATCTCTGATAGTATATCCGCCGAGAAATTGACAGATATTTATGTACGAGAGGTGGTGGCTAGACACGGGGTGCCATTGTTGGCAGTCTCTGACAGAGATGTTTGATTTACATCTAAATTATGGAAGAAGTTTCACAAGGAACTGGGCACTTAGTTGCATTTTAGCACGACGTACCACCCCCAGAAAGATGGCTAGAGTGAGAGGATGATCCAGAAACTTGAGGATATGCTTCAGGCATGCATGTTGGATTTTGGAGGAAGTTGGGATATATACCTCCCTTTGGTAGAGTTTTCATACAACAACAGTTACCATGCCAGTATCGACTGACCCCCATTTGAGATATTGTATGGTAGGAGATGTAGGACCCCAGTTTGTTGGGGTGAGGTTGGCCACCGGGTCATAGAGAGCACTGAGCTAGTGCTCAAGACTATCGGGCTGATTCAGCAGGTGCATGACCTACTACGGGTCGCGCCGAGCCATCAGAAAAGCTATGCTGACCGGCGACGATCAGATCTCGAGTTCCATGTGGGGGACTTTGTGTTACTAAAGGTGTCTCAATGGAAAGGAGTCATCGGGATTCGGAAAAGGGGAAAGCTAGGGCCCTGATATATTGGACCGTTCAAGATTTCGGCCCGGGTGGGCAAGGTGGCCTATCGCTTGGATCTGCTGGATGAGCTTAGCCAGATTCACAACACCTTCCATGTGTCATAGCTTCGGATGTGTGTCACTGACGAGGTCCCAGTCGTATCTTTGGAAGACATTCAGGTAGACGAGAGCCTAAACTACATTGAGAGGCACGTTGTGATTCTAGACAGGAAGACCAAGCTCCTTCGGAACAAAGAAGTGAAGTTAGTAAAGTTAAAATGGAAGCACCGAAGGGGCAACTACCCATAATTTTTTTGGCCAGCAGACTTCGAAGACGAATTATAGTTCAAGTGGGGGAGACTTGTAACACCAGTTCCAGGTATTATTTAATTTATCTAATTTTTTAGGGTTTTGTGCATGGATTCAGCGAGTTGGGGAGCTTGAACTCGGCGAGTAGAAGTTATTATGAGGACACGGATTTTCAATCCTACTCGACGAGTCAGAAGGTTCCGACTTGCAGAGTAGGTGCTGTAAAGGAAAACCCTAATTTTTAGGGTTTGTACCCTATTTAGAGAACACAATCCGCCTCTCGTGGCCTACTTTACCACCATATTAGCCAGAGAAAACCCTAGTTGGACCTTGCACCTTATTGAGTGGGAGAAAGAGCTTTTGGGAGCAATTTTTGTGTGTTCGTGAAGGATTTTAGAGCTTGAAGAAGAAGGAGCAAGGATAGAAGTAGTAGATCCGACATCTATATTGTATTGGCCACCATCTGGAGTTATAAAGTCATTACCTTGAGCTCTAGTTGCTTAGATCCCTTTTCTTGGAAGTAAATGGCCATTTTTGGTGCAAAATGGAGTTATATTCGGATTTGGACTTATCACAAGGATATGGTTCCAGATATGGACCTCTCTAGGTCCTAAATGGCATAAAGTTGCTCACTTTGTCTAGCCTAGGTCCTTTCCATGCATAAAAACCTTGTAGGAAGCTTAGTTTCGATGTTTTGGCCTTGTGAGGCCTTGCATGCACGTAAAGTTTGCGATTTTACGTGCTAACTACACTAGGGAAGGGTGGATCTAGAGTTTAGGAACTTAGATCCCACTGAAAAGGGCTGAACAAAAAAGGGACTAAAGGAACTCGTCGAGTCCCTTAGTTGACTCGACGAGTCAGGTAGGGTTTACCCGTTTTCGAGATTCTGAATGAGTGTAGTGAAGGATTAGGGCTTTGGGGTTGCATGAACTCTTACTTTCTAGACATTTGCGGAACTCAACGAGTCACTTAGGTGACTTGGAGAGTCAACATGGGATTCAGTGGACTGGACTCAAGAAGAACTCGATGAGTTGCTAGGATGCACTCAATGAGTTAAGGTCAACATCGACTGTTGACCTTGACTGTTGATCTTGACTTTGACATGGGTTGACTTTGAGGGTATTTATGGGATTAGGACAAGTCAATCACATGTTGATTATAGGCAGTTGAGAGGGATCAGTGTGTGGGATATATCTATTCTTGGCTTGTCAGTTCAGCATTCGAGAGGTGAGTCTCGTCACCATACCAATGGGTCTAAGGCACCAAGGCCGATCCATTTTATAGTATGTGGCACACTAGCTGTGATGGAGATATGTGGTATGATGTTTAGCTATGGGGGGCATGGCACTTGGATAAGACCAAGTGGGGGAGCCCATGGCTTGTTTGTTAAAGACCATGGGGGGAGCCCATGACATTCGCATGAAAGACCATGTGGGGGAGCCTATGGCTTGTCAGTTAAAGACCGTGGGGGGAGCCCATGGCATTTTGGTATAAGACCATGTGGAGGAGCCCATGGCATCCTTATATGTTTGTATGCATAGCTTACGAGTTATACGTGGCTTTTATAGCTAATATGATATGTGATATGTGTATTGTGTGTGGGGTATGCTCTAGGGAACTTACTAAGCATTAGCTTATAGTTTTTGGATTTGTTTCAGGTATATCTGACCCCAATGGCATGGGCAAGGCTTGATGTCGCGGCGTGCACACACACTCTCTCTCTCTCTCTCTCAGGCGTTTATGGGTCACTCTGATGATTTGAAATAAAATTGTATATGACATGAATTTTGAAAACAATTATATTTGAGAATTTATGGTTTATGGAAATACTTTTGGGTTAATAAAAATGAAAACTTTATTGTGAAATTTTGGGTCGTTACATTTGGTGTCATGACATGTCATCACGAAGCCATGACGAGCTTTTTAGAACCTTGGTAAATACCAACAACGTTTCTTCCTCTTGCTTTTCCTTCGACACTTGTTGCGCAATCAATTTTGTTGGAAATGTCTAAGGTAAATAATAATAACTCATTCTTAGTGAAAATCCTTCTAACTTTCTTCCTAGAAGCACATAATCTCCCAAATGCCAGTTTATCAAGCTTGTATGATTAGAAACCCATTTGTAACACCTCGACCACCATTTACTAAAATATTGCTATATTTTAAAACCATGTTTATTAGCAACCAGTAATTCGACCCATCCTATATTATTTTGGAATGGCGGAAATTTATTAGACTCTACAAAGATATTAGAGAAAAAATTATAAAAAAGCTAATAGGGGTTACATAACCAACAGTCCCAAAGCATTCTACAAATTTTACAGTTATTACAAATCCAAAAATAAGAAATAGTATATTTCCTTGTCTTCTACGCTCAAAAAGTCAACTTATTAAAAAAGTTCCTTATAGCCTAATAGGTACGTGACAATATTACAACATCAAAAATATTCTTACTCGTGGCTGGAAAAGTGGAAGATGTTAGATTTTGGGTTTCAGAATAACAGTAACTTTGATAATTTATTCGATCATGATTACAACACTTTCTAAATTTGTAATTCGACAATTATTTTTGGGGTTACAGGAATGCAGACTTTTAGGATAATCCAAGAAATCAAACCATATTACAAGACAAATCTAATTCATAGACAGAAAATAAGTTGATCATGATTTGTTTTCTTTGAGACAATTTTCTAATTGATTTTCTTTTTGAAATGTTCAAATCTTCTTCTATATGTAGAAGATAACCTTTATCAATGAAAACTGGTGCCCTTTTAATGGACACGAAAATTGGGTTTTTTGGCTCGGAAATTTAGGCATAGCCCCTAGACCTCACCAAGGCACTGCCCCTTGGAGCTCTGTCCCTAGGGGCAATTCCCCAGAACCCCCATATTCCTAAGTCCATATTTATCAATCCAAGTGTGCACCCCGCACCTCTAGTCTTGGAAAGTAAATTGAACTCAGTATGTCTCGATAGTAATTCTACTTACACTAAAATCACTAATAGAAGAATGTTCTCAGGGAATGAAATCCGACAAAATACTATTTGTCAGCAATGAAATTCCCCACGACACATCTATCAGATTCCACAAAAAGGGAGAGTCGGCTAATTAATGAACTAGTGTTGGCATGTAAACTCCCCGATATTATTACAAACATGTCACAAAACAGAGTCCAAATCAATACCTTTATCCTTTATATTTAAATGTCATAACATAACATTTAGTTTTATTGGAACACCACAATCCTATCTCGTTAGAGAACCATAACAAGTAAGAAAATTTGAGTCCAACAATTGCCTAGTAGAAGTACCCATAAAGACTCCTGAAGCCTCCAACTCCCAATGAAATCGATGACATCGATCTCTAGTAAAAAATGAATAAGCTCTAAGAGAAATCCAAAAACCTTCCTGTTAAGTATCTTCCACTCCCGCACTCATCGCCTTTCTCAAAGACAAAATAATATTATTCTCAAAATTGTGATAAAAAAGCAAAGCATTAGGAAACTTGTCAAGAGCAAACACATGGTCAAACTTGTCCTTAATAGGACGACCACCACGCCAAGTATCCATCCCAAATCTTGTATTTTCCTTAATTCCATCCCCTATCATACATAAACCTTTCAATTTTCCCCTTTACTCGCCAAATTTTTAAGACCATATTGCATACTTATCCAAATACTATACCCCTAACTCCTAACTGAGAATGAGATCTACTCCGAAACCATGCACAACCTAAGTGGCATGAACCCACAAGCCATCTGATTGCTCAAAAATTCTCTAATACCATTTAAACAGAAGTGTTCTATTTAAAGACCATAAATTTTCAACACCAAGACCCCAATTATCTTTTACTATGCATTATACACTTCTAAGCAATCTAATGGAGATTACATTCCCTAATATCATCACCCCAGAAAAATCTAACTCTGATAGACTCCAAAATCTTCAAAATTGTATTAGGGGCGTTAAAAACAAACAAATAATAAATACCAAGAGTACCAGGCACGACCTTGGTAAGAGTCATTAGGCCTCTACGAATACATCTTGGCTTTCCATGTAGACAGCTCGAATATAAACTTATCACTAAAATGTTTCTAGGAGTCCATGTGATTCATATTATTACCAACTAACACCCCAATATATGTATAAAAGAAAAAAGATCACATTACACTAGACCTGGCAATTTGATACATGAAACGAACACAATACGAGTTTTCTGTGTATGTGTTTTAGAAATTCATGTTTCGTGTTTATTTGTGTCTAACATATATGTTAAATCCGTGTTTTGTGTCTTATACGTGTCAAACACGAATTTACCTATTTAGACACGTATAAGACATGATACAAATTCGTGTTGACACGTGACATGTATAAACACATTTATACACATATATACTTTAGGGTTAAATTTTATATTTATAATATATTAGGGATCAATTTCATAAAAATCAATTATTAGTTTATAGCCCTAGCTTAAAAAAAGTCAATATGTGTTTTTTCATGTTTTCGTGTAACATGGCAGAAAAATATGTTTATTCATGTCGTGTCACGTGTCACACAAATTTTTTACGTGTCGTGTTCATGTTTGATATCCCAAACACATTTTATAATTCGTGTTTAACAAATTCATGTCTGACACGAATACACAACACGAAGACACGGATTGCCAGGTCTACATTACATTCAACAAAATCCACCACTTGTTGCACCACCAAAAAATCAATTGTAATGACACTAAATTTACTTTTGAGTATATTGATATTCAAACCTAAAGCTACACGAAACACCTTTGGAAATGTCACAATCCTCTAAGAATTTTTCATGTCCCGCTTACATAAAATAATAGCAACATCAGTGTAAAGAAAGTATGAGATTTCTAACTCTGCCCCAATATGAATCCCATGAAAAATGCCTTCTTTACTAGTCTCTACTAGTCTCGAGGAGAACAACATGAAAAGCCTCCGTAGCAAAAACAAGTAGAAAAGGAAATAATGGATCACCTTATCTAAACCCACATTATATGGAGAATAGGTGGTCCACCCAAAAGCAGTAAATCAAACAAGAACCATGCAATAAGGCTTTACACCAAGAGTTATCGGGTTATCCAACTTAACCACCTACAAGCATTACAAACATTATCCTAACCAGCCATCACACCTAACAGTATCATATAGTCTACATGCAAGACCCTACCAGTCTAGCATACCATGACACTAAATGTCCTACACTGCTCAGACCAATATCAAACAATCAACGGACAAGACCCTACCATTCAAGCATACCAGACACCAAGTTTCCTAAACTGTACACACATAACAACGATTTATCCTAGTCAGTTAGCATACTCGTATCCTAACAGTATGCTATAGTACTAGGATAAGGTCTAGAAGAAGAAAGGGTCATCATTATCCAATCATACTGCAAGGAGAAACCTATTGTATTCATAACTTCGATAAAATAACCCCATTCCAAAGAGTCATATACCTTTTAGATGTCAACCTTGAAGATCATCATCTTTTGTTTCATCTCCTTATAATACCCAATAATTTCGTTCATCATAATGGGTACATCTAGAATTTGGCAATTCTTTAAGAATGCCCATTGCTCCATGTTGACTATAGATTTGATAACCATAGAAAGACAACTTGGCAAATATTTTACCAATAATCTTGTATTGACACCTAATTAAATTAATCGGGCAAAAGTCTGAAGTGAATTTCAAATCATTATCATTCGGTATAAAGGAAATAAAAGACAAGTTGAGCCCCTTAGGAATATCACGGGCCTCATAAAATTTCCAAACAAGCTTAAGAATATCCTCTTTAACGACCTCCCAAAACGCTTAATGTAACATCCTAATCTTCAACCCAAAATTTTTCATTTTTAAAATATAAGCTTAACATTCCAAAATCACTTTTCATAAATCCCAAGTACCAAAAGTTTAAAAACACTAATATCATCTAGAAAATGTATCAAAAAATGTGAAAGTTAAATATCATAGAAAACAGAAGTTCTTCATTCATCATGGTCCAACTCGAGCCTTCACTTTGTCATTGATATTGCTATATGTATACATATATAGGCATTAATTCAATACATTTTAAGCTATATTTTTTCTAATTACAAAGATAATTTGTACTTATTGAGTTGAATTATGTTCTGCAGCCAATAGGACATTCTTGAAGGAAAAACTACCAAAAATTTTAGAACTTGGAAGGACTGGAGCTGAAGCTGGGAGCTTAAAGGAGCTTAAAAGGAAGAAAAACCATGAAAATACAAGCCCACAATATGGCTTCAGAGTACCGTGGCATGGTGATTAGAAAATTCTTAATGATATGCACAATAACTAAGCTCACGATGTGAGCATTATAGTCTCACGTCGCGAGGATGATTCTTCCAGAAGATAACTACACGAAACGCAATTTCCTTGCCAGACACGAATTGTACTGATCTCACAACATGAGACACAATTTTTGGAAATTGTACATACTCCTTCACATAATCGATTTAAGGAGGTTGGATTGGATTTTCTGGAGAGATAGCCGATTTAATTGGCCCAAGATTTGCGAAAAAACTCTTTAAAAGAGAGAACGTATGAAGATTCAATATTTGAAGATTACACATCATATTTGGTTTTCATTAGATTAACTATGTTGAATTCTTATGTTTTTGTGTGCTTATTTTCTTCCATGGGTAGCTAAATATTAGGCTTTCGTTTAGTTTAAATGAACCCTAATACTATGTATAGTTTCTGTCTTATATTTGGATTTTATGAAGTTAGTTAATGCATGTTTTAATTATCATTACCTAGCATGTTAAAGTTTACATCTTTGTTGCTTTGATTCAAGTTAAGTGTAGTTTAATGACCATTTGAATTGCATGAACTTGTTTACCCAGTAGTTTATGATCATTAAATTGCTAGAGCTAAGATTAATCACATCTTAGATTAAGTAATAAAGGTAACAACTTTAACTGTGTTAGAGAACATAAATTTGATCATAATTGTGTTTGATAATTTTTCTTGATCATAGATGATTATTTAGATATATCTTACATAACCCAATTTTCATTAATAATATGTTTTTTGTTTGTTGTGTATGATCATTACATATTAGTTCATGAATTGATAAAAATATTAGGAGATCGGATTAAGACTGCTAGTTACATCTAAACTGGTAACCAACTAAATAAATACATACTTAGAAACTACACATAGGAAAAAGAGGGTTCGAAGCTAGACATAAGTGTTTTCTTAATCTTGTTTACAATTGTTTTTAGTTGAGTGCTTAGTTCTATGTTGATTTCAACTTGGAAAATTAGATAACCCCCCCCCCCCCCTTATTTACTTATTGTTTAAGATTAATATTTAGTAATTATCTTATTAGCTAAATCCGTTCCCTGTTTTCAATACCCAACTTACCTAAACTGATGAGTTGAAAAACTCTTTGATCGTTTAGATCTTAAACAGGTTAATCATAATAATACGAACAAAAATATCAAACACATGAATGAATCAAAATATGCTTAATGATTCAATAGATTTACGCCTCAGCAGAGCTCGATAAAGAACTTCCGCTGTAGAGGCTGTTTAGGGTTACAATTGATAAAAGTATTCGCTGTGAATGATCGACTCCAAAATCTTACGTACAAAGATGCATGCAAGAATCTATAAATACTAAACCCTAATAAATAAATCACGGATGGACAGGCCCAATCCGGATACAAAATTGGACTATGAACCAAGCCCAAGACGCAACACCTAATGGACCCTACAATCTCCCCTTTTGCGTCAATTGGAGCGAGACTCTACTTCGGCTTGCTGGGTCCAGCTGCAGGAACTTTCTTCGTGGTGTCGAGTAGACGAGGAATGATGGCAAGGATGGTTTGTCTGAAACGAATGTACCACTGGATCATATCATCGAAATACTTCTTGTCATCTTTAGAATTCTGCTTGCATCGATTGATGATCCCCAGAACATGTTCCAGGCATGAAGTGGTATATAGATGCTTGTCTGCCAAGGCGAACATGCATTTTTGACCTTCATTCCTGGTGAACATGACTGAGTTCTGCTTTGGATCGATCCTCCCCATCTGCATTTTATTCAAATCGCTTGCAAAACCAACTGGGGAGATGGTGGGCTTTTTCTTGAAGACACTTGCAATCTCCTGATCCATCTTGGCAACCTCCATGATGTAGCAAACCAACATCCTTTTGAAGTGATCTATGATCGGCCCATATTCAGCTTCATTGGTGAGGAGGATGTTATGCAGGATGATCCAATCATGTGGATTCAGGTTAGGAAGATTAGCAATAGAAATGGCATGTTCGGTTTTAGCTAACCCCCTCAACACTTTGAACTGGACATTTGTGAAGTTACCCTCCCGAAAGGGTTTAAGGACCCAAACGTTTATGATCTTCTGCGTACTCCATATCTGATACTGAGGCTGAACATACCTCAGATAGAATTCAACAAGCTCCCTATCAACCTTCAGGTGAGGATGAGGGACATCAGCAACATGGGAAAATGCATGAAATATGAAGGCCTTTCGGGTCAAGGGCATGTCGAACTGAGAGTCGACAGAATTAACCCTGTCCAAGGAAATCACCGGTTCAAGCCATAGGATATTGGGGGTATCGATAGCTTCTTTGATAAGCTTCTCGAGAGTCCATGGAGGGAATAGGGTTTTCCGACTTTCAAGGAGATCATGAGCCTCCTTCATCTTCCTTTCGTTCACTTCTGCCTCTCTAGCAATCCGAGCACTCATGTCTGAATCCTTATCCCTGGCCTGTTTCTTCAAGAGATCAGCAATCGTCTCTTTGTCATCATCACCATCACTATCACCAAGAACCTTTTTCCCTTTATCTTGAGCACCCGAACCTGAAGCCTGACCTGTTGTTGGAGGTTCGGTTGCTTTAGTTGAAGCTGATGTAGAAGTAGGAGGCGGTTGAGATTGATTTTCGCCCTTAGAAACCCCTTCTCCCCCTTGTTTTGGAGGGGCCACGAACTCAGGAAGCCCCTCAATTTTGCTGAGCAGGTCAAGGGCGGGAGCAAGCTTCTCAGCTAGAGTTCGCCTCACTGAGTAGTTCAGAATTGGGTCGTGTGCTTCAATAATATTGGATAGGGCGGCGTGGACATCCGAAACACAAGTGGAAATGACCGCTCGCTCAGATCGGAGAGACGCAACCTCCTTTTCTGATTGGGAGACCTGAAGACTCTTGACCTTTAAAGCAGTGGTTTTGCGAGCAAGCGCATCCATCACAGAGTTCTCCGAAGCAAGGTCTTCTAGGAGCTTGGTCAATCGCTCCTCAACAGCTGCCTGAAAAGATTTATTGTCAGCTTCAAGAGTCTGACGAAGACTGGCAAAGAGTTGTTGTTCTGATGCGAAAGAAGTAGCCAGCTTCTCAACAATGGAATCGACCTTCGCTGCATTGGATTCAGCGGCCCCCTATAAAGACTGTAAGAGATTGTTAGCATCGTGAAATAGTTTTTCGACTTTTTGGTCGCAGCAGCACAGGCCTTTGTAGATGCTTCTATAGCAGCAGTGGCGGAGTTGATAGAAGTCTCGGTATCAGCAGAGTGATTAGGAGATGAAGGCGAAGGTGGAGGTTCGGATGTGCTAGTAGGTTCAGTTGTAGGTGTAGGTTTGGGTGCTGAAGTACGAGCCCCTGTATCAGATACGCTGGTTCGAACTCCAGTGGTTGTTGTTGTTGTAGCGTCTGAGAAAATAGGAGGTGGTACGGGAATGAAAGTGGGTGGAATATGAGTAGTGGAGGTTATGGGGGGAATGGAAATAGAGATAGTGATTGGGGTGGAGAGATAGGTTTGGTTGAAACGGGTACCTCAGGAGAAGGCGAACGGGGAGGAGTGTCGCCTCGAAGCGACTCCTCTGAGTCTGAACTCTCATCCTCTGATTCATTGGAGGAAGAGGCAAGAATGAGTTTTTGCTTGGGCTAGGTTTTCCTCTTCTTTGGTGGAGGTGATTGAGCTGCCTTCGTGGGTTTACGCTTCTTAGGAGAAGGGCCTTTCGCTCCCTTGACCACCTTCTTCTCTTTCCCTTTTTTTGGTTTCTTTCCCCTGGTATCAGGCTTGTCGGCGTCATGGATAGACTGAATCATCTCTGGAGTGAGCTCTCTGGGACCCGAAGGAAGAAACTCCTTGTAGGTCTTGATGATGCGACTCTCCCCTGATACACACGCATACATTGACTCAGGAATTGAGCCAACAAACTGAAACTTGGAAGGATCCGTCACAATGATCTTCGTAGTGTGGAAGACGCCAATAGAGAAGAGTGGAGATGTAGCCACAATGGGAACATGGTACTTGTCCATTGCTCATTTGGTGACGAGCGTCCACAACCTTGCATATGAAATTTCAGAATGTCAAGAGGTAGAGGCAAGGCTTTGGATTAACTGCTGCCATAAAACTGAGCCATAATTGAGATTGACGCCTGTGTACAATCCGTAGAGAATCGTCATGAACAGACGACTAGCCCCATAAGAACCTGCAGTTCTCTCTGATAGACCCTTGAACAGTATCGTAAAAAAGCCATTCCACTGAGGAGGAAGACACGATTTCTTGAACTTCGTGACAGTGGTAAGAATCTCAGTGTAACCCATGTTGTAAATCATGGAGAACAACTGTCCCATAGAAATCGACTCAAGGTTAACCCTCGACTCATCAGGTTCAAACCCTAGAAGCGAGCAGAATCGCTATATGGAGATGGAGGTTTTGGTATCAAGAATGTCGAAGAAAATGCGATCAACAGACTTGTCGTAGTGGGCAGTAGAGAAAATCTGGGATAAACACTCCATAGGAACGATTTCGACCTTGGTCAGTGCGAGAACCAGTGGAGAGTGTTTAACACACTCCACTATAGGGTACATGAAGGCATCTTAGGAATGTGGGGTGAGATCAATGATCAAGCTTTGCTGGGGTCGGATTGGGATAATATGGGAGGTTTCATGAAAAGAGGAGGAATCCGCTATTGATGAGCGCTTCGAAGTAGGAGATGAATAGTGGTAGCAAAGTGTCTTTGTTTGCCCTCAGAAAATTGGGCGCAGTAAAGAGGTAAAAGAACTTAGGGTTTACCCTTTATACCGTGTGTAGAAGAGAGAGAAAAATCCGCCCCAAATCTTCTTGAAAAACGAATCGGTTCCTGAGTTGATTGACGCGTGACAGTTAGCAGCTCCTATGATTACGCATAAGAGAGAAAAACGTTTCCATTTTGCACGCTTCCCATCAAATGCCTTTTTGAATTTCTGAAACCTTTAGTCTCCCGGCTGAGTCATCACCTTATCCTTAAAATGAGCTGTCTTCTTGAAATAAAATCAAACACGTATAGCATTAACCACAGCATCCCGTTGAGAATATAGCATTAAATACCGAAGCTACAAAAATAGCTTGTAGTGAACGAAGCCAAACTTTTGGAAAATCAGAAAGATTTTCGTGCATAGAGTGTTAAAGATAAAGAAATAAAGCAACATATATGTGGGAAATTATGATGTCAATATCGACACGAAACAGTGGATCCCGGGCATGAATATCTTCCTTCAAAGTCAAGAGAGACTTTAAAGTGTTTGTGTGGTTTCCCGTTGAATTACGATCAAGCACATGTTAAGAAGTGTTGAAAGGCATCTTTTAATGAGGCTTATAAGGGTGGCTTACGCTTCAGTTCTAAATTCCTGATCTTGACATAAGATAGAAACCGAATGAAGTACTTGTGAGACCGATGTGGTTTGTTGAACAAGTAGGTTTGGACAATATATTAGTGACTTGTTGGAAATGCTTGGTGTGAAATCTTGAGAGAATTTAAAACTAGATTCTATGGGAAGAAATGTTATGGTATGTAACAATTTCAGAAGAATCACACAACAAGGAAAATAGAGATTCCAAGGTACAACCACTTGGGTGGATTCGTTAATTCATAAGTGAAAGCTAGAGCAAATTTAATGGTTCACCGTCAATGCATAGTGGGTATTGAATTGTGGGTTTCACTTAGCATGTAGTAACACGAAGCTAAGATCACAAACACAGAGATTGTGTAACCATAAACCTCAGTGGTAATTTCTGAGAGTCTCAAGGGTTACATGTATGAAGTGAATATGATGGAGAAAAATGTTTGAGATGGTGTAAGGAAACCAATGTACCTCTGCTATAAAAATAGTGACTAAGCAAAAAACTCTTAACTCATATGACAAAAGACTAAGGTAGCTCATGATTAGAATAAATGTAGCAGCCTAATTTGGAAGAGAAGGTTTGTATATACCAAGTCAATAAGGCTTTATTCAGAATCAGTTGAGGCTTTGGACAACATGCAGCAGCATGTTTTTAGGGACACTTAGCTAGTAAAAAATGTGAGAATGATACCTGCCCCATCGATATTCCATAAACTGTTAATATAAACAGAAGTAGAGACAAAAAGAAAACGAAAATATTTTTGGAATTTTTGATATTTTTGTAAAGAGAAAAACAAAACAAACCAAACAAAAAAAATTTGGAACCGAACCCGAAATGGACCGAACGCTCGGTTCATTTCGGTTCCTTTAAAAAAGAATATTTTTCGAATTTTTGGAAAAACTATTGTACAAATGTGTATAACCAAAGATATCACCTTTTTGAGATAAGTGAAAACAAGTGCAGTGGGACCGAACCCAAAATAGACCGAGCGTTCGGTTCATTTCGGTTCCCATGAGAACCGAGCCCGAAATAGACCGAGCATTCGGTTCATTTCTCTTCCAACTTTTAGTTATGAGAAGGTGTTTTTGGTACTGACTCCGATTCCATCATACCTAGGCCTTGTAGAATTTTATTGAAACTTGCTTCAGGAAGGGCTTTGGTGAAGATGTCAGCCAGTTGATCATTGGTTCGAACAAAGTGAATCTCTACGTTTCCATCTTCCACATGATCCTTAATAAAGTGATACCTCAGTGCTATATGCTTTGTCTTGGAATGTTGCACTGGGTTATGACAGATCCTAATTGCACTTTCTGAGTCGCAATATAGTGGGATCTTTTTCATATTGAGTCCATAGTCCCGGAGTTGGCTTTGGATCCAAATCACTTGAGATGTGCAGGAGGTGGCTGCAATGTACTCTGCTTCGGCTGTAGACAGAGAAACACATGTTTGTTTCTTAGATTGCCAGCTCACCAACTTCCCGTCGAGGAACTGACAACCTCCTGTAGTGCTTTTCCGGTCTAAACCACATCCTCTTAGGTCTGCATCTGAGTAGGCTTGAACAAAGAAACCTGAGTTTGAGGGATACCCGAGACCGAGAGAGGTGGTTCACTTCAAATACCGAAATATATTCTTCACAGCCAGCATGTGTGGTTCACGAGGATTTGCTTGAAACCTGGCACAATAGCACACTGAAAACATTATATCAGGCCTGCTAGCTGTGAGGTACATCAGTCAACCAATCATTTTGCGAGAAAGCGTTATGTCGACTGCCGGTTTTTCCAAAGATGGGGTGAACATGGTACCGAACGCCATAGGGACTTTGACCTTTGAGTCTCCCATCATGCCGAACTTTGCAAGAAGAGTCTTGGTATATGCTTCCTGGTTGATAAAGATGCCTTCGGGTCCCTGTCTAATATTTAAACCAAGGAAAAAGTTAATTGGACCCATTGAGCCCATTTCAAATTTAGTCTCCATCAGCTTTCTGAATTCAGCTGTTAGGCTAGGATTCGTTGAGCCAAAGATGATATCATCGACATAGATTTGAACGATCATAAGGTGGTTACCTTCCTTTTTACGAAAGACGGTTGGGTCAACCGAACCTTGTTTGAATTTAGACATCTTTAAAAACTTAGTTAATGTTTCATACCATGCCCTAGGTGCTTATTTCATAACATAAACAACTTTATCCATGATGTAGCAGTGATCTGGATGCTTTTCATTTACAAAGCCAGGAGGTTGTTCCACGTACACGGGTTCTTCAAGTTCCCCATTCAGAAAGGCGTACTTTTGTAGTGGTGTTGATTCTAATGGCATGTGCAGAATTAGAAAGATCTAGTGAATCATTATGTAAAATCAAGAACACAAGGAGTAAATAAATCTTTGTAAGCTCTTATTAGATCTAGAAAGATTATACAAATGGGTTTGTATACAATTTCTCTCTCTAGTCTAACACTCCAAAATGGACTCTTCTTACATAATGGGAGTCACTCACTTCCTATTTATAGGAAAGACTCAACCCATTTACACATACAAAGAGGAAAGCGTAAACACTACATCCAAGCATGACTTTGCACCCTAACATTCTCCCCCTCAAAGTTAGGATTGGATGTCCGACTTTAATCTCCAACGAGCTAGCGCGATTAAGACCAAACTCCCCCTCGAAGTAACACCGGTCTTCAAATCCGCAAACGAATATTCGACAAACCCAAGAAGCTTCGAATACCTATCATTTCTCCCCCTTTTTATAATCACAAAAAATGATTATAAAACCCACTAAGGATGAGAAGCGCCCGAGGAATAGACAATACAATACTCCCCCTTGATGTGTACCAAAATTGAATCACCAAAAATCTTGCACGAAAAAACAATCATGAAAAAGTCACAAAAATTTCCAATTTATGAAAAAATTTGACTTTTTGAGTGAAAGTTGCAAGATTTTTCAAAATCCGGGTAGAAATTGTCACTTTCTGAAACTTGCAGGGACCCGTTGCGCCAAAAACAGTCAAAAATACGAAACTTTAGCCCATTTGCGAAACCGGGCATAAATCATAAATTCGCACAAACTGCAGGGACCAAAACTGAAAATTTTGCAATTTCTCAGCTTTTATTGCCCATTTGGCGAAGTTGGTATAAACTGTCATTATGTGAAAAGATTAGGGGTGCAAACTGAAGAACCCGATTTTGGTCTCTGTAACCAAATGCGAAGTGAGTTTGACCATCAACCACACAATTGTCTCACCAAATGCAAAATCCAAGTGAACAACATAATCGATCCACAATTGCGAACTCATGGTTTGATCTCATACGCGAACCATATCACTATTATACCAACCCAGTCATCAAATGCGATCATGAATCTAGAGACCCAGATGCGAACTTAATTTTTCATTACAGCAACTCGATTCCCAAATCATCGATTTCAACCTGAAACATTCGCATCTTACAATCGAAATCTAGCATTCGTCAGCTACCGATTCCAAACCATCGATTCAATGTTCGCCTTCAAGCCTTTACTTCGCATAATCGATCCTTGACAATCGATCAAAAACTAAGTCAACATCACAAATTGTCCATCGATTCCAACTCTTTAATTAAAATTGATTATCAATTGCAAATCCAAAATCATCAAACATCGACTTAGATATTGACTCCAGGACGTGACCTTTAGATTTTGAAGCAACTCATCTGCTATCGACTTCAAAAAAAATCAAACTGATTCTCAAATTGATTTCGATTTTCATATCATCTCTTTCAAAATCAATCAAAGTGGGAAATCAAATTATAGATCTGATGAAGCTTCGTCCAGGGAGTTTATCAATTCAATCCAGAATATCACCAACTATCGACTCCAAACAATGAACTCAAGGACCAACCAAAATCAAGCAAACATCCAATATGATTTTGAATCAAATACGAGTTGCATTCAATTAACGATCTACCAAGTAAATATCGATTACAACTCAAATCGAGTTTTGATTCAATCGATTTTGACTTTCAAAACGAACTAGCGATCAACACCAGTCAACATCAATCGAGTCTCTGGCTTTGAAATTAGGTCATCAAACTATTGACTATCATCAATCACTCGATACCAATCGATTTTCAATTTTACTGAATCGATAAACTGAAAATCAGATTTTGATTTTTAGCTTTTGATTATGATGAAGAACACAATTGTACAACCAGATAAAGTTGGTGTACAAGTCAGATGACGAACACCTATCGACGATTTGAATGAATCAGATGAAGGATTTTCACGATTTGGAGTCAAATATCTTAATGAACAGTATTCAAAAATATTATGGCCTCAGTGAACAAATTTCATGTTTGGGCTTCTAACTTGAATCGAATCAACGAATGGAGAATTTGATTGGACTAAAGTTGGATAAGATGAACAGAAAAAAAAGAAAAAAAAATTGAGAATGATTTTGGAATTATGAGAATATGATTTTGATTTTTGAGTTGATCTTAAAAAAATAATTGGATCAATCAATGAGATTGAAACGGATTTGATCCAATGAGGCAAATCGATCAAAAATGAAAAAACAGAAAAATATGAATCGAAATCATGGACGTTTTGGAATCCATTTGAGAATTTGTGATACCTTTTTGACGAATCGAGATCCATTTTCAACGAACGAATCAAATTTGGAAGATCTTGGTTCTTTTGTCGGAATGAGAAAATCTCCAAATTGAACATTGTACCACCCACCATGCGAGATGTACAACTCGTTCTTCGTGTTCTTCAACGATCCAAGAACATCTTCAAAAGAACCACTAACTCTTTTGGGTTTTGACTTCAAATTCAGTTCAACACTTGGATATTGTTGCTTTGGAACCCAAATTTGCTTCACGGATTTTGGCTTCACAACATTTAACAATTTTTGTGAGTAAACCCGCTTGTTCTTCTGATTAATCTTCTTCTTCTTTTTCTTTCTCATCTTTTTGCATCTTGAAGACTTGACTTCATGAACAAACTCACTTTTCACAACATCAACTTTGTGAATTTGAATCAAATCTTTTGGAGTTTGATACTTGTGAATTTCATGGATCATCGGCTTTCGATAAGGAATCATTCCTTCAAACGAATCACAAGAACACAAAATATCATCGGTTTGAACTCCAATTGAGCAAAAAACTTTTTGATCTTGAAAATCAACATGAACCTTCTTATCATGAACTTCATGAACATCAAGAACATCACATTGAACTCCATTGTCAAAAACTTCAACTACCTTAAGAGCACGAAGATCATTTGGGTTTTCAACAAGAGAAACATATTTCTTATCGAACAAATATTTTTCTTCTCCAATCTTATCACTACTACGTGATATAATGGAACATGTAATATCAGCCAACCATTTGATCTCACAAAGTGGTTGAAATATCAAACTTCCATGATCATCCTTCAATCCTCCATAAGAAACCATAGTTCCCCAATATATCTTCTTGTTTATCACAAACCCATAATATTGATCTTTATTGACTTTGTATTTGATACCTTCAATGATCACAATCCAAGAATTGTAAGGCAAATTCACCATGATCACAAAAACTTAAAGATTTCTAGAGAGAGAAAGTGATTTTGAATGGGTTTTCTAGAGAGAGAAAGTAACACAAACAAGTATTCTAGAGAGAGAAAGTCGAATTATGGATTAAATCAAGGAAAAATTCAACTTCTAGAATACACAACACTCTCTAATCACAAAGATCCATGATCAAAAAATGAATCACTAAATCAAAATCGCCATCAAGGATCAATTCTTGATGAAATCAAGAACACCCGCTCTGATACCAATTGTAGTGGTGTTGATTCTGATGGCATGGGCGGAATTAGAAAGATCTAGTGAATCATTATGTAAAATCAAGAACACAAGGAGTAAATAAATCTTTGTAAGCTCTTATTAGATCTAGAAAGATTATACAAATGGGTTTGTATACAATTTCTCTCTCTAGTCTAACCCTCCAAAATGGACTCTTCTGAAATAATGGGAGTCACTCACTTCCTATTTATAGGAACGACTCAACCCATTTACACATACAAAGAGGAAAGCCTAAACACTACATCCAAGCATGACTTTGCACCCTAACAACTTTACATCCATCTGGTAGACCTCAAAGTTCTTGTGTGCAGCATAGGCAAGAAATATACGAACGAATTCCAGCCTTGCCACCAGAGCGAATGTCTCTTCGTAATCGATTCCTTCTTCCTGGGAATATCCTTTCACCACTAGCCGAGCCTTATTTCGGATAACATTTCCCTCTTTGTCCATTTTGTTTCTGAACACCCATTTGAGACCGACAACCGAGGCATCTTTTGGTGTTGGAATGGGTCTCCAGACCTTATTTCTTTCAAACTCATTTAGTTTGTCTTGCATTGCCTGAACCCAATCAGAATGATCGAGGGCAACATTGACGGTCTTCGGCTCTATTTTTGTAGATGAAAGAATTAAACATGCAGAATTCTACTTTGGAGAATAGAGCAGTTTGCTTCGCCTTCAGTTGTGATCGATTGAGAATCTTTGCTGATGCATCCCCCACTATTTGAGATACAGGATGATCTCTGGTCCATTTGGTGAGAGGAGGGTAATTTGGATCGTAGGATGGATCCAATTCAGCATTTACCATTTCTTCCAACTCAGATTGAACATCATCGTCATATAGCATATCATAATTCTCCCCCTCGACAGATGATGAATCATTTGGATGTGAACCCAAAAATCTTTCTTCGACTGGGCTTTCAGGCTGATCCGGACTTTCAGTTGTCACTGGACTTTCGGGTGCTACAGGACTTTCGGGTGCAACCGGGCTTTCGGGTGCTACGGGACTTTCGGGTCTGTCAAATATTGGATTCTCCCCGTGAATATGTGAGTCCTGTTGATTTGAAGAAAATAGATTCTCCCCCTCGACCGAAGTACCGCTCTGGGGAGGTTCTTTTCGAACTGGTTTTTCTGCTCCCATTTGTTTGGCTGCGTCTTCGACAATTTTCTTAAGGTGATCAATCTTGTTGTCTGCTGCCGTGGCCTCAGAGTGAGCAGCTTTCTCAGGTTCATCAAATAGATCCATGAACTGGTCAAAGAAATTGGCGATTGAGGCTGTGACTTGACCTGTTTGAGAGAAAATCTCTCCAATTGCTTCTTCGGTAGACTTCAACTTCTTGACGTAATTGTCAACGAACGTCACATAATAGGTTTCTTCAATTCTTTTAGAACGCTTATTCAAAACCCTGTATGCCTTTGAAGTAAGAGAATATCCCAGAAAGATACCTTCATCAGCTTTGACATCAAACTTGTTGCGATGTTCTTTGGAGTTGAAGATGAAGCACCTTGAACTGAACACGTGAAAGAACTTGACATTCGGCTTCCTGTTGTTAATTATCTCATAAGGGGTGAGAGAGAAATGCTTATTGAGATATGATCTGTTTTGAGTAAAACAAGCTGCAGCAATGGCGTCAGCCCAGAAATATAGAGGAAGGGAAGCAAAACTCAGCATTGTTCGGGCCGCCTCACACAGGGAGCGATTTCGCCTTTCGACAATTCCGTTATGTTGAGGTGTATAGGGGGCTGAGAAATTGTGACTAGTGCCTTTTTCTGCTAAGAAGTCTTCGAATTCTTTTTTCTTGAATTCTAGTCCATTGTCGCTCTTGATGTTTTGAACGACTTTTCTTAGTTGCACTTCGACTTGCTTGATAAAGATCTTCAGTTTGGGAGTCGCCTCAGATTTGTGCTTTAGAAAGAATACCCAAGTAAATCGTGAGAAGTCATCAACAATAACAAGGATGTCCTTGTTACCACCAATGCTCTCGATTGATGATGGACCACATAAGTCGATGTGAAGCAACTCAAGTGGTTGAACAACTTTGGTGTTGATGATAGTTGGGTGACTTTGGCGACTTTGTTTCCTCATTTCACATGCAGCAAATAAGTGTTCTCGATCGAACTTAAGCAGTGGAAGTCCCCGAACATGACCACCGGTGACTAGCTTGTTGATGTCTTTGAAGTTGAGATGTGAGAGCCTTCGGTGCCACAACCAACATTCGTCTGAATGGGCTTTGGACAAAAGACATATGGCTGGATTCCCTTTGATTGGTCTGAGATTCAAAGGGAACATTTCACATTTTTGTTCAGACTTGAGAATAACTTTGTTGGATTTCTTCTCTATTATCTCTGAACCTTCGTCATCGAACGAGACTTTGAGACCTGTACCTCCCACCAGTTGAGACACACTGATGAGGTTATGCTGCAACACTTCTACATACGCCACCTTCCTGATTGTAATGTCTCCATTGGTTATCATCCCATAACCCTTTATCGTTCTATAAGAGTTGTTACCAAACTTGACATTGCCACCGTTTTGTAGTGACCGAAACTCCCTTAGCTCTTCCTTCCTACCTGTCATATGACGTGAGCAGCCACTGTCTATGTACCATTCTTCGTCGAACTGCTCGTCACCTATAACCTGCAAAAATGAAGCAGATTTAGGAACCCAAAGTTTCTTGGGTCCACGTGAGTCTTTTACAGAAACAGGAATAGTAAGAGAAACATAAACAAGATATGTTCGTTTTATTAAGGTTGTTTCATCTTTCCTCATAATGGTAAACACTTTGATTTTATTAGAGTTAGATGCAGCTATTTTGGATTCAGGTTCGGGCGTTTGGACTTTAGCTTGCTTTCGGTCTTCATTAGCTGAGGAAATCTTCCTTTTTCCTTTCAAATCCTTCGACGATTGTGAGTTTGGTGTAGGTCGAGAATTAGGCTTAGAAGAAGAATGAGAACGAGAAGAATTAGAGGAAATGAAATTAGAATGAGAATCTTTCCTGACTTGAGGTTCGAAATGACCCTTTCGGTTGTGATCATTTGAGGGACCGAACCTGGACCTTCGGTTGCTGTTTGATGATGGACCGAAACTGTTTTTCCGGTTGTTGTGAGTTGCTAGACCGATGCTGGGTCTTCTACTGTAAAAGCTTGATGGGCTGAACTCTGGTCTTTGTCTGTTGTTGTTTGGTGGACCAAAACCAGCCTTTCGGTTGTTGTTACTTTTGGGACCGAACCTATCCTTCCGGTTTTGTTCTTCCTGTGGCCCGAAAGTCTTCTTCTTGTTCTTTTGGTCTGATGGATCGAGTCTCCTTTTACTCTTATTTTCTTCTCCTTTAGGCTTGGAGTTTCTGTGAAAGTGAGTATAGTGAGGATTTTGGGAGCGCCAAAACTGCTTTCGCTCCGAGAGATTTTTCTTGTATCTCTAATTTCTCTGCTGCTTTTGATTTTTCACCTGTTTCGGTTGTTTGTGAATATTTGCCTTCTGTTTCGGCTTAGCAATAGGTTCACTTTTCATGGAAGAGGTTTCGCTAGTTGAGGAGACATATTCCACTTGAACCTCTTTTGTGCCGCTGGAACTGGGCACGTCAAAGTTGGTAGGTTTATTCAGTGGTTCTGCCACATATCTACCTTTGGCCTTCCATGATGTTCGCTCCGACAAACCAACTATTTCATCTGCGTTGTCTATTGGTGCAGACCAGAAAAATTCATCACAACCTCTGATGTTTGGTTACTCCTGTGACCTTATAAACCTGATTGGGAGTGGTTCTAACCTTTTGGTATACAACGACCTTTTCTTTAAGGATTGGGGACTTATTTTTGGACAGACGAGCGAATTCCACAGAATTTTCAGAATCAAGTTTTTGTTGTTTTCAAGTTCGCTCCTAATAAACTCTGAACATTCAACCTCATCCTATACAGAAATTTCACTCATGTCATCGTCCTCATTAAGTTCAGATGCATTTTCAACATCAATTTTATTTTCTGAACTTAATTTGGTACTCAATGAGTCAAATTTTTGTATAGTTTCGGCCCTGAGTTTCAACTTATCATTTTCATCCAAAAGATTCTTAAGCATATCCTTATGGTCTTTGGACTTTATAAAAGATTCAATTTTGTCCAGACCATACATATAAGTGGGATTTACATCATCTGAAGATACAACACTTTCACAGTTGTATGCTTCAGCATCGATTTCATCCTCCTTTAACTCAAGGAAGGGTAAAATCATGCGATGTATCTTCTGGCCTATTTCACAGTCTAAATGCAGCTGAGTAATGTTAGTATAAAGTCTTTTTGCAATTAAACAAAAAACATTCCTCTGTTTTAACAATTTAAGATTGTCTCTTTGCAAATAGATATTTTCATCCCTAGTTTTAACCAGCTCCAACTCCTTCTGCTCAATCCACATCCTTCGCTCCTCACTCTTGGATGATACCCTGCTTATTTGGTCAGTTAGATTAGAATTCGTGACTCGTGTTTGAGTTAAACAACTATCTAGATTTGAAATTCTTGAATTCAAGTTATTTAATTCCTTTTCATATGATGTTTGTGGAATTTTAAACGAAATAAAAAATGGATTGTACCTTCTTGATCAGTTCATCTAGCTCACTGATCTGCACACTGAGAGGCTTCACTGTAAAGCACATGTCCTCTCGCTCCTTAGCCACTTCGTTTCCACCATCAGTGTTGTATCCTCTCATCTGGGATACATCTGTCACCATCAGACATCTTCCACCAGCATCACCACTCTTCGCCACATAAGCCTTTCCATGAGAAGACTTTCTCACTTCATCATCTTCTGAGTCGGTTGACCACACTTGTACGCCACCGAACTCATCATCATCTACCGAATCCTGCACAATAAGAGCATTCATAGAGGGATTAGTAGCAACTTTCTTCCTCTTAATATCCTCCAGTCTTTTCAGGAGACTTGCTTCTTCATCCTTCTCCTCATCTTTCTCTGCCATCTTCTTCAACACGTAATCTTTTGCGTAGTGATTTTTCCCACCACAGTAAAAACAATTGACACCAGAGTCAGCTTCACCCTTTGCTTCTTTCTTTGATTCTTCAACCTTCGGCTCCTCTTTCACCTTTTTAGAGCTGTAGCTTCCTTGCCAATTTTGGTTCTCGTTGGTAGGGAACTTCTTCTTAATGAACCTTCTGGGATTTGACACCATCATAGCATAGTCTTCAGCTGTTAAGTCGTAGTCTCCCAAATTCAAATCTTCTTCTTCTGCTGTTGCATTCTTACCTTTGGACAGAAGCGCAAAAGACCCCAAGTTTGAAACCACGCTTTTCTCTTGTAACACAATCTTTTCCTGTGATTTTAGAATCTCCACCAGTTTTGCCAAAGAATACAATTTGAACTGCTCAGGCGCTTTAACCGTCGACACAACTGCTCTCCATTCGGGTCTTAGGCCATTCAAGAAAGTGACCTTCTATTCGATGAGCTTCCTTTCAATGTCATGTTTGATCATCTTGCTGAGAAGATGATTGAACCGATCAAATGTTTGCGTAACAACTTCCTCTGGCTTCTGCTTGAACTCTCCAAATTCAGAGATAAGAAGGGTCTGAATTGAGTGCTCTAGATCTTCATCTGTGGAGTACAGCTCTCGTAGCCGATCCCAGATTTCCTTTGCTGTACCACAAGAACTTACTAATCGAAACGTGTCGAATTGAAGAGAGAATCGAATTAGTATCAATGCCTTAATGTTGCATTGGAACTTCTCCTTTTCGTCCTAAGCGACGTCTTTCACATCTTTTAATAGATGATTATACTCCTTTTGAGTTTTAATGATTCTTGAAGTGCTTGAATGAGCGAAAGAGCCAGATGTGATAGCTTCCCATATCAGATACCCATTATCTTCAGATCCAATAACGTAATCTTCAAAGTGGTGCGTCCACACTTCATAGTCTTGAGTGTAGAGGATTGGAATCTTGGTTGTTGATCCTATGCTGTTAGAGATGTTGATAGGATTGGACTGAGAATCGTCCATGCTTGATCGTTTAACTTGTTATAAGATCAGACTTTGTAATACGTAATATTAGGGCAAGATGAATAATTAAAGAGATACATCAATTATGGAGTGACGGCTCAATAAATATCAATGAATGCGGAATAAACCCTAATCACTTCTTTCACAGAAGAGATGTGTATGAATTACACAGTCTACTGCTCTGATACCAATTGATGAGGTGAAAAACTCTTTGATCGTTTAGATCTTAAACAGGTTAATCACAATAATACGAACAGAAATATCAAACATAGGAATGAATCAAAATATGCTTAATGATTCAATAGATTTACGCCTCAGCAGAGCTCGATAAAGAACTTCCGCTGTAGAGGCTGTTTAGGGTTACAATTGATAAAAGTATTCGATGTGAATGATCGACTCCAAAATCTTACGTACAAAGATGCATGCAAGCATCTATAAATACTAAACCCTAATAAATAAATCACGGATGGACAGGCCCAATCCGGATACAAAATTGGACTACGAACCGAGCCCAAGACGCAACACCTAATGGACCCTACATAAACTATTCTATAAATTTGACTAGGTACACTTCCTAAGTGCAATTAGTTGGTTAAATAGGTTAGGATTATAAATATAAAACTAGGTAGTATATAAATTTCACATCAGTCACAATCACGCCCTAAAACATTTAATCCACAACTATAAATACAAATATTAGTGACTTCCTTAAAATACCATAATCAATAATACATAAGCAATGCATACAAATAACGACTTACGACCTCTCGATGTTTCATCGATAACGTGGCTCACAACCTCTCGTTGTTTCACTGATAACATGTGTATCTGGACTGACAACATGTCGTCATCCTGTCGTTAAAACAAATGTATAGGTTCACGGACTCTCACCGTTCTTCATCAACTCCTCAAACATACATATGAACGAATCACATAAACAAGTAATTAATCATACATAATGTGACATCCCCTAATTTCTCGGCCAGAAAAGACCGATTTAATTTATGCTTTTTAAAATCAAATCAGAGAAATCTTTATAAAAGATGTTGCGGAATTGGTCCCCAAAACAAAATATGATAAAAGTTTGTCAAAACCTTTCTTTAAGAAATATATCATTTCCTTTTTATATCAAAACCTCGGGATGTCATGTTCTGATACAGATCAAAAGCATAAACAAGACATTATAAGCCTTACGACAGTTATTTGTAACTACGGCCTATAATCCAAAATTCACTCATCATCATCATCCGACTATGCTCGGGGTCCTCTACTTGTAATATAAAGAACTGAGTGGGTCAGGCTTGGAAGCCTGGTGAGCATATAGGGTTTTCAACCCACAATACATAAATTTATTATGTTTAAACATCAATCAATCAACCGAATTACCACAAACCCCATTGTTTTATTTATTTCTTAAGGGTTTACCCTAAGAATCAACTATCACTCCTACCTAAGGATTCATCCTAAGGAATAGACACAAAGTCATCTCGTGACTGGGGTTTATACAACTGACACTAATTCCATAGCTGCCAAAGTTTATTCAACATGTGCTAAGTCCATAGCTCTCATTTATCGACAATATTATTTTCAGGTATTCTCGCCTGCAATACATGTCAATGGGTTTTTAGAGTACAGCAAATGAACATATAGTTCATTACACCTATAGGTTGCGGGCCTGCTAGTGTTCCATAGACTGTCTAGAATAGTCCATGGTTGTCATCCATACTCTGCTGAATGACGGGAGCCAACAATTTGGGTAAGTGATTCTCTCAAATTTTCACCACTCACCCTCAACTCATGATCAATATTATTGATCATCTCCTTTATCCAACTCACCTTTCATCATACCCACTATTTCATCTACCCATGTTTTACCCAACATTTTTCGTAGATAAAAATACATATATAGTTTTAAATTATTTAAAAACATGTATAAATCATTCCTTCAGCACCCATCTCAAATAAACAAACAATATATATTCACACAACACGTGTTTTATGTAAAATACTTCATATCTATGTGTAAGGTGAAAGTAACTACACACTCACTTGATTTAGTGAAAACCGGGCAGCAATTCGTTTCCTAAAACGATGGTTTCTGATAAAACCGGGAGTTTTATTGAGAAACCGGGCTCTGCGAGGGTCGGGCTTCGAAACCGAAAAGATAAATTTTCCGGGCTTCACGGGCACTTCGTGGAGTATTTTGGGGTTTACAATCGATACCGGGGCTTCGGGGAAGGTTAAGGTGAAGAAAAGATGAAGAAAGGGGTGAAAATGGCAATTATTCAATTCTGCCCGAGAAGGCTTGCAGGTCCCCTTCTATTTATAGGGTCCGAGGTCGGCTCCGGTGGTGGGGTCCGCAGGCGAGGGTGCGCAGGTGCGAGGGACTCGGTGGCAACTTCTGATTGGACCGCGGACTCGTGACCCATGTGCGAGGCTCGGAGCAGCTGCGACCTTCGGATTGGTCAGCAGCCTCGGTTTAGACAGATGCTCGGTTCGGATTGGGCCTCCTTCTTGGTCGAATCAGAAGCCTACACGCAGGTCGAATCACATGGGTTGCATGCGAGGATCACGTGGCTACTGTTCATGCGAGGGTGACTCAGCAGATTTCGCCACGTGGCATATGCGAGGCGAGGACACGTGGCAAAAGCGTGACTATGCGAATTTTCTCGATTTTTGTGCAAAAATTTCTAAAATCCATAACTTTCGAATACGAGCTCCGTTTTGACGTTCTTTATATGCACGCGTAGCTAAAATTACGCTCTACAACTTCCGTTTAGACTTCGTCAGCTAATTTTGACTTTAATTTTTATATTATTATTTTTAATAGACCGGGACAGGAAATCTATTAAAATTCATAACTTCTTCATCCGACGTCCGTTTTCGTCAGACTTTTTACCGTTGTGCTACTAATGACGAGACCTTCAATTATCGTTTAGGTTGTGTCGGCTAAAAATCATTCGATCTAAAATTCGAGTTTTTTAGTTGTCTACTGCTAAGCTGAAACTTCGAAAAATCATAACTTTCTCATACGAAGTCAAATTTGGGCGTTCTTTTTATCGAACTTCTCTGTTTAACGAATACTACAACTTTCGTTTAGATTACTAAGGCTAAAAAGTAGTTTATCAAAAACTCACTTTTTACAACATTCGGTACCGTGTCGGTTTTGTCGCGAAACTTCGACAGGTCATAACTTCTTCGTTATAACTCGGATTTCGGCATTCTTTATATTCCCAAAATCCTTGTTTTGACCACTACAACTTTATGTAAAGATATCAGGCTTATCTCACACTTTAATTTAGACGCTTATTTTTATTCTTAATTAATTAAATCCTAATAATTAAGCATAAAACACATAATTCACATAAAATTCACATAACTCCTTTTAATTTCTTCTAAATGAGTTACAAAGGTTAACCTAGACCATTATGTCAATATTAATGCCTATCCTAGAAACACGAGCGTTACAACTCTCTCCCCCTTAGGATGATTCTGTCCCCGGAATCACAAAACGACAAACAACTACGGGTAGTCACTCACTATGTCACTCTCCGTTTCCCAAGTGGGATTTGGCCCATTTATATGTTTCCAACATACAGGAACTAAATCGACTATCTTACGTTACAACTTCTTAGTCTTACGGTTAACGATTGCCTCATGTTCTCCAATTAACCTCTTGTTCTCGTCCAACCTTAATTCAGAAATGGGAATTATGTCGGGCACACCTCCCGTGAACTTTTTCAAATAACACACATGAAAGGTGTTATGAATACTCTCTAGTTCTTCCGGTAATTCTAGCTTGTAAGCTTGATTCCGGATTCTCTGAAGAACTTTAAACGGTCCAATAAACCTTGGACTCAACTTTCCCCTTCTACCAAATCTTATAAGTCCCTTCCACGACGAGACTTTAAGTGAAACCGAATCTCCAACTTTGAATGATATCGGTTGTCTTTTCTTCTCAGCATAGCTCTTTGGAGCAGCTAACATCTTTTTCCCTAATCACTTACAACTTTTCAGTAATGTAATGGACTATTTCAAGTCCCATAAACTGCTTTTCCTCTTATAGACTCCTCCAAAACCTTGAGGTAAAACGGCTGTCACGATTGGATACAATCGTTAACGAAACACCATGAAGCCTCACACTTTCCTTCACATAAGAATTCGCAAGTTTGTCCATAGACCATTTCTCGTTGGCTGCTATGAAATGCGCACTCTTAGTGAAGCGATCAACGACCACCCAAATCTTGTCATGACCGTTCCTTGTTCTGGGCAGTTTAGTCACAGAATCCATAGTGATATCTTCCCATTTACCCATGGGTACAGGTAAAGGTTCTAAACTCCCATACGTTTTCTGATGTTGTGCCTTAACCCTGGCACAAGTTACACACTCAGCCACATACTTTAGCAACTTCGAGCTTCATCGTCGGCTACCAGTAATAGGGTTTTAGATCTCTATACATTTTCGTATTGTCGGGATGAATCGAGTACATGGTCTTGTGAGCTTCTTCCATCAGAAGACCTCTTATTCCTCCCATCCTAGGTACCCAAATCCTATCTTTGAATACCTCCTGTCCTTGACCGTTTGTATCAAACACCAACGTTTTACTCAAAAGTTCCTCCTTTCGGTCATTTTTCTCTAAAGCTTCCTCTTGAGCTTTCTTTATACTTTTCACAATTGTCAAGACAACATTAATTGTTAACGCTCTTGGCCCTTTTCTTTTCAAGACTTACCTTCCGACTGAGAGTATCAGCAACAACATTTGCTTTACCAGGGTGGTAAAGTATCTCACAGTCGTAGTCCTTGAGTAATACTAGCCAGCGTCGTTGCCTGATGTTCAATTCCTTCTGATCAAAGAGATATTGGTGACTCTTATGATCAGTGAAAAGTTTACACTTTGTGCCATAAAGATAATGCCCCCATATCTTTAGGGCGAATACTACCGTTGCCAACTCCAAATTGTAAGTGGGGTAATTCTTTTCATGCTCTTTCAATTGCCTCGATGCATACGCTATCACCTTATCCCTTTGGGTCAGAACACATCCTAACCCAACTCTAGAGGCATCACTATAAACTGTGAAGTCATCAACTCCTTTAGGTAACGAAAGAATTGGTGCTTCACACAACTTCTTCTTTAACTTCTCAATGCTTCCTATGCTTCTCATTCCAAGTATAGACAGCTCGTTTGTGGGTCAAAGTTGTCAATGGAGTCGCGATCGAAGAAAAGCCTTGGATAATTCAGTAATAATATCCAGCTAATCCTAAAAAGCTTCAGATCTCCATAGGACTTTCAATTGTAACCTTCAAGTTACAAAATAAATCATTATTGAGGACTCTTCCTTCTTCTTGGAATAAGTATTTTCCTTCATTTATTGTAACAGACCGATGGGTCATGTTCTAATGATCTCTCATTATATACTGCACTACTTAGACTCAGATCTCCTAGGGACAAATTTCAAAACAAATTATACCTTCCTTCATGTTCTAATGTGATACAATCACAGTTCAACATGTATCATTTCTAACTACCAACTTCTTTAACAATGAGTGCGATACTTCTATTGATCGCTTTGATCATCTTTCATTTCAATCTTCTGGCTTAAGTCAAATGTTATATCGAACTTGGTTCTCTGAACCACATAATAAACTCATCGTAGTCGGACTCAATTTGATATGACCTCTAAGGTCGGAATAACAATCATCTTCTTAGTCATTACCGAAACGATGGTAACAACATACTAGAACAAGACGAAATCAAATAATAGCTTCTTGGTAACCTTGTGACTTTCCCTGATCCAAGTGCGAGTCCTGTGCTTCCAGTAGTATAGATCTCTACTACTATTCACACCTACTCATACTCGTCCCAAGTACTGTCTCGTAGTCCCCAAGTCCTAAAATCACAAAACAATTTAACACATACAAATGTGTCCGATTAATCATAAAATTTTCCTAGACTCTACTAGGACTTTTTTCACGCGTATCTTCAATGATCAACTCTACTTCAACTTGGTTGGTGATGGAAATTCCAGATGATTGGGACAACTTCAAAAAAATTACACCAGCTATTCTATTCATCAGACGACAAAACCAGGGTTTATTTTATTTCCTTGAAACGATTACTCAAAGGTTCAAGTTTACCCTATACTATGCCTCTCATAGGCTAAACTACTTTTTACTATTCACCTTACTACTTCGTAACTTGATCTTCGGGTATCAAGTCTTGACTTCTACTTCCTAGTGTTATTAATCGCTTCTTCAAGGATATCCTGAAATTCCTTTGGCATTGATGGTGCACTTGGATTTGTTACATCATTGTTCTTCGGACAATTCTTAGAAATATGGCCTTCTTCTTTACATCCGTAGCACACCTGCTTGGGAATCGTACACTTATTGGCATAATGCCCTATTTCTCCACACTTAAAGCACTTCACCTTCCCATCACAATTCCCAGAGTGTTTATTTTTGCACTTCCCGCACCATTTTCCTTTATCTCTTCTTTTGCCAAACTTTGAGGATATGTTGCTCTTGTTGGGCCTTAAAGACCCCTCAAATTTCCTTTTCTTGCCAACTTCAACTTTGTTGGCGGTTGTGTCATTGATCATTTCCTCAATAGACTTAGCAACCCTAATAGTTGCCTCAAGAACAGATGTCTGACGTACTGGCACAATAAGTTCACCTAACATCGTACGTAACATTGCCTGCACTCCAGTCATCGTGATTGGCTCAGACTGTGGATTATCACTTCCGAACCCACTTTGAGTACTCGCCATTTCGATTTATACACCAATTGTAGGTGAATTTAGATCTTCATTTTTGTTAGATGTTAAATCTTCGAAACGTTTATATGTTAGTTCCAATATCGTAGTCATACGTTTAGAATCCTACACACATAAGGTTTCTAGATCCGGTCGGCAACAGACCATAGATCCGAACAAATAATAGCATCGTTATAGCTATAACACAAAACATTTAGCACGTAAAAGCATTTTAGGCATCCTTCCTAAAATAAACTAGTGCTTGTGTCTAAATTATGGTAGACACTCATCTCACAATCATCACTTAGCATTCTAAGTTTAAGTCTAGAAATCGTAGGATATTTCTTAGTTCGGTTAAACTAATGCTCTGATAGCAACTGTGACATCCCCTAATTTCTCGGCCAGAAAAGACCGATTTAATTTATGCTTTTTAAAATCAAATCAGAGAAATCTTTATAAAAGATGTTGCGGAATTGGTCCCCAAAACAAAATATGATAAAAGTTTGTCAAAACCTTTCTTTAAGAAATATATCATTTCCTTTTTATATCAAAACCTCGGGATGTCATGTTCCGATACAGATCAAAAGCATAAAAAAAGACATTATAAGCCTTACGACAGTTATTTGTAACTATTGGCCTATAATCCAAAATTCACTCATCATCATCATCCGACTATGCTCGGGGTCCTCTACCTGTAATATAAACAGCTGAGTGGGTCCGGCTTGGAAGCCTGGTGAGCATATAGGATTTTCAACCCACAATACATAAATTTATTATGTTTAAACATCAATCAATCAACCGAATTACCCGAAACCCCATTATTTTATTTATTTCTTAAGGGTTTACCCTAAGAATCAACTATCACTCCTACCTAAGGATTCATCCTAAGGAATAGACACAAAGTCATCTCGTGACCGGGATTTATACAACTGGCACTAATTCCATAGCTGCCAAAGTTTATTCAACATGTGCTAAGTCCATAACTCTCATTTATCGACAATATTATTTTCAGGTATTCTCTCCTGCAATACATGTCAATGGGTTTTTAGAGTACAACAAATGAACATATAGTTCATTACACCTACAGGTTGCGGGCCTGCTAGTGTTCCATAGACTGTCTAGAATAGTCCATGGTTGTCATCCATACTCTGCTGAATGACGGGGGCCAACAATTTGGGTAAGTGATTCTCTCAAATTTTCACCACTCACCCTCAACTCATGATCAATATTATTGATCATCTCCTTTATCCAACTCACCTTTCATCATACCCACTATTTCATCTACCCATGTTTTACCCAACATTTTTCGTTGATAAAAATACATATATAGTTTTAAATTATTTAAAAACATGTATAAATCATTCCTTCAGCACCAATCTCAAATAAACAAACAATATATATTCACACAACACGTATTTTATGTAAAATACTTCATATCTATGTGTAAGGTGAAAGTAACTACATACTCACTTGATTTAGTGAAAACCGGGCAGCAATTCGTTTCCTAAAACAATCGTTTCTAATAAAACCGGGAGTTTTATTGAGAAACCGGGCTCTGCGAGGGTCGGGCTTCAAAACCGAAAAGATAAATTTTCCGGGCTTCACGGGCACTTCGTGGAGTATTCCGGGGTTTACAATCGATACCGGGGCTTCGGGGAAGGTTAAGGTGAAGAAAAGATGAAGAAAGGGGTGAAAAATGGCAATTATTCAATTCTGCCCAAGAAGGCTCGCAGGTCCCCTTCTATTTATAGGGTCCGAAGTCGGCTCCGGTGGTGGGGTACGCAGGCGAGGGTGCGCAGGTGCGAGGGAATCGGTGGCAACTTCTGATTGGACCGCGGACTCGTGACCCATGTGCGAGGCTCGGACCAGCTGCGAGCTTCGGATTGGTCAGCAGCCTCGGTTTGGACGGATGCTCGGTTCAGATTGGGCCTCCTTCTTTGTCGAATCAGAAGCCTACACGCGGGTCGGATCACGTGGGTTTCATGCGAGGATCACGTGGCTACTGTTCATGCGAGGGTGACTCAGCATATTTCGCCACGTGGCATATGCGAGGCGAGTACACGTGGCAAAAGCGTGACTATGCGAATTTTCTCGATTTTTGTGCAAAAACTTCTAAAATCCATAACTTTCGCATACGAGCTACGTTTTTGACGTTCTTTATATGCACGCATAGCTACAATTACGTTCTACAACTTCCATTTAGACTTCGTCGGCTAATTTTGATTTTAATTTTTATATTATTATTTTTAACAGACCGGGACAGGAAATTTGTTAAAAATTCATAACTTCTTCTTCCGACGTCCGTTTTCGTCAGACTTTTTACCGTTGTGCTACTAATGACGAGACCTTCAATTCTCGTTTAGTTTGTGTCGGCTAAAAATCATTCGATCTAAAATTCGAGTTTTTTAGCTATCTACTGTTAAGCTAAAACTTCGAAAAATCATAACTTTCTCATACGAAGTCAGATTTCGGCGTTCTTTTTATCGAACTTCTTGGTTTAACGAATACTACGACTTTTGTTTAGATTACTAAGGCTAAAAAGTAGTTTTTCAAAAACTCACTTTTTACAACATTCAGTACCGTGCCGGTTTTGTCGCAAAACTTCGACAGGTCATAACTTCTTCGTTATAACTCGGATTTCGGCATTCTTTATATCCCCGAAATCCTTGTTTCGACCGCTAAAACTTTATGTAAAGATATCAGGCTTATCTCACACTTTAATTTTGACGCTTATTTTTATTCTTAATTAATTAAATCCTAATAATTAAGCATAAAACACATAATTCACATAAAATTCACATAATTCCTTTTCATTTCTTCTAAATGAGTTACAAAGGTTAACCTAGACCATTATGTCAATATTAATGCCTAGCCTAAAAACACGAGCGTTACACATAAGACTATACCAGACTACTCATACCATTCTACTCTAACAGTTTGTATATGTTATCATATAAGGATATACAATTTATCACATAGTATAGTAAGAAAACTAACATGAAACTAGCTTAATCAGTCACACGGTCTCAGATTAATAAACATGTATCATGAACCACCTAAAACCAATATAGGTTCACACTTAGTCTATAGCTCAAATCCCATCAACTTTGACCAAAAGTCAAACTAGTAAAAAAGTCAACGATCATCGTGCCACGACCAACTCATGATCGCATCGTGACCGCTTGACGACAGAATAGTTGCGAATACCTCCAGCTCACACCACGAGCCAAGAATTTAGTCGCATCGTGAAACTGGCTTAACATTCTTCCTTATTAAGGGTTGAATCCCTTATGACCAGAACTCCAAACCTCATATCTAATTCTCAGAGAGGTCTTAATGGATAAAGTTCCTAGATTTATCAATAAGAAAGGCTTAAACACCCACTAATCTAAATCCTTAGTCCAAAACTCCATAAGAAATGCCAAAACCAAGTATATGGCCACATACATGGTATTTGTCTCCCATATGAAAGGTTCAGAGATGAAGAAACATCATTTATATGTTCTAGAGTTCCTTAAACTCCAAGAAATGACACCAAAGGGACCAAAACTAACCAAAAGTGACCAAAACTCAACAATACACATAGATCTATGGATGAATCATGAAAAAACTTAGATATTTTACACTTACAAAGGTCTAAAAGTGTAGAGAAGGTTGAACACTGAAATTTTCTTGCTTCCTTGCACAATCTTTCTTGAATCCCTCAACAAAGAACATTAAACTAGAAATAAAAATGAATCAATGGAAGAGGATGAGCTCAAAACACTCATAGGAGGCTAGGGTTTCACTTGTGGTTGCTTAAGAATGATGGAGGAAAACAAATGATAAAACCCTAGGGAATTATGCACTTAAATACTCCCAAATCCCAAAGATTCTCGGGTTTGGGCCATTGCACCATGAACTTTATTAAAGGTCGTGTCGTGAACTCGTCACGTCATGACCCTTACTATCCGCCACAACACAGAGAAAACCCCAAAGTTTATTAATTCCAATAATGCATAAAAGCATACCTGAAAATCAGACGTTACATTTAAGAAAACCAAACATAAATCTATCTGGACCTGGAGCCTTTTCAACACCGCAATCCCACATCATATGCTTAATTTTTGCATGCTTAAAAGGTGCATCCAAATTCAACACCTACTCTTCGAACAATTTCTTGAACATATTTGAGATAACGGTTGACCCCACCGCCCTTAGGAAATCTAGCTGCAAAATAATTAAAGAAATCATTTTTATTAGATTTGAATCCACGACTCATTCCCTATCTATCATCACACCATAGACCGCCACTTTTCTTCTCTTTCGATTAACAGAGGCATGAAAATATTTTGATTTTTCATATCCCTTAATCAACACACACAACTAATACTACCACTTGTAACATCCCGATTTTCAAGTATTTATCTTTTAACCCCCTTAGTATGATAATTGTTTGCATTTTGTCCCTTTGTGGCATATTGGTGATTTTGGCTAAGGACTTAGTACGCAAGGCGTACGTGATGTATGCGGGGCATACATTATGTACGTTGGGTGTACTTGGGCAGAGCTTAGTACGTTGGGTGTACTCCACATACGTAGGGCGTACGTGATGGATCTTCAAACTCTAATTTTTAGGGTTTGGTCCATATATGTACAACATTAACTCATCATTTCACATTCACCCTTCAGCCTCCATCTGGAAAATGATTCCTTAGCCAACCCTAATCCTCTCTAGTGCATTTTTGAGCTTTGGTGTGTATCTTGGTCTCCTTGAAGGTGCAAGTTGGAAGAAAAGATCATACTTGAAGAGTAGAACACTTTCAATCCAGGATTCCATCATTTTTTGACACCCTTTAGAGGTATAAAGTTATGAGCTTGATGTTGATTCCATTCGGATCTTTTTGGCCTTAGATTTGTGGTTATTATGGTCCCATGAGCTTGGTATTTTGAGTATGTGGTACTCTAATCCGTTTGAGTTGTCCTTTCAGACATTTAGGAGTGTCTTGAAGCATAAAAATGTGATATTGAAGTTGATATTTAGCCCATACATGTGTTAGAGGGTCTTAGTGGGTTAAGAACATAGGGTTTTAGACATTAAGCACTTATTAGCCATGCAAGACCATATAGTTGGAAACTTTATGTTTAAGGGCTTTAGTTTAAGGTTGGATCTGGAGTTTGAGCAAAAGGGCTTAATGAATTAGCTCCTAATGGACGAATGGTGTACAGGCAGCGTACGTTGGGTGTAACCTAGTTACGTTAGGCGTACTGAGTCAACCAACCCTTAATTAGGTCAACCATCATGTACGCAGGGCGTAAGTTGAGTACGTAGGGTATACTTAACCAGCCTTGGACTTCGAATTTTATTGACTCTATTGACCGTTGACTTTTTTACCAAGTTTTACTTTAGGTCAAACTTAAGGGTTTAGATTGGTGATTAAGATTTTATATGGTTCTGATGTTAGTGGATCTGTGAGAGCAAGCAGTGTAGTAGGGAGCATATCAAAGTGTTCTTAGGTTTCTTCATTTTAGGTGAGTTTTGCCTCATTGTACTGTGAGCTGAAGACACCAACATTGGTCTACTAGTTTTTGGTTATCTGTTAGTATAAGGATACCTTAAGGACTATATATAGTCATGTAGGATAGACTGTGGACTCGTCTATCTCACCTCTGATTATATACGGTCATGTATTTATTGGATTATTGCTATTTAGTATGTCGTTAGGCTATAGTGACCAGTTAGATATGTATTCTGGTATCGAGTATGTTGTTATGTTGTAGTGATCCGTTACATGTTTATTTTGCTATCGAGTATGTTGCTATGTTGTAGTGATCTGCTAGATCTGTAGCATAGTGTCGAGTATGTTGTTATGTTGTAATGATCTGCTAGATCGGTATCCTGGTAAGTAGGATGTTGTCATGCTATAGTGCACTGTTGGATCTATATGTTATCTATACTTACTGGTTATCATCTGGTGGAGGGCCCTAGAGACAGTCTGTGGTCATGTAGGATAGCCTAAGAACTCTTGGTCTAAGGTATTTTACATGTTCCTTGTTTGGTTGTGGCTCTAGAGTAGGATCATCTGTTCGGGTGGCTATCTCACCTATGGCTACTTATGGTTACGCATTTTATGGAGGTTAGAGGGTAGTGGGATTGTGTGCTATGAGAGGACTAGTAGGCAAGATTGAGTTATATGTTAACATATGGTGGTAATGGGTTGAGGTAGTCCTGCTTTGTGTTGTAGGCCAAGATACCCGGTGCAGGCCGGCTATAACTGAAGGCATGGAGGCTCATGTAGAGTGGTTGGGTTGAGATGGTAGGCCAACAAACCCTGGGTATTCCAGCCTGATGGCTGAGTGAACCTGATGCATGCTTGTTTGTTTATCGTATGGGATATTTTGGAGAAACTCACTAAGCCTTATACTTACCCAGTTGTGTATGTTTTCAGGAACCATCGGTGATTACAGGAAGGCGAAGGTGAGACTGTACACACTCATCAGCAACATTGAGGATTCTGCATTTTCTATGATACTCTGAGTTTTAATAAATGTAATTTATAATAAATAGTTTTCTTAATAATGGATTTATAAATTGGGAAGTTTTACCTTAATAAAAAATGAAAAATTTTGGTTGTGAAAAACGGAATGTAACACCAACCAATCTCATCTATTTTTTTTTTTACCATTTATCAACAACTTAAAACAATCAAAAATACTTTTATATGTGGTTTTTCATATATATATATATATATATATATATATATATATATATATATATATATATATATATATATATATATATATATATATATAGAGAGAGAGAGAGAGAGATAAATAAATTAAAAACAATAATTTTTTATGTCTTTTATAATTTACCCTAATAAATAAGAATGATTTTGCGACATGTTATTTTATCCTTCATTTTGAAACTTGTCATTTTCTATATTTTTTTGAATTATTTAATATTCACTTGTCATTTTTATAGTTGTTTTTCCTTTTTTATTCAAGTTCTACCTATTAAATGACATCTTATATTAATTAATTTTATTATCATATTAGTTAATGTACATAATAACTTTCTATTTGTTTGTGAATTTCTCTTTCTATTAATATATTAATTAATGTATATTTATATTAATGTAGATAGTATATTCTATTTATGAATTCATATTATTTAATTTTATTAGTATAGATTAATTAATACCAAATTACATAAATGGTCCATATGGTTTACCAATGGTCACAAAATCAGTCGTTAGTTATTTTTTTATGAACATGGTCCTTGTGGTTACCAAAACTTACATGAATTGACTTTTTTTGCTCAAATTGTTACTTTTGCTCCTTTTAATAAACCATGTAATACACGGGTCTCACACCTACTTTTTAATAAATATAGTATCTATAAAAAGTAATCATTAAAATTAAAAATAAAATTAAAATACAACATACTCTTAGGGAATGCCAAGTGTTCGGTCATTATTGAGATTTTGTGACCATGTCATTTTGTGTGTGATAGCCGACCTCTTCTTGTAATTGTTATATCATAATATTATGTATTTTTCATTTGAGTTATATGATCCATTAGTTGATGGCCCTCCAAATATCGTAGTTGTTTTTCGGGTAATTGACTTGTTATGGTAATTATTGATATGTTATGAATTATACATATTTTAAATTTTAAGGCACGTATCTAATATTTTTCTACACATTTTTAGAGATATTTGATACTGAAAAGATATAAATTTGTAATTCACATATTTTAAGGATTAAAATAAAAAATAGAAGATATTTAGAGCATATTTTTGAAGAAATCCTTAGTTTGAAGACTAAGCAGGATTTAAATAAAAGATATCTCGATAATGGTAGAAGATTTCGAATATTTCTGAACATATTGTAATTCACGTCGCGAATGTTCTGCCGCTCCGTGATTTAAGACGACCTAAAAAACGATATAGATACAGGTGATTTTCACCCAGAAAGAGAGAGGAAGAGAAAAAAGGGAGAAAGCAGAAGATCCGGAAAGAAAACGTATGTTTAGAACTCTAGAAGGAGCGAAAAAGAGATGAAGATATATGTAGTCGAAGTTCTGAAGAATTTTGGTTTGCAATATGTTTAATTTCTTTGTTCTTATTAGCTATTTAGTTTTGATTATGGGCTAAGTCACTATACTTTTAATTATATGTAGAAGATCTAGTTCAGTGAAAGAAGTATGATAGTTATTCATTTTATTATGTTAATGCTTGACTAAATACCTATGAGTATTGATAATGATTTTGTTATGTTTATGTGACTGAATGCATGATTGATGATTAGGTTTAGATTATGTATCTTGAATCACATTGTTTAGTAACTTGTTGAAGCTGGAAAACTGAGTCAAGAGCGTAGGCAATGATGACTCGTGGAGAGATACCCTAGGTAAAACATAATAGAATTGTTATTGATATTTATGATTGTTCCAATAACTTGGACAATTTGAGAGGTTGCTACTAACCCTTGAAATAATCATACCGGTTAAGTAATTACATGATATGAACTGAGAGTCTAGGGAAGCTATCCTTGTCGGTAGATAACTTAGGGTGTGTTCGGCACGAAGCGTTTGGGAGCGTTTGAGAGCTTCTAGCTTCTAGCGTTTGACAAAGCACTTCGTTTTGAACAAAAAGCCTCGTTCGGTACTACAAGCTTCTAGCGTTTAGTTTAAACAAAACACTCCAAATCCAAATGCTACTTTATGTAGCGTTTAACAAAACGCTACAAGCTACAAGCTACCCGCTACCGGCTACAAGCCACCAACTACCAGCTAATTTTGCCGAACATGCCCTTAGAGTCATAGGATTAATGATACTAGCATTGAGTTAATCGAAGTAGAAATCAATGAATATCTATCAAATTTCCATTGCACTTCATATAAATTAACCATATTTCTACAGTGATTTAAAAATCTAATAAAAATCTCTTTTAATTAATAGTATCATGCTTATTTCAAAATTACTTTGTTTTATTATTTTATTTAGTACACTACGATTCCCCTTGGGTTTGACACCCTTACTTCAACTAATATTATTCATGATCAGCTACACTACCTATAGTAGTTAGTTTAGTTTGTTAGGATTTATAAATTTAAAACTAAGATTTGTAGTTTGAATCAATTTTATTTTATTAGACTATGTTCCGACCGTCAAAAATTTTGACGCCGCTGCCAGGAAATCGATTTCAACTAAGTAGAAATTGAGTTTATAAAGTTTTTCTGATTTAAAAAAGAATTGACTGATTTTTCATTTTAACCATTTTTCTCGCTGCTATTAGAAAATCTGAGTTGTAATTAAGCTTTTAGCCGCATATCACGACGCAATCCCAAAATATCGACGCGAAATCGAAACATATCTAAATTTTTTTATTTTGCTAATTTCCAAATAACTAATTTTATTACTGATTATTTAGTAAAAAATTAATGACCAGACGATCATCATCAATTTTGACAAAAGCAATTGATGATCTCGATAAAAATATTAAGGTAGCTAAGAGGAAAGAAGTAGAAGAGAATATTGAAGAATTTGAAAGTCCAAAGACTGGGGATGAGAACATGATAGATGCAATGAATTTTGAGAAATATATGACACGTAATAGTGAAATCAAATGCCTTGGAGTAAGAAGGCCAACCCTTAAAATCTTAATTTTGAACTAAAGCGGAAATTTCTTCATCTATTAAAAGAAACACCATTTTCTAGAAAAGATCATGATCCTATCCAACATGGAGAAGATGGTGATCGATATTGCAGATTATTTAAACATACCAAATGCTTCTAATGATCAAGTAATATTAATAGTTTCTCAAATCACACTCATTGGAGCAGCTAAATATTGCATAAAAACGACGCCATCAAGAAAAAAAAATTGTCACAGAATGGCTTAGAAATAAAAATTCATTGCAAGATTTATTACTCCATCAAAAATTGCAAAGAAAGGAGTTGAGATACAAAATTTTCAACAAAGAGATAAAGAAACATCTTATGAAGCATGGGAGCTTTAGAACGAATGTTGCAGAAATATCCTCAACATGACCTTAATAATCATCAAGAGGTACAAACGTTTACAATGGTTTAAATAATGCAACTAGGCAGTTAATAGATATTAGGGGACCAATAACTAAGAAATTGCAAGGTGAAGGAAAAAAGATAATAGAAAGCTAGCATAATACTCACACCAATGGATATCTGTTAGGGATCCTTCTATTAGGAAAAAGAAAGATATAATCAATTATGAAGAAATACAAACCATAAATATAAAAATTAAAGACATGGGTAAATTAATGAGAAAAATGTCTTAATCATTACATGGTATACAAATTGGTTATGACAATTATAATGGGCCCCATCTTAAAAAAGAATGTCTTCAATATACTATAGGAATGAAGCAAACAGATGTATGATATGCAGGAGATAGATATGAACCTAGAACTAAGAAAGGATGGATACATCATGATGAGTACATAAAGGATACGGAAAATAAGAACAAACAAACTAGTATTCGATTTTATAAAAAAATAACCTTTAGAACAAGCTATGCATCAACCAGAAAAGAAAATTAACCTATAAAGCATAGTTATAGAATTTACTTTAGCTTCTAAGAAACGAATACCGAATTAGAAGAAACTATGAAAAGACTTGGTGCTACAACATAAACCTCTTTTAGCAACCAAGAAACCTAAAATTTGAACAAAGAAAATCCACTTGGTCAAATTTCCAAAGTTCTACAAGACATATTTATTAGGACATTACCAAATTATACAGAGACCAATCCAAAGAAATCATAAACACAAAGAGTCCATCTAAGAATCTGTCACACCCCTAAACCGGAACGGTGGAAACGTTTGGGGCAGTGGACGTCATGTATAATATCACAACAATTGCATAATAGTAATCAAATCAAACACAACCATTAAATTCATGAAATATAGTGTTTACATCTGTTAAATACATAGATTGTATGACATCAAAAGTGTATAGCAAAAGTATAAAAGACAAGACTCTACAAAGCTCCATCTTCTAAAAACTTGTGGGTGTATCTGTCTATCGATTCCCTGAGAATACAAGTGATTTTTAAAGTGTATCAACATTTAATTTGGTGAGTTCATAAGTATGTTTTTGAGATGGAAAGCTTGTCTTGGTTCCTTGAAAATGTTATAGCGTTCTTCTAGAAAATCCAATATTTTCTTTAGTGAATGAAATGTAGTCTTAGGCCATAAGACCAAAAAGTATGTTTGTTACTGTACTCTGAAATAGTAAATCATAGTCTTATTAGTAAATAAAACTATATCATGAATGTTTCTTTAAATTGTATGTTGTACTAGTGTACGCTGTACTAGAAATGTAGCGTGTTGTAGTAGTGTTTATATGAAAACCGTTTGTATGAGTGCCTGGAATCCAATAACTGTAGTGTACTGTAGTTTCATTATTTAAAATAAAACCTTTGAAGTAGAGTTAATCCCGTAAATAAATGTTTTAGCTGATACTATTGTGAGTTTCATATAACCATGCTGATATGACCTAGTGGCCTCTATGACGTTCTTCAGGCGTCAGAATGTTATGACATTCGTCACCCCACGCCTACCAGCCTAGCAGTTGCAAGTAGCTCAAGTGCGGGATTGTCGGTCTCGTATAGATCTATACACAAATTCATGCTCTCCTTCTAGGAGACTCTGGTTATAATTTATAGGACTTGAACATGTACCCTGATGGGTACCACGAGGTTTGCCTCACAACCCTGTATTAACTAGTTTGCGTGTAGTGTTATAGTGTTCTCTTGTACTTAAAACTGTATGTATTACTTGTAGTAGTGTACTTTGTAGTGTAAAATAATTATACTAAATAATTATTTAGTAGTGTATCCTTGAATTAGTGAAATAGAGTAGTGTTCCATAAACTATACCTATTATAGTTTATATATTTGTTTTTATATAGTGTTCTTAAGCTTGTAAAATAGTGTAATATTTCTCAAACTATACCAACTATAGTTTAAATGCATGTTGTTGTAACGTTTATTGAACTTAGCAAAATAGTGTAGCGATTTACAAACTATACCTATTATAGTTTAAATGTATGCTCTGTAATGAACTGTAAACCTTTGCAATTTATTAGTATGTATAAAGTAGTAATAAAAGATTTGTGTAAAATTCCCTTTGCTCGACATGTTAAAAAAGGGTTGATAATATAATGAAATGTATTTTTATACTAATATATATTCCCAACATATATAATTAAGAGTGAAAAGATATTCAAATAAGTAATTCTATCATAACCCACAACCAGACAAGAAACATGATTTAGAACAGAATTGCTAATTCTAAATCTGCTGAACCTTATATATATATATATATATATATATATATATATATATATATATATATATATATATATATATATATATATATATATATTGTTAAACTGTAGCAATAAATCAGTTTGAAACAATTGCAAATGGTTTGTAACAGTTTGGAAATCGTTTGAATATTAACACAAGAGTCCTTGTGTTTAACTTGTATCCCCCCTAAAAACATTGAAAAATAGTGAAAATGTGGGGGTATGAACTCACCTCTAGCGCGTGTTCGAGTTTGGGTAGCGAAACTGCAGAGACGACCCTTGGGCTAGCGTATGTGGAAATAATGGTATCCTAATAAAAATTAAACACATGGTCATATTTAAATTAGCGAAATAATTAATTAAAGTGTTAAACAACAATTAATTTATGTAAGGAATACATACAAAAATTACAGTGAATTATTTGGAGTGATGATAAGTGTTTTCGTTCTATCCCTCACCGAAATCCCTTGATTTCGGACTTAATACCTCAACCGAGAACCGAGTTCACAGTCTTAAAGGGTGCTCGGTCTGAGTGAGTTCTTAGTCCAGGTGGTTTTCGGTCAGGCTTGAATATTTGAAGATTGTTCTTGGTGTTCTTGGTGAAATTATGAAGATTTGAAGGATTTTGCATGAAGATTTTAAGATTCTTGGATGATACTTGAGAGAAAAATGAGTGTGTTTTCGGTTTGTAAAGTGAAAAATGACTTATGTTTTTAGGTGAAATCATATATATCGAGAGGGTTTTCGGTCTGAGGGGAGTTTTCGGTCATGCAGGGTTCTCGATGGGGTTTGCGGTCCGAGTTTTTGGCCTGAAAAGTTGGACCTTTCGCATGTTCTCGGTTGAGTGTGTTTTTATCCCAAGCATTAAAATACTTATATAAAAACATCATTTATATATTTTTAAATCATATTTAACCCTTACGAACTTAACAAAATAAACAAAACTCGAATTTTATTTAGAGGTTTTGACTTCTACTAACTTTTGTTGACTTTTATTGACTCTAAATAATAGGTTGTTACACTATCCCCCCGTTAGAGGGAATTTCGTCCAGAATTCATTCAATAGAGAGTGGAATCACAAGTGTCTCGTCGGATAGACACTTCTTTAGATTTGACATGTGGAAGACAGGGTGTACTTTATTAAGTTCTTGTGGTAGACGGAGTTTGTAAGCTACTGGGCCGAATCTAGTGAGAATCTCAAATGGACCAATGTACCTTGGATTTAGTTTTCCATGCTTTCCGAAGCATATCATGCCCTTCCAGGTTGAGACCTTCAATAGCACGCGGTCACCAATATGGAATGTCACACCCCAAAACCGGAACGGCGGAAACGTTCGGGGGTGGAGGACGTCATGTTTATTATCACAAGACATACATTATAGTAAGCGAAGAAATAAACAACCATTTATTAGAAAGAAAATGTTTACAAAGTATGTGTTCACAAAACATAGAGTACATAAAAAAATAACAAAACAAGACTTGAAGCTATACAACTTCATCTTCTGAATTCCCAGCGCGAGTACTTGACTACTAGTTCCCTGAGAATACAAGTTATTTGAAAGAGTTTATCAACAATTAAGCAGGTGAGCTCATAAGATTTTAGTGATGTATGTAAGTTGTAGAAAGTTGTTGAAAAATGTAGTTGAAATGAAGTAAGTTATAAGTTCTGTTTTTAGAAAACTTCGCCTGTTCCTCTAGAAAATCCTATATTTCCTACTTAGATGAAAGATACGTAAAAATGATTCTACAATCCTTTCAATGAGTACTAAATGAATACAAGTTATATAAAACTCGGAGTAAACAAACAATCAACTGTGTGCTTCTGCCCTAATTCCACAACCAAACAAGGAACAGGATGTAAAGCGGATAGCACACATCCCATTGTTTGTTAGGTCCTTGTTGTATATAACTCTGGTGTATTCGCTTGTTACTCATGGAGTTAATTGTAACAGTTCCATTATGTTTTATGAAAAGATTCTTTAAGAAAACCCTTATTTCTTATAGTAAAATAGTTACCACAATGATTACTTCTATAATTACTTAGTTTATACTGGCTATATATAATCCAATATCGAATAGATAGTTAATTGAGTGAATCTGCCCTAAGCCCACAACCAAACAAGGAACAGGAAATAAGGCGGAAAGCACACATCCAACTATCTGTTGGGTATTAATGATATATAACCATGATGTATAAACTAAGGTATTATAGAGTCAATCACCTAAAGTCCTTTATGTCTACACTGGTTTAATACAATGGATTAAACCCTTTACTGGATAGTTTCTAGTTTTGTATACTGAAAGATCTGATTTGAAGAGTATGCTTTGTACTAGAAGACTATGCATTGAATTAGTGTCCTATGAATTGATTCATACCTGGTACCCCTTATGATGACTTAATGTGTACAGAACATATATATATATATATATATATATATATATATATATATATATATATATATACACATATATAATCAAATAGATAATAGGTTGGATGAATCTGCTCTAAGCCAACAACCAAACAAGGAACAGGAAATGAAGCGGAAGGCACACATCCTCTTACATGTCGGATATTATTTATATATATCCCTTAATGTACACATTAAGGAATCATAAGGTTAGCATTATGGTCCTTTTCTACTGAATGTACTAGACCCGACTATTATGTTTGTCGTTTGTAAAATGTAAGTATTGTAGTATTGTATAAAGTGACTACTATTGTACTAATTGCCTTAAATTTAGTATTAAGGTATAATGTGATGGCTAGATCTCATACTAAACGCTCTCCCTGTCAAAATATTCTGGGAACCAAACGCGACCTCTGCAATCAATTGCAAGTCGTGAACATCCACATTAAAATTATATGATCATGTATACCCAATATAACTATCACCTTTTGTTTAGAAAAATGCGTTAGTGATTCATTGGTATAGTTAGATCCTGTAATTGTTCCATGCTATAGCATCTTAGTATGCTTGTTCTGTTATATTATCTTAGTATCTTCTCTTGTTATAGTATCTTAGTATGTTCTTTCTATTATCGTGTATTGTATCTAGTATGAACTGAAACCCTAAACTATACCCATTATAGTTTACTAGTATTCTACTTGAACTGTTATTGAAAAGACTCATTTTACTACCAAGTTATGCTTGTACATTAAAAACGGAGTTTTGTTAAACTATAAAGCAACATAACTGTAAAATAGTTTTTGAAATGTTTTGACCACTTATCGAAGAAATAAGCAACATTTTGAACAATGTTTATAACACATGATTACACAATTTTCATTGTGTTCAACTTGTATTCCCCCTCTTAAAAGCATTTAAAACAGTTAAAAGATTCATTACGGGGTATGAACTCACCTGATGTGGGTGATTCAAACGGGTATGCATGTAAGCATGAGAAGTTCCACAAATGAAGTCCCGAGACACAAAAAGTCCTAAATGACATATAATGACACATATTGGCATTAATATAGTGTTTATAAGCAACTATAAGAAAGAAAACACCTTCTGGGACTAGGAAACACTTAGACCAATTGTTGGGATCACATGTGATTCATCAAAGGAGAGTAAAATGACACTCACATGAGTTTACGGCCATGGGTTTATGGCCTAAGGGAGTTTACGGACGTAAACTCATGGTCACTCATGTATAAATGCAAGTTTGAAGGCTTGGGAAGCTTTAGGGACTTTTGCTCTATACTAGGATGAGAAAGACCACCTTCATTGAGGCTTTTGATTAGTTTATGGCTCTAAGGAGTTTAAAGCCATAAACTCATGACCATTTATGGATTTGAGTGAAGTTTATGGTCTTACAAACATCAAGGAAGGGTTCTGGGTCACTAGCTTTTCATCTTATAGGGTTTAGGGCTCAAACATGCTATAACATTGAGTTTACGGCCAAGGAAGATCTTGGGTTGTAAACTCATGGTGTTCTTGGGGGAAATGTGTGTTTCAAGTCTCTAAGCATGAGTCCAAACTGGATATGAAGTATATGGAAGATTACTTACGATCTAGAAGCTTGAAATGGTTGATATTGACCAAGAACACTAGTGTGTGTTCTTGGTGTTCTTGGTGAAACTTGAAGATCTAAGAAAAGAGTGATTTACATGGATGAAATCATGTAAGGAAACTAGATTAAGAGATGTATCAACAAATCTAGGAAGAATACTTACATCTTTTGAAGATCTAGGAAGAAAGTTGGATGATAGTTGAGAGAGAATGAAGAAAATTGGCCAAGGAATGAGATAAATGACTAGAAATGACCAAATGTCATATATATTCTCTTTAGTTTACGGCTACATGAGTTTACAGCTATAAACTCATGGTCTTGTGGCCGTGAACTCATTTAGATGAGGTTATGGTTCGATTTGCTACATTGTGGTTCTAGCAGGTACTTTCTAACACTTATTCCTTAAGTACATTAGGCTCAAAACTCCTTAGAATGACCTTTAACTGGGCTAGAACTCCGTACTAATGAGTTTGATAATCAGTTGAGTTGATTGACTGTGTCTTCAAAGCAAAAAAAAAAAAAATCGGGTTGTCACATGGAATTCCGAGGGTTTTCGCCTCTTGTCTGCGTAGCTCTTTTGTCTATCTCTAGAGGCTTTCAATCGTTCTCGGATTTGGAAGATATTTTCTATGGTTTCTCGAATGATCTCCAAGCCAGTGAGAGTGCTATCAGGGACATTCCTTTGTCACCCACTTCAGCCCAACATAGAGGGGATCTGCACTTACGAACATAAAGGGCTTCGAATGGGGCAACCTTGATGCTAGAGTAGTAACTATTGTTTTATGAAAACTCGACAAGTGGCATATGTGTATCCCATGCTTTACCAAAGTCAATCACACAGGCTCTCAGCATGTCTTCTAGTGTTTGAATGGTTCTCTCACTATGCCCGTCAGTATGTAGGTGATAGGTTGTACTCATGTCCAACCTAGTTTCTAGAGATTTCTGTAATGGCTGCCAGAATCATGAGGTGAATCTACTGTCTCTATCTGAGACAATAGACATTGGCACTCCATGCAATCATACTATCTCTGATGTAGGTTCTTGTCAATTTCTCTATCTTGTCTGTTTCCTTTATTGGTAAGAAGTGAACGGACTTGGTTAATGTGTCGAAGATAACCCAAAAGGTGTTATGACCACCTGGGGTCTTGGGCAGCTTGGTTATGAAATCCATTGTAATCCGCTCCCACTTCGACTTAGGTATCTCTAGCTGCTGTAGTAGACCCGAGGGCTTTTGATATTTCTACCTTCACTTTGGTGCAAGTTAGGCACTTGCCCACGAAGGTAACAATCTCAGCTTTCATGTTTGGCCACCAATAGAGTTTCTTGAGATCCATATACATCTTATCTGAACCTGGGTGAATGGAATATCGATTATTATGGGCTTCATTCATGACAACATCTCTATAGCCACCAAATTTCGGTGTCCAGATCTAGTTCATGAAGTAACGAACTCTGTTACCCTTGATTTCTACGTTCTTCTCCATTCCTCTTAAGGCTTCATCTGCCATATTATCTGGCTTCAAGGTTTCTAGTTGAGCGACTTTGATCTGAGTGGACAAATGTGAATGGATTGTCATGGTTAGTGCCTTCACTCTACGACCTGAGTATTCCTTTCGACTAATGGCATCTGCTACTACATTGGCTTTTCCGAGATGATAGATAATTTTGCATTCGTAATCATTGAGTAGTTATACCCATATTCGCTGTCAAATGTTAAGTTCTTTCTGATGAAAAATATGTTGAAGGCTTTTGTGATAGGTGAAGATGTTGCACTTGGTACCATAAAGGTAAAGCCTCCAGATTTTTAGTGCAAAAACTACTACTCCCAACTCAAGATCATGAGTGGTTTAGTTGACTTTGTGTGCCTTTAGCTATATCCAGGCATAGGCAATAACCTTTCCTCGCTGCATAAGCACACAGCCTAGCCCCTGATTGGATGCATCACAGTATACTATGAAGTCTTCTGTCCCATCTGGAAGAGACAAGATAGGCACGTTGCCCATGGCATCCTTCAGTGTTTGGAATGCAGTGTCTTGTTTCTCTCCTAAGCTAAAGGTTACACCCTTCTGAGTCAGGACGGTAAGCGGTTTAGCGATTCTGGATAAATTTTGTATGAACCTGTGGTAGTATCCAGCAAGTCCTAAAAATTGGCGGATTTATGTTGGCATTCTGGGTGCTAACCAATTCTCGATTGCCTTTATTTTGGAGGGGTCCACGTGTATTCCTTCTTCGTTGACCACGTGACCAAGGAAATTTACCTTCCTATTCCAAAAATCGCACTTTGAGAATTCCACATAAAGCTTTTCCACCCCTAATGTTTCTAAGACTTTTCTCAGGTGCAGGCTATGACCTTCTTTACTTCGTGAGTAGATGAGTATATCATCTATGAACACTATCACAAATTTGTCTAGGAAGGGACGACATACTGGATTCATTAAATCCATGAATACTGCTGGTGCATTTGATAGACTGAAGGGCATTACTACAAACTCATAGTGACCATAATGAGTTCAGAATGTTGTTTTGGGAACATCATTCTCATGGACTCGCAATTGGTGATACCCCGATCTTAGATCAATCTTTGAAAAGTAGCTGGCTCCTTGGAGTTGATCGAAGAGGTCGTCTATTCACGGAAGAGGGTATCGGTTCTTAATGGTAAGCTTGTTTAGTTCGCGATAATCTATGCACATGTAGAACGATCCATCTTTCTTCTTCACGAACAGAACCAATGCTCCCCAAGGTGAGAGGTTGGGCCGTGAGTCCCTTACTGAGCACTTCATTTAATTGGCTAGATAATTCCTGCATTTCTGTTGGTTCTAGGCGATACGACGATTTGGCTACAGGGGTAGCTCCAGGAATCAAGTCGATTCGGAACTCAACTTAGCGTTCTGGAGGAAATCACGGAAGATCTTTGGGAAAGATGTCAGGAAAATTGTCGACTTCGGGAATGTTCTTGATGTCTTTTACTTCTTGTTTTTTGTTAACTACATGAGCTAGGAATGTGTGACACTCTTTGCACAGGTATTTTTGAGCTTTGATGCAAGAGATGATGCGAAAGTTTGTACTGAGTTTGTCGCTTTGGATAACGAGGGTTTCGCCACTTGGTAGATTGAGGCAAATGGGTTTTTCGTAGCATAGAGTATCAGCACAGTGAGGACTTAACAAGTCCAAGTCAATGATGACGTCGAAGCTTTTTATGGAGACCGACATAAGGTCAATTGGGAAAAAATAGTCGTTTAGACTAAAGGTACAGCCTATGAATATGTCTTTAGTGCTCTCTTTCTTCCCGTTAGCTATCTTGGCAGTGAATATTTTTTTTAGTGAATATGGTTTGTGTTTGAGTAAGTGTTTATATTTATGACTATCAAAACTCCTCTCTGCACCACTATCAAAGAGTATGCATGCATAAGAGTTATCGAGAAGGAAGGTACCCGTAACTACTGTGGGATCTGCTATTGCCTCTTCCGGACCCATTGCTAGCACTCTTCCTATGTTTCCAGCATTCCTTGCTTTCAGGCAATCCCTCTTGTAGTGACCTACTTCACCACACCCATAGCAAATCTGACCTACTCCAGTTTCGGGGGTATGGGCATTAGGCTGTGTCGGTGTCTAACAGATACGGGCAGTATGCCCCTTCCTATTATAGTTAATGCATTACAATTCCCGAAAAGGTCTGTGGTGGTGGAAGTTACATTTATTGCATTTCGGTAGGTTTTCAGTGTATGGACTGGGAGGTGTTGGGGTAGTAGGAACAACAGTGGGAATGGTAGCAATGTGGACTACCCTTACATTGATGAAATATAGTGTTTACATCTGTTAAATACATAGATTGTATGACATCAAAAGTCTATAGCAAAAGTATAAAAGACGAGACTCTACAAATCTCCGTCTTCTAAAAACTTGTGGGTGTACCTGTCTACCGATTCCCTAAGAATAAAGTGTATCAACATTTAATTTGGTGAGTTCATAAGTATGTTTTTTTTATGGAAAGCTTGCCTAGGTTCCTTAAAAATGTTTTAGTGTCCTTCCAGAAAAACCAATATTTTCTTTATTGAATGAAATGTAGTCTAAGGCCATAAGACCAAAAAGTATATTTGTTACTGTACACTGAAATAGTAAATCATAGTCTTATTAGTAAATAAAACTATATCATGAATGTTTCTTTAAATTGTATGTTGTACTAGTGTACCCTGTACTAGAAATGTAGTGTGTTGTAGTAGTGTTTATGTGAAAGCCTTTTGTATGAGTGCCTGGAACCCACTAGCTGTAGTGTAAAATAGTGTACTGTAGTTTCATTATTTCAAATAAAACCTTTTGCAGTAGTGTTAATCTCGTAAATAAATGTTTTAGTTGATACTATTATGAGTTTCATATAACCATGCTGATATGACCTAGTGGCCTTTACGACGTTCTTCAAGCGTCAGAATGTTATGACATTTGTCACCCCAGGCCTGTCGGCCTAGCTGTTGCAAGTAGCTCAGGTGCCTCACAACCCTGTATTAACTAGTTTACGTGTAGTGTTATAGTGTTTTCTTGTACTTGAAACTATATTTATTACTTGTAGTAATGTACCTTGTAGTGTAAAATAATTATACTCAATAATTATTTAGTAGTGTATCCTTGAATTAATGAAATAGAGTAGTGTTCCACAAACTATACCTATTATAGTTTATATATTTGTTATTGTATAGTGTTCTTGAGCTTGTAAAATAGTGTAATATTTCTCAAACTATACCAATTATAGTTTAAATGTATGTTGTTGTAACGTTTTATATATATATATATATATATATATATATATATATATATATATATATATATATATATGTATATATATATATATATGTATATATATATATATATATATATATATATAGTTAAAATGTAGCAGTAAATCAATTTGAAACAATTACAAATGGTTTGTAACGGTTTGGAAATCGTTATTAAACCCAAGAGTCCTTGTGTTTAACTTGTATCCCCCCCCCCCCTAAAACATTGAAAAATAGTGAAAATGTGGGGGTATGAACTCACCTCTAGTGTGTGTTCGAGTTTGGATAGCGAAACTGTAGAGACGACCCTCGGGCTAGCGTACGTGGAAATAACGGTATCTTAATAATAATTAAACACAGGGACGTATTTAAATTAGCGAATTACATTAATTAAGTGTTAGACAACACTTAATTTATGTAAGGAATACTTACAAAAATTACAGTGAATTATTTGGAGTGATGATAAGTGTTTTCGTTCTATCCCTCACCGAAATCCCTTGAATTCGGTCTTAATACCTCAACCGAGAACCAAGTTCACGGTCTTAAAGGGTTCTCGGTCTGAGTGAGTTCTCGGTCCAGGTGGTTTTCGGTCAGGCTTGAAGATTTGAAGATTGTTTTTGGTGTTCTTGGTGAAATTATGAAGATTTGAAGGATTTTGCTTGAAGATTTTAAGATTCTTGGATGATACTTGAGAGAAAAATGAGTGTGTTTTTGGTTTGTAATGTGAAAAAGGAGTTGACAAATCACAGCACTGTCAACGCAAACAAGACTGAAAAAGGAGTTGACAATATCGATCGTGTTAACGATCCGAGAAATCAATAAATAGTAACAGTCGCCACCGCCCAAAACAACAACTCACATTTCAAGAAACGAAAATGTCAAGCCGAAGTAGAACACAAGCGATTTCAGAGAATTGCCATGCAACAACAACAAGTGGAAACCGCTGCCAGCCCAGTACCAAGCAGACCATATGAAGGAACACTCCCAAAGTGCGACCGGTGCAACTATCACCACAAGGGAATTTGCCGAGTCCAGCAATGCAATAATTGCAACAAGATGGGGCACATTGCTCGTTTCTGTAGAACTACCTCCACCACTGGAGCAAGCCTAGTTTGCTATAGTTGTGGTGAGGCAGGGCACTATTACAGAAATTGCCCAAAAGAGAAGATCAACGAAAGCAACCGTGTCCCCATGACTCCTACTCGACACTTCACTTCCACCACCAATGCTAGTGCTAGCCAGTCATGCCACCAATGCGGTGAGACAGGGCACGTCAAGAAGGATTGTCCTATAACAAAGAACTCCGGCGCAGACGGCATAATTCTTAGGATCACAGCTGCAGGAGAACCTACTCCGGACCCACGTTAATGTAATTAAGGCGTTTCGTTGTAACAGACTTATAAACCATCCAAAACTAGTGCAACTAGAATCTTACCTTTTGCGAGATCCCGTCATTATAGGGATGCTCGTGCTGCATATGCTTGTCTTTTGTAGTATACCTTATTCGCAGCAATAGTCTTGTAGAAAGCCTAAAGTACTGTAACTCTGTTGATGGTTGCACGGTTGTGTTTGTCTGTAACGCCTTATGTTCAAATCTAATGTCTTTAATTTTCCTTATGATCCGACATTATCATACAACTAGTTTCAATTTGATCCACACCATACCAGCTTCATACGAACATCTCTTTCTTCGAAATCGCCTTTCCAGCGAAGCCGTCATTTCAGAACACCGAAGTACTCATGCATGGAGTACCTCATATTTCTTTTCCTTCCAAAGAAATCCCCGAAGTACCAATCGTACAGTACGTCAAGTTCAATCCAAAGATCCATACATTTGATCTGTTGCTGAGGAATGTATACATAGGGGTGATATATAATCAAGCTTCTACAAGTTTAGAATTGATGATTCCACTTTAACTTCTTTTTCCTCGATGGGATGTGAGCTTAAAGAAGAAAAAAGTTATTCGGCTACCTTTTCAATCTTAATTATATACGACTCGTGTACACGAGATTGTGATTGTGAAACCATGTATGAATTCTAAATGTGAACTTCAGGACGGAGACTGCCCAAGACTACGAGTAATCGCATCGTCATGTGAACAAACTTAGAACCCAATACGGCTTCTGTAAACAGATCGCCTTACAGTCCAAACACCTACAGAGATACAAGAACAGTCCGGACAACTTAGCGAACTACTCGGCAATAGAATTGGAAGACCAGGCTTCTCACCCTGGAGAGCTCCGGTCTTATTCATCCAGAGGTCGACGGATTGCATCGTATGTACCTCGGCTATCGAGGACTCCGTGAAGAATTTTTCATTAGAAATCGTTATCTCTGCCTCGCATAGATGATTTGGTTGAGCAAACGCAAGGAAAGAATTACTTTCAGAAATAGACCTGAGATCCGAATATCACAAGTTTGAGTGTTAGGGAAGGATGTCCTGAAGACTACCCTCCGAACTCGATGCGGATGCTTCGAGTCCGTAGTGATACCCCTCCGATAGGACCAATACGCCCATAATATCCATGAGCTTAATGAGTAGGGTACACCATTCTTACTTGGATCGGTTCGTCATTCTCAATGTAATGACTTACTTATCTACCCTCGTAGTAAGAAGGAACCCATGGAAACATTACCCTCGGAGATACTTTCGCAAAGTTCTCTGAACACGAGTTTTGGAATTAAAGAGTCAATATTTCCTAAGACACACTATTAGTGATGTGGTAATTCTTGAGTACTCTGTCAATTTATCCAAAACCGTTGGGAATTTGTCAGCACCGTAGACGCCGACAAAAATTCTCCAAAATTATAGGTTATGCAGACCTACTATCGTAGTCCATTCAAAACTTCTCGCGAATTACAGAAATCCTTACGACTTTGACCCAGCAGGGGGTGGCCCTTGACTGGGAAGTTAAACAAGAAAAAGAAACCTTGGAGATTCCAAGTGAGAGACCAAGTTCTTTAGGAAAACTCACTCTAGGAATGGCTTAATACGCTTCGCTTCGCATGGAAAGCTAAATCCAAGACAGTTAGGACCCCCGAGATTCTTACCAGAATCGGTCCTGTATCCCACAAACTAGACCTACTCCGCAAACTCAGTAACGTACATTTTACCCTTCACGTCTTGATCTTGAAACCGTACCTTTCCGTTAGGACTCTCGTAAGTCCACCCGACGAGATTGAGATTAACGAGATCCTCGCCTTTGTATTAGAACCGTAGTGACCCTCGACCGAGAGGTCAAGCGGACAAAGCAACGCCGTCGCCAGTTAGTGAAGGTTCGTTGGGATACCAACCTAGGACCTGAATTCACTTATGAGCACGAGAACCAATCGATTAGGAAATTTCCACCTCTTGACTCGATCATTCATACTTACTTCCTTACCTAAGTTCTAATTTTGGGACAAAATTCCCTTTAATAGGGGGATGATGTGACAACCCAGAATTTTCATTCGGTCAAACCCTAAAAGTCAATCACTTCATATGATAAGTCAAGTTCACTTTTATTGGTTTTTAGAAAATTTAAAGTTCGTTTGATTATTTTAATAATTAATCTTTAAACGAACGGGTGAACGGATGGGCCGTCTCGGGGCTTGAAATTTTCTAAACCGCGAATACCACGTAGCTTAGAAGTTCATGGCCAAACTTTTATGTTTGGGCCGTAAACACCCTCAAAAACCGTAAACTCATGCCTTAAGCATGAGTTTACTCCCCAAAGTAGATCACTTTTCATTTTTACCCAAAAGAGTAAACTCCAAAAACCCTCTCAAGTATCATCAAAGTTTTTGCTCAAAATCTTCAATCTAGTAAGTGTTTCTAGCCCTTTCAAGTTAGTATAACACTTAATCTAGTGATTGTACATCTTTTCATCCATCCATTTATGTGTTTTGACTAGATTTCCAAAACACCAAGAACACACACTAGTGTTGTTGGACTTTAAGTTCATTTCAAGCTTCACAAAGTAAGTACTTCTATCCTAGAGTCATTTAAAGCTTGTTATAAATATTTTACCAAGGAAAAGTCCCAAGAACACCAAGAACAAGGTGTTCACGGTTTTGGGAGGCTCCCATGAGCACGGGGTTTTCAAATCAGAAATCACCAACTACAATGAGCACAGGGTAATCACTTTCCAACTAGGAGGAAAGGCTATAGAATGTAGTGTTTTTGAGTTAGCATGGCGATGTGGAATAATCACAAGATAAGAAGCTTTGCAAAGGATTACAACTACTACATATCATAATTGCTTAGGAAGATATCAACAGAACTTGATCACAAGAAGGCTTGGAAAATGTATGGATATGGAAGCTTTTATATGAATTCATCATCTAATAAGATCAAAAATCTTACACATATGATCATTCATCAAGTGATAAGAAACACCATGGCTCATCATAAGAATGAAGATCTAGACTGTTGCAATGATCTTTTACTTTTGGAAAAGCTTTTGACTTTTGAAGAAGATGTGAACTTGCAATATTGTTTTAAATATTATCTAGGAATTTATAGAAGAGGACCACCAAGTAGCAAAGTTATAGTTAGCGGGAATTTTATCACAAGGATTTTCAATTCATTTTACATCTTGTCAAAGAAAGTAAATTGAGTATGCAGGGGTATGCACCAAAAATCATGGACTTGGATTTTGTTAGCTCCTTGATGCTTTTGAGGATATTCAAGGGTTTTATAGATTGAAGAAAGTTCAGGAAGAGAGTTAAGAAGAAAAACTGAATACAAATAAGGGGGAAAATTCTAAGAAAATAGGTGGAGGCAAAAGAGAAAAAGAAAAGGTGAATGCTTGGAAGGATAAAACCCAAAATTGATAAAGAAATAAAGAAGTCAATCACTAGTGGAACTAGCAATGAAGTTATGATTAAGGAGCTAATTCTAAAAATTTCCCATGTGAGAGATCATGTAAACAGACTTCACAAGATGATGGATTGGGACATATCAGAGATATTAATGTTAAAGGTCAATAATGACAAACCACTATCAAAACATGCAGGTGAATCTGAAGCAAATTATAAAGATGAAAGCATGGAAGAGAAAGTAGAAAGTGACTATGAACCTGAAGAATATCCTAGTGAAGATGAGAAGATGAAGATGAAAAGGATAAAAATTGGAACTAAGAGAAGTTTAAAGAAGAGCTATTTAATGGAGAGCCATCAGATTTCGTAAATGATGATGACCCAATGGATGTTTACAACATTTCCGATAATAAAGATTGAAAAGGGCACCAACTTGGGATTTAGTTAAATTTGTTAATTTAGTTATCTAGTTTTTAAGTTTAGATATTAAGTTTTATTTTCAAGCTTTTTAGTGTGTTTAATTTTTCTTGTTTTCTAATGGAATAATGCAACACGGTTTTCTATATTTTTATTTTGCAAATTAGGGTCCAACTACAAATGTTTTTAACATACTCATCTATGTTAAGGAAATCACAACAAGACTAAGTGAGGGTTTAACATGCTACAAAAAGGAGATACATATGCCTACAAGAAGAAGGGAGTCAGTTCCTGTTCAACATAAGCCTCTCTACCAACATTTGAAAATTAAGAAAGATCATTGTATGGAAATCGCGCCAAGAACATGGTGGTCGGATTGAAAAAATATGCAAATTACAAGTAGCATATTACAAACCAAGTTTCACGCCGAAACCACTTATTCTCGCCAACATTATATGTTGTAAAAGAAATACATGACTTAGAAGAACTATTCATTGGTTTCAACAAGACGAAAATAAAAACTTTGGCATGAGAAAAGCTCTTGCCACTACTTAACATGGGATTATTATTATTTACCTTATTTTTACATTTATATACAACGAGGTCGTTGCATAGTTTAAGTGTGTGGTAGAAATTGCGAAATTGATAATAAAAAGATTATGTATCAAGAGGAACTGAAATTTTATCAACTTATGATAGATAATGCAAAACAAGATAATCAGTTCACCCTAGTATCATATATATATGTTAGGTAATCTATCTGGGGAAGGGATAGCGTCACTCCGATAGATTCATCTATATCCTGGTTATGGGGATATTTGGCTCAAGCAATACATTTCTATCCATAATTTCCATGTTTTACACATTCCATACATTACAATCAAAATACTCAATTCAAAAGTAAAGCATCTCTATTTCAAAACATTTCAAACATGTTATCGAAACATTTGTTCGTCCAAAACATTCTTTTCTTTCAAAATATTTTGTGCTTTCAAGACATTCTTTTAAAACATTGCTTTCAAACTATATAAAACTTTCATTTAAAAAACATTCCATATATCAAAACATTGGTATTTCATTATTATAAAATCATTTTTCGATGTACCCCAAAGTAGGGAAATGCCAAAACGTAATCACCTAAGTCACCAATAAAGATTGCTACTCCTTTCCATCTCATATTCCACAAGCAAACATTCCTTAGACACCGACTATACAATGTAAGTGAAGGTCAAAAAATGACCAAAATACCCCTCATAGGTTTCATTCCTAATTTTATTGCTCAACTCATTCCTTATGTAAAAATATGAATGTAAGTGAAAACCAAGCGTAAATCCAAGTTTGTATGCAAAAGTTATGAGGAAAACAACATTTACCAAACAGAAGGTTCCACACGGGGCATGTGGATATTTCCTTGGGAGGCCACACGGGGGGTGTGGAAGGGTTTTTTATCATGCGTAATATGAATGTACTCCCAAAAAGTCCAAAATTCAAGTTTTCCTTCTTAAACTTGTTTTAATTGATTAAGACCCTTAAGCTTATCAACTTGAACCACTTTATGGCTTCCTAAACATATTTAGAGGATTTTTTTATCATGTCAAAACATTTTACATAATTTATTAAGTTCTCTTTCATGAGATAAGCTCACAATTCTCAAAATTACACAATTGGAAGGATTATGAGCTTAAATTGCTCATCTTTGCATTCTAACCATTGTGACTTGTTACATAGTCATTCAAAACATCATTGAATGTTGTCAAGTGTTTAATATTACAAAAATATCATGTTAGGTCCTTAAAGGGGTTATGGAATGTCTAATTCCATTCCAGCTTTCCCATTTTGCATCAAAACCATTCTAATAGCATTCATTCATGGTTATAAAAAAATTTCAACAAATATACCACAATACAAAGTCCATTGGTGACATCATATTTTCCCATAACCACCTAAAATCCATGTTTATTTAACATTCCACCATCGTGGATGTGTTTTAGCATTCCAACTTGATTCATTATCATCAAAAATCTTCGATGCCATTGAATTCATTCAATAACAGATTATAGATACCAAGTCCCCAAATTAGACTTCTTGGGTTCATGTAGATTTTTACCCAAATCGTTAAATCCATCAATGGAAGGATTGGATTGAGATTAGAACCATGGAAACCACTATAGGGAACTTAGAAAACCAAACCCTAATCATCAATTGAATCCAAAATCAACATTGGGGTTCCACCATTATAAGAGCTCTGCACTTGTTCTCCATGTTATAGAGCCATTGGAAGATGGTTGCATCTTATTTGCTTAACATTTTCATATTTAGTCCTTCAAATTTACTTGTTTTGTCCAAAACCCATCAAACCTTAGTATTTTTGATTTTAACTAAAGTTTTGACATAATAAGTCCTTCCTTATACATTTTATAAACTTCATGGTCCATCCACCATTAAGCAAGTCAACCCTTTGGTCAACTCACTTTGCCAAGTTGACACTTTTGGCCCTTTATATATATAACTGTAGACTAAAAAATTTTGGGAATGATTTTTCATTTATCCTAAGGATAGTAGAAGTGGTTCATAGTCCATGGTCAGATTATCTTCTCCATGTTTTAGTCTTTTACTTCCCTTCAGATATAATGGGTGTGTATGCTTTCTTAGCTCTTTTCTTGTTATGGAAACAAATAGCCTATCATAACATGTATCAAAATAAGCCTTCTTTTTGTCTTCGGCATCTGGGGCCAGATTAGGTATATAAACACTAACCACCTTTTACCCATGAGCAACTAACTTTCTTCTTCTTGAAACATCAATTCATGATCGCGAATACCTGAGCATTTGAAGCTAGAGTTTCTATGATTGGTCATTGTAGTTCTAAAAGGCCCTCAACTTGTCATGCAAATGCTTCATGGACATTTCAAAGTTGTTCATATCAAAATTAGAGTGAACTAATTATATGTTTATTCCATCTAGTTGATTATGATAACTATAGTTAACTCCTAACTAAATGAAATTGTATTTTATTTAAATATGTCGGTATACATTGCACACCTAGTATCTACTTACAAATTAAAAGATAGTAGTTGGAGGAACCTCAGGAAGAGCTTTATATAAGGCACAATCTTTCTTTTTGTTCATGAGAACTATTCTCAAACTACAAATTTAGACAAAATTGATCAGTACTTTCAGCTTATCCTTTCAAACGCTTTATAACAGTAAGTTTTAGAGGATAAATGTATAAACATCAATCACTGTAATTTATATTCTATTTTGTTTTATTAAACGTTAGATAATAATTACCCAATTCAAAAAATCATTTAAATAAGGCTATGATCCATATTTCACTCCATGGTGTGAAGAGGGATGCTATAATCACACCACGAAGCTATTTATGTAGGAAACACAATTTGCCAATTTTAATCACTCTGAACGTCCAAGATCTTTTTGATTCATTGAGTAGGCTCAATATCATGTTAATCTTAACTATATTCATCTTGGTCTATGACAGGAATGTCATGGATCATAGATAAGATGGTGAATCAACCATGCAAAAACCATGTGATCACCGACTCAAGTTATGCTTGAGATTCGCGATCGTCACTTCATTTTCAACTATACTCTCAATTGATTGTTGGATTAAGTGTCTAAGCCCATAACTATAATTGGAATGTACTTGAATTGATAGTAGCATGGTCCTTTTGGGTTCTCTTCACACTGGTGACTAGACAGGATGATTGTTAAGGAGAGAGGTTGATTTATTATTAAGAATGATAAATTGGGGCATTAATATGATTTATTAATATATTATATGAATAATATATTAATTAGGAATCATATTATTAATTAGTATTTAATCAAAAACTAATTTGGCATTAATTTTTGGATTAAAGGAACCGATTAAAAGTACAGTGGTTGTTTTGTAATTATTTGATAGTTGAGGCTTTGGGCCATTGGATCACTCTTATTAGGGATAGGATGAAAATCCTAGAAGGATCTAGGAGTTTTCATCCAAGGCCTAAACAAAGGTGGTCCATGGACTTGCTTAGGCCCTAAGCTAAGGAATTAGGGTTTCCACCCTGAAACCCTAGCTAGCCTCAAGTATAAGTAGACCCCTTAGGCTCTAGATTTCATCCAACCCTTGGAGAAACCCAAAAGATCCAATTTTTGGAGCAAGCTAACCTCTTTCCTCTTTCTAATATTCATCATTTCACTTAAGTGTGTTTGTGAGCCATTAGAGGTACTACATTTGTGGTACTTGTTCTCAAGAGCAAAAGGAATTCAAGAAACTAGTTGTTACTACTACATAGAAATAAAGGTATGCATTCTAATATTTAATTTGTAATTTTCAAAAATAGTAGATGCATGCTAGGTTTTCTTTTGCGTTCATTTGTTGTATGTCTAATAGAGAAAACATAGATCCAAAACTAGGGTTGCATGCACACATAGGATTGTTCGTATAAAACCCATCAGTGGTATCAGAGCATTTGGTTGTTGTTTTCAATTAGATTTGATACAAAAGTATGTATTTTACAAATTAGGGTTTATGGCAAATAATCCCTAGGGCTTGGATTTTTGAAATTAGGGTTTAAAAACCCTAGTTTACAAATTTTGTTAGGGTTTCTTGAACCCTTCCCTTTGTCCTCATATTTTTGATTTTAGGGTTGGTTAACCCTAGGATTTTCGAAAATACCTTCCTCCCCAAGATTAGATTTCATAATTTTAGGGATTAGGATTATGTTATCTTTAGTAATTATCTTATTAATTGTTTAAATAGATAATTAAAGATTTTGAAATATCCCTTCCCAAATTTTCGAAATCTAGGGGATAAAGGGATTCGGTTAAATTAATTATTTAATTTAATGGATAATCATTTAAGATTTACTAATTTAAATTAATTGTTTATTATGGATCATTATTAAATCAAAGTTTTAATATATATATATATATATATATATATATATATATATATATATATATATATATATATAAGACGAGTCAGTCTTAGTGTTACTAGGTCTCATTCACGAAGCCGATCTATAATAAGGGTATACGGAAACTGTCTATAAAATGGCGGTTGAATGGGTGTCCACTCTCACCCATTGCTTCCTTGATTGGTGGAGGATCGTTAGCCGAACGGGTAGGATAGAACAAACTAATTCCTCATTAATAAGTATAATGATCTTATAAAGTAACTAAATGTTTTCATGTATTCCCAATCTTAGTTACTTCAGGAAAAATGTGAAAATGATGTTATTCCATGAAATTGCACTTTGCACCTTGCCAAGTCGTTAGTGGAGGGTGTGAGGCCAACCGACACATTAATTTGAGACAAACAAGGGTGGCAAAGCATAACTCGAGAAATATCATAGATTAATGGAGCGTGTGTGGCTAACTAGCACATTGATTAGGTGGTAAACGACATCGTGAGTACCATGCATATTTGAATGGTTATTCACACCTTGTTTGTGATCCTCGGTATCCCAATCACATAATTGAAGGGCATAATCGAGATTGAAACATGCCATTGAAAAGTTCAATGAGTCTCAAAGAATCTAGGCATTTCTATTCATTTAAAACTTAATATTTTTTTCATTTTTCATGGTGGAAATTGGTAAATCGTCATTTACCCACCTTCAAATATTTTGAAAGTGGATTACGGCATCCCTCTTCCGAATTATGAAACGTCGTGTTGGGTCCTAGCCTTAATATTTCATTTGGGTGTTATATTAAGGAATCTTATCTAATCTAAACTTTGTCTCTTTTCGTTTTCAGATGTCTACTTCAAACAACACTTATGGCTCAAATGCTTCTAGCTCCTTTTCCCTCATGAACTTAAGTTGGAGAGTGATCTTCGATGGATCCAATTTTAATGATTGGATTAATAACATACGCATGGTCACTCGCTACGAGGACAAGGAGTATGTCCTCGACAAAGAGCTAAAGGAGATTAATGAAGAAACTCCTACTCCTGAGGAAATCGCCGAGTATAGGAGGCATGAGAAGGACGCGACAAAGGTGTTATGTATCATCCTTGCCACTATGACTGTTGAACTCCAAAAGTCCTACAAGGACTACTATCCTTTTGAAATGCACCAAGACTTGATGGAAAGGTACTATCAAAGTGCTCGACAGGAAAGGTACGAAATCATTGCCTCCATTATAACAACAAAGATGAAGGATAGAGGGTCCATCACGACCCACTTGCAAAAGATGCAAAGGCTTGTGGACCGCTTGCTGAAGTTAAATGTAAACTTCGACGAAGATTTGTCTATTGACATTATCCTACACTCTTTGCCTCCTTGTTATGATCCATTCACAATGACTTATCATATGAACAAGGAGGAAGTCACTTTAAGAAAGCTTCAAGGCCTACTAAGAACTACTGAGAGTAGTTTAAAAGGCAAAGTCTGTTGTACCTACTCCTACCGCTGCTGCCCCTGTCTTGGCAATTGGACAAGGGAGAGGAAAGAAGAGGAATGTACCTTCTAGGAGTCACAAGGGAAATTCCCATGATGGATCCTCTTCTAGTGGGACCAAAGGTGGTTCTGCTACTCCTTCTTCAAATCCAAAGGATACAGAGTGCTTCCACTATCATGATAAAGGGCATTGGAAATGAAGCTTCCCTAAATGCTTGCAGCACATCAAGGATGGGAAGATAAAGCACACCTTCGTAGGTATTTACACTATTCAATCTAACTACTCATCACATTTTATTTCTTGGGTCCTTGATACATGATGTGGTTTTCACATTTGTTCTGATTTGCAGGGTCTAAGAAGAAGTAGGGATGTGGAGCACGGGAAGATGAACTTAATCATGAGGAATAGGAGAGCGTCGCATGTCGCTAAGATTGGAGTTTATTATTTATTTCTTAGCAGTGGGTTAGGTTTAGATTTGAATGATTGTTGCTACTCGTCGGAAATGGCAAGAAACATTATTTCTTTTCACAGTTTGTACAGAAAATGTTTTAGATTTCCATTTAATAATGAAATTGGCTCTATAAATGCTTTCTATAATGGTACTTTTTATTATGAAGCATTTTCTTGTAATGGAGTATATGAAATTGTGAATGTTGTAGATAACTTAGGAAATAATGTGTTGCTTATTGATTCGTCCAATGGTTTGGACAAAGCTTTCTTGTGGAATTGTCGTCTTGGACATGTCAACAAGAAACGCATAGCCCAACTCCAAAAGGATGGAGTGTTGGAGTCTTTTGACCTTTTGTCCGATGACATGTGCGAGTCTTGTTTACTTGGAAAGATGACAAAATCACCATTCACTGGAACTTGTGAAAGGGGTGAGGGATTATTGGATCTCATACACACCGATGTGTGTGGGCCTTTTCAATCCACCACAAAGGATGCAAACCGCTTCTATGTGACTTTTACCGATGATTATAGCAGATATGGGTATATCTACTTAATCAAGAATAAGTAAGAAACTTTTGAAAAGTTCAAAGAGTTTAAGCAAGAAGTGGATAATCAATTAGACAAGAAGATTAAGATGCTCCGGTACGATCGAGGTGGTGAGTATCTTAGTATCGAGTTCCACGAGTTTCTTAAGGACTGTGGAATTGTTTCACAATTGATTCCGCCTAGGACACCGCAGCTGAATGGTGTAGCTGAGAGGTGCAATCGAACCTTGTCGGACATGGTTCATTCCATGATGAGTCAAGCTCCGTTACCTGTCTCATTTTGGGGGTATGCCATAGATACTGTAGCCCATATCCTTAATTTAGTCCCAACTAAGAAAGTTGCCAAAACACCTCACGAGATGTGGACAGGGAAGGTTCCCTCGTTGGCACATATCAAGGTTTGGGGTTGTGAGGCTTTCGTAATACGAGAGACCCACGACAATCTCGAACCTCGTAGTGAGCATTGTATTTTTATCGGCTTCCCCTAGAAGTCCTTCGTATATCTCTTCTATAGACCGACTGACAATGTTTTCTTCATTGCGAGGAGAGGGGTTTTTAGAGAAAGAGAACTCATTTGCCAAGAGGACAGTGGGAGAGAAATTGATCTTGAAGAGCTTCAAGAATCAAGTGATGAAGGAACCTTAAACACTAGCGCTCAACCCAAGGAGGAAACTCCTGTTGAACCGATTGACGAGTCCTTATGGACTTTATTAAATTAATTAAATTGTTTAATTAAAAGAGAATTACTAATTCCATAATGACATGGTTTAAGGTTAATTAAATTAAGAGTGAATTGATTAATAGATTAAACCATCTAGTATTTTAAAAGTTTAAAATACACCCTTATACTATATAAAATTAAAAGTTTAATAATTATATATGTATAAGTTAAAGAGTCAGTCTTACCATTAGTAGGTCTCATTCACGAAGCCCGTCTATAAGGGGGTATACGGTTATTGCCTATAAATTGGTGGTTTAATGGGTGTCCACTCTCACCCACCTCTTCCTTAACTGGTGGAGGGTCGTTAGCTGAATGGGTAGGATAGGTCATTAATTCTCTTAAAAGTATAATAAAAAAAATTATAAAATAAGAAGATGTGTTATTAAATTCCCAATCTTAGTTACTTTAGGAAAAATGTGAAATTGATGCTAATCCATGAAATTGCACTCTGCACCTGCCAAGTCGTTAATGGAGTGTGTGTGGTTAACCGACACATTAACTTGGACTAGTAAGGGTGGCAATGTCACACCCCAAAACCGGAACGGCGGAAACGTTCTGGGGTGGATGACGTCATGTCAAGTATCACAACACATGCATTATAGTAATCAAAGTACAACAAAACATTTCATTAATAGTAATAGTTTTACATGGTTTACTTTACAATACATCAAGGTAATACAAGCAAATATAATAAGAACAACATGGTACTAAGCTATCTTCACCAACATCTTCAGGGATGTACCTGTCTAATGCTGACCTGAGAATACAAGTTATTTGAAAAGCGAGTATCAGCATTTTTACAAATGCTGGTGAGTTCATAAGTATTTAGTGTCATTTAGTCAAATAATGTTATGAAGTAATAGTTTAAGTGTTTACAGTGCATTAGAGTTCTTTCCAGAAAATCCTATATCTTCTTTAATAAAAGCAGCCTTCTCCCAAGACTGGTCAGTGTTATGTGGTAAAAAGTAGTTTTCCCTAAATTGCTATCATTATCAAAATACTGAATTTGATTATTGAGGAAAGCAAACGACATTAGGGAATAACATATGCCTCAGCAGTGAGGACTGCTGACTAAGGCAAGGTTTCATAGACTCCAGGAAAGTATCAAACGAACGACACGCCTGGTTCAGTCTAACAAATGGAAGCACAGACCCCAGAAGGTATCAAATGAAAGGTACAGCTAGCAAGGTCTAAAAACAAAGAATACAGACCCCAAACAGTATCAAATGAAAGATACAGCTAGTAAGGTCTAAAACAGAGAATACAAACCCCAGACAGTATCAAATGAAAGATACAACTAGTAAGATCTAAAACAGAGAATACAGACCCCAGACAATATCAAATGAAAGATACAGTTAGTAAGGTCTAAAACAGTGTGACTCTGAGAGTGGCTTCCCAGCATACAGTGTAAATTGCTGGTAAGATACCGTTACCTTAAGACCATGAATAATAAGGTAACCCGGGATACTCGTAACCATACTAACTGACACTAAAGTACCAGACGCCCTACAAGCGTCTATAAATATGACATTTGTCACCCCTTGGCTTGGTGGGCCATGGACTGTAGCTAGCAGTCAGGGTGCGGGGGTGTCAATCTCATATAGATCTATACACACAATGTCCGCTCTCCCTACAGGAGACTATGGTTACCAACTAGAAGAAGGAGAAGGCCGTGTCCTGAAGATGCATCCCAATTAGTGGGTAGAGACTTCCAAATAGTGGGTTTCTAACATAAGTGTTGAACCAGAGGTAGAGACTCACAACTTAACTGACTGAAGTAAACCCGTATGTCTATGCTCGTGTACATAATATATAACTAATAAATCAAACGACCTTCGAATGGACATCCGATCCCACCAGACCACATCTCAACGAAGAAAAAGGAAATAGGGCGGACAAGCCTTCCTAAGTCCTTCAATCATTACTTATATGCATCTAGACAAGCATAGACATACATCTAACTACGCTTGAGTGTGTAACAAGTGGATTCATATCGTGAAGTATAAGTGTACAGTGTGGAATAACCGAATCGTGAAGTATAAGCGTTCCAAAGGTAAGTGTATCACGAAGTAGAAACGACAACAAGTGAAGTAGGAGCGTATCGAGTTTAAGTGAAGTAGAAGCGATATCAAGTATAAGTGAAGTGGAAGCGTATCACTAAGTAAGAGTGTGAACAAGTATAAGCGTCCAACAGGTATAAGTGTATCACGAAGTGGAAAAGTTATTAAGTATAAGTGAAGTAGAAGTGACAACTGGTGAAGTAGGAGTGTCTATCGGTATAAGTGACTACCAGTATAAGTGAAATAGAGGCAATAACAGGTATAAGCGCTTCAAGAAGTGAAAGCGTTACCAAGTAGGAGTATAAAATAAGTATAAGCGAAGCAGCAGTAACTAACAAGTAAAAGTATACGTCGTGAAAGGGAACTTCGATGAAAACCTTGGAAAAACCTTTATACTCAGGGAAAATCATAATTTGTGTTCTCTTGTAAAATATGTTTGAAAATCTTTAGAAATCTTTCATAAACCAGTTTAGAATGAAATTTGATAAAACAGTATAAGTAAGAGTTTTTGAAGCAATTGAAAACCATTATAGTGTCCTACTCGGTAAAACAATGTATAGTATGGTAAAATCTTGTGCATGCGGGTTATCAATCACATGTGATTGATATGATAACTGGCATGTTTAACTTGTATTCCCCCTATAAAACATATAAAAACATTTAAAAGGTTCATTCAGGGGTATGAACTCACCTGGTATAAGTAGGTCTGACGAAAGTGCCGGTCGGGCGTTCGGTGTCACGTAAGGACTCGAACACACTCAATGACCTATTTAACATATGATAACATATGTTCGCATACAATTAGTATATTTAATACTAATTAAACAAATATACGCGCTAAAAGGAGCGTAAAACACTTTAGATAAGTGTTTGGGTGTCCCGGGTAGCGTCTAAGGGTGTGTATGACTTAGGAATGGAGCTTACCATCCGAGAGTAAACTCCCAAAGTTGTGTTTATGGCCCAGGGACATCTCACCATGAGTTTACGGCCGTAAACTCATGGTGAGGGTATCTAGTGTGCTTTAAGGCTTCTACTTGTTCATGGAATTATTCTAAGTACATTTCCAAAAAGGCATGAGTGGGTTTAAGGCTTCTAAGGGGATTTTAGGGGAGTTTATAGCCTAGGGACAACTCCTAAGGGAGCTTACGGCCGTAAACTCTCATTCTTTGAGTTTTGTGAAGTTTGAAGCCCCTAATACCTTCCTAGCAATTTATAATGGAGTGTGATGCCATTTTGGGGAATTGACACTATCATTTGGGGGTGTTTTGGGGTGTTTACGGCCTTGACACTTGTCTGGGCCGTAAACTCCCTTTACTCCTTCATTTTGATGTGTTTAAGTGATCCAAACCCTAAATGGTATGCCCCTATTTTATGTATTAAGTCCTAGGGTGTTTTAGGAGGGTTTTTGGGGCACTTTTGCAACTTTAAGAGGTGTTTACGGCCTAAGCATGTGTTTGGGCCATAAACTCCCTTTTATGCCTCAAATCATTGTGATTTTATGATTAAACACTCCTAGACAAGTTCCTTAATTGGTTCCTAGGTTTAAAGGGGCAAGTTTGGGTCATTTTGGCCACATATAAGGGGTTTACGGCCTAAGGAGGATCTTAGGCCGTAAACTCCTCTTTCACAGCTTCTAAGTCTGATTTTTTTTGGGGGTATAATCACAAGCCAAGATGTTTAGAACAAGCTAGGGTAAGCGGACTTACAATTTGGAAGCGTTTGGTTGCGGATTCGGGCGAAAACGAGTCTAGAGAGAGAGTATAGAGAGAGAGGGTGGAAAGAGCTCAAATGGAGTTTACTCCCCTTTATATATGGGTGGGAGTTGGAGCTTAGTGGAATTCTACCCGATACTGCCGTTATACGGGGCTTTTGGTCGCACCCGATTTAGTGGTTGTGATAATAAACTAATATATTCCAAATAAATGGAAATATGTGTTATGTGTTTTTATTTCCTTTTATCATGACTTAACGGCATATTAAATGTAAACAAATGGAATGTTTATTAAATTGACAACCTCTAATTAACGGAACTTTTATAAACTGGAATATTCCGTTAACGGTAACGGGGAAATGTAACGGAACAACTTGGGTTGTCACAGGCAAAGGGTAGCTTGATGTTTGCCATAGATCAATGGAGTGTGTGTGGTTAACCAACACATTGATTAAGTGATAAATGACAACGAGTGTACCAAACACATTTGCATGGTTATTCACACCTTGTATGTGATCCTCGGTATCCTAGTCACAAACTTGAAGGGCATAATTGAGATTTAAACATGCCATTGAAAAGTTCAATGAATCTCAAAGGAATCTAGGAATTTCAATCCAATTAAAACTTAATAATCAATTTCGTTTTTCATGGTGGAAATTAGTAAATCTTCATTTACCTACCTTCATTTGGATTACGACATCCCTCTTCCAAATTGTAAAATATAGTGTTGGGTCCTAACCTTAATATTTCATTTTGGGTGTTATATTAAGGATTGTTATCTAATCTAAACTTTGTCTTTCTTTTTCAGATATCTTCCAACATTGCTTCTGGCTCAAACCCTACTGGCTCCTTCTGTCTCATGAACCTGTGTGAGGGGGTCATCTTTGATGGTACCAACTTCAATGACTGGATTAGGAACATCAGGATGGTCACTCACTATGAGGACAAGCAATATGTCCTAGATAAGGAGTGTGTGTGGTTAACCAACACATTGATTAAGTGATAAATGACATCGAGTGTACCAAACACATTTGCATGGTTATTCACACCTTGTATGTGATCCTCGGTATCCTAGTCACAAACTTGAAGGGCATAATTGAGATTTAAACATGCCATTGAAAAGTTCAATGAATCTCAAAGGAATCTAGGAATTTCAATCCAATTAAAACTTAATAATCAATTTCGTTTTTCATGGTGGAAATTAGTAAATCTTCATTTACCTACCTTCATTTGGATTACGACATCCCTCTTCCAAATTGTAAAATATAGTGTTGGGTCCTAACCTTAATATTTCATTTTGGGTGTTATATTAAGGATTGTTATCTAATCTAAACTTTGTCTTTCTTTTTCAGATATCTTCCAACATTGCTTCTGGCTCAAACCCTACTGGCTCCTTCTGTCTCATGAACCTGTGTGAGGGGGTCATCTTTGATGGTACCAACTTCAATGACTGGATTAGGAACATCAGCATGGTCACTCACTATGAGGACAAGCAATATGTCCTAGATAAGGAGCTTAAGGAAATCGATGAGTCATCTGCTACTCCTGAGGAGATCGATGAGTTTAGGACTCATGAGAAGGACACCACTAAGGTGTCTTGTATCATGTTGGACACCATGACAGTTGAACTCCAAAAGTCCTATGAGGACTTTTACCCTTTTGAGATGCACCAAGACCTTATGGAAAGATACCATCAGAGTGCTCGTCAAGAGAGGTATGAAATCATCACCTCCATGATAACAACTAAGATGAATGATGGTGAACCCATCACGACCCACTCACAGAAAATGCAAAGGTTTGTGGACCGCTAGCTTAAGTTGAATGCGAAATTTGATGAGGAGTTGGTCATAGATATCATTCTACACTCCTTACCTCCATGTTATGATTAGTTTCGCATGACCTATCATATGAGCAAGGAGGAGGTCACTCTTAGAAAGCTTCAAGACCTTTTGAGGACTGTTGAAAGTAGTCTCAAAGGTAAATCTGTTTCTACTCCTACAACTACTGTCCCTGTCTTGGCAATTGGACATGACAAGGGGAAGAAGAGGAAAGCTCCCTCTAAGAGCCGCAAGGGAAAGTCTCTTGATGGATCCTCTTCAAGTGGGACCAAGGCTAGTTCTGCTTCTCACTCTACCATTCCTAATAAAGCAGAGTGTTTCTATTTTCATGAGAAACAACACTTTCGCTTCCCCAAATACTTGAAGGATGTCAAATATGGGAAGGTTAAGGGCACCCATGCAGGTATTTATACTATTCTTTCTAATAACTCATCACATTCTTGTTCTTGGGTCCTTTATACAGGTTGTGGATTTCATATTTGTTCTGATTTGCAGGGACTAAGAAGAAGTAAGGATGTGGATCATGGGAATACGAACTTGATCATGGGGAATAGGAAGGTTTCCCTAGTCACCAATATTGGAGTTTATTCTTTATTGCTTAGTAGTGGGTTAGAATTAGATTTAAATAATTTTTGCTACTCGTCTGAAATGGCAAGAAATATTATTTCCTTTCATGGTTTGTACAAACAAGGTTTTAGTTTTTCATTTGATAATGAAATTGGTGCTATTAATGCTTTTTATAATGGTGACTTTTATTTTAAAGCATTACCTTGTAATGGTGTATATGAAACTGTGATGTTTGTAAACAACTTAGGAAATAATGTGTTGCACATTGAATCTTCCAATGAATTGGATAAGGCATGCTTGTGGCATTGTCGTCTTGGACATATTAGCAAGAAGCGCATTGGCCAACTCCAAAAGGCTGGAGTTTTTGAGTCATTTCGCTTAAGTTCGGATGATACTTGTGAATCTTGCTTACTTGGAATGATGACCAAGTCACCCTTCACTGGTACTTGTGAAAGGGGTGAAGGTTTTTTGGATCTCATATACACCGATGTGTGTAGACCTTTCAGAACCGCCAGAAGGGATGCTAACTGCTTTTATGTGACTTTTATTGATGATTACAGCAGATATGGCTATATCTACTTAATCAAACATAAGTCAGAAACCTTTGAGAGATTCAAAGAGTTTAAACAGGAAGTGGAGAATCAGCTGGGCGGGAAGATAAAGATGCCTCGGCCCGTTCGGGGTGGTGAGTGTCTTAGTGTCGAGTTCCAAGACTACCTCAAGGAATGTGGGATTGTTTCACAATTGACACCACCTACGACACCACAGCTTAATGGTGTGGCTGAGAGGCGCAATCGAACCGTGTTGGACATGGTTCATTCCATGAAGAGTCAAGTTTTGTTACTTATCTCATTATGGGGGTAGCCTTAAAGACTTCTGCCCATATCCCCAATCTAGTCCCAACAAGAAGGTTGCCAAAACACCTCACGATATGTGGATATGGAAGGTTCCCTCATTTGTACACATTATGGTTTAGAGTTGCGAGGCTTTTGTGAGACGCGAGACTCACGACAAGCTTGAACCTTGTAGTGAGTAGTGTATTTTCATCGGCTACCCACAAAAATCCTTTGGTTATCTCTTCTACAGACCGAGTGATAATGTTGTCTTTGTTGCGAGGATAGGAATCTTTCATGAGAGAGAAATCATAGGCCAAGGAGACGGTGGGAGGAAAATTGACCTTGAAGAGCTTCAAGAGTCAAGCGGTGTAGGAACCTCAAACACTAGTAATCAACCTGAGGAGGAAAATCTTGTTGAACCGATTGATGAGTCTGTACCTCTGAGGCGCTCTAGTAGAGTTAGTGTTCCACCTATGTTATATGGTTTCCATATAACATCTGACGGTGATACATTTATCAATGATAGCACGCTGATAAATTTGGATGAACCTAACAACTACAAGGAAGCCATGTAAGTCCCCAAGTCTATAAAATGGAAAGAGGCTATGGACAGCGAGATTCATTCCATGTATCACAATCAAGTTTGGAACTTGGTTGACAACGTACCGGGTCGTAAGACAGTCGGGTGCAAATGGATCTTCAAGAAGAAGACCGACATGGATGGGAAAGTACACACATGTAAGGCGCGACTGGTTGCGAAGGGCTTTACTCAAACTCTGGGAGTAGACTATGATTAGACCTTCTCACCAGTAGCGAAGATTAAATATATAAGGGTTATGCTAGCCAAGATACATTTCATGATTATGAAATATGGAAAATGGATGTCAAAACCGATTTACTTAATGAAAAGTTGGCTGAGGATGTTTACATGAGTCAGCCAAGGGGTTTTTTCAATGCAAAGTAACCTAATAGAGTGTGTAAGCTTGAGAAATCCATTTATGGATTGAAACAAGCATCTGGCAGATGGAATCTTTGTTTCGATGAGAAAGTCAAAGAGTTTGGATTTTCGAGAAGCGAGGATGAGTCTTGTGTGTATGTCAAGGCTAGTGGGAGTACAGTTAGCTTTCTGGTGTTGTATGTGGATGGCATACTTCTCATAGGAAATAGCAGCCTAACCTTGCAGGAGGTTAAAACCTGGCTTGGGAAGTATTTCGCTATAAAGGACCTCAGAGAAGCTGCCTATATTTTGGGGATAAGGATATTGAGAGACAAGAGTAAAAGACTAATTGGACTTAGTCAAAGTACCTACTTGGAGAAGGTGTTGAAAAGATTCAACATGATGGATTCCAAGAAAGGTGACTTACTCATCCAAGGCAGTACCAAACTTAGTAAAACTTAGAGTCCGAGTACAGAGACTGAGATAGTTGAGATGTGTCGTGTACCATATGCTTCCGCAATTGGTTCGATCATGTATGCTACAACTTGGTAAGGCTCACTGGAATGTGGGAAAGAACATTCTCAAGTACCTACGGAGGACTAAGGATTGGGTCCTTACCCTTGGTGGGAGTGATGACTTGAGAGTAATGGGGTATAGTGACGCCAACTTTTAGACCGACAAAGATAATTTCCGCTCTCAGTCGGGCTAGGTATTTACACTGAATGGAGGAGCAATAACTTGGAAAAGTTCCAAGCAAGAGACAGTAGCTAATTCAACGTGCAAATCAGAGTATATAGCAGCAAGCGAGCGGGGAAGGAGGCAATATGGCTGAAGAACTTTATCAGAGACCTTGGAGTTGTACCATCTATATCGGAGCTTATAGAGATTTCCAGTGACAGCGAGAGTATAGTTGCCTTAGCCAATAAACCAAGGGATCATGGCAAATCCAGGCACATTGACAGAAGATATCATTTCGTAAGGCATCGAATAGAAGAAGGACTCCTCGTAGCAAAGAGGGTATCGTCAGAGGAGAACCCAACAGATCCCCTCAGGAAGGGACTGAGTAGGGTTAAGCACTTATAGCATGCGAGGCACATTGGGATGAAGGACGATATTAATTAGTTTCAATGACTAGATAGAATTTGAGAAACTTTTAATAGTTGAAATGTAATTGACATTTGATGATTAAATAAAAGGTGTTCTTTATTTATAAGTAATGTTACTATCTTGTGTTAATCATGTACTATTGTTTCATTTTGCATGTTTTGACTTCCAGAATAACTATATTATTCAAACTGTCCACAGTCGATCATACTTTGGAAGTAGGTATTGAGACAAGATTGTCATGAATGTGGCTTGTAGATTGTATGAAGTGTATTAGACATAGCAAAGTTTGCTACAACATTCATGAGTGCTCATAAGGCCTGAGTATTGGATTAAACCCACGCTCACTTGTATCACTTCATGGAATCTATCTCGAGTGATCGTGAGATGATAATATCATATAAGTCTTCAAAACAAGATATATGGGTTGTTGACTGTGAGTTGGTTGTATATTGATAGTGCGAAACCGCATTAGTAACTTGATGTTATAAAACGCACTATTGTGTATGATTTAACAAATAGTTAGTACAAGCATATATTGTCGAAGTTTATCTATTCCTTTTAGTCCTTTGACGATTAAAAGTGATATCTTGGGCCCCTCGATGATTTTTTTTTGACTTATGTGTTGGGCCCGATCATAACTCAATTGATGTGTTCGATTAAGTTCTATGTCAAACAAATTGTAAATCGAGAAACCAACTACTGGACAATAAGTATGACGTTGTTCCATGTATTTGTCCAGCTAATATCTTGTAGAACAGAGGAGTATATGATCCTTTATCTAAATGGCATGTCAGGTTTTGACAGAGGCTTTTAAGAGCTATGATTACTAGTCGGTTCCCGAATTTGTACTGGAAGCTATGGTTATTAGACTTATCGAAGTGGGAGACGGTTGAATAAGGTGTCTAAATCCATAACAATAATTGGTATGTACTTGACCTGAGAGTAGCATGGTCCATTTGGGTTGCATTTCCCCAGAGCAATTTGTAAGAATGGACTTTTGGAGAAGAGGTTATGTATGATTTATTAATATATTATATGTTCTAATGTATTAATATGAAATCATATTATCTAATTAGTATTGTTCATGAATTAATTTGGAATTAATCCAGTGATCAAAAGAGACTAATTAAATGTACGGGGATTGATTTGGTAAATCAATCATTCTTATGGTGTGGGCTTATGGTTATTTAGGATGGGCTAAACCAATATGGTAGTCCATGGAGGTTTAACCCATGGATCTGAAGTAATATGAAAAGTCATGCCCAATAGGGTTTACATGGATGTAACCCTAGACTTTGCCACACTATATAAGAAGCCCCAAAGCTCCTAAAATCGGCACTAGTGGTTCAAGGAGTTCATAAGAGCCGATTTTTGTGCTAAAAAATATTTCTCAAGTCCTCCATTGTTGTTGGTGTTTTGTGAAGCATTTGAGGCATCATATTTGGGGTGCTAGGATCTTAAAGGTCCAAGTGAACAAGGTACAAGAAAAGGTAAGTCATCTAACTAGTTTTTATTATTCAAGTACCTATGATTTGTATGCTAGTTAGGACAATGCTTTGGAAAAATCAAACTGCATGTATAATTAGAGAAAACAAAGATCTAAAGCATTTAGGGGTGTATGTGCACCATAAGGTTGTTAGATTGCTCAAAACCCTTCACTTATAAGGCGCAATTGGTTGGGAAGGGCTTTACTCAAACTCCTGGAGTTGACTCTGACGAGACCTTCTCACCAGTAGCGAAGATCAAGTCTATAAGGGTTATGCTAGCCATAGTTGCGTTTTATGATTATGAAATATGGCAGATGGATGTCAAAACCGCTTTCCCTATTGGGAAGTTGGCTGAAGATGTTTACATGAGTCAGCCAAAGGGTTTTGTTGATGTGAAGTACCCTAATAGAGTGTGTAAGCTTGAGAAATCCATCTATAGATTAAAACAAGCGTCTCGTAGATGGAATCTTTGTTTCAATGAGAAAGTCAAAGAGTTTGTTTTTTCGAGAAGCTAGGATGAGTCTTGCGTATATGTCAAAGCTAGTGGGAGTAGAGTTAGCTTTCTCGTATTGTATGTGGATGACATACTGCTCATAGGAAATGAAATCCTAACCTTGTAGGAGGTTAAGTCCTGGCTTGGGAAGTGCTTCGCTATGAAGGACCTCAGGGAAGCTGATTACATTTTAGGGATAAGGAAATTGACAAATAGGAATAAAAGACAAATAGGACTAAGTAAAAGTACCTACTTGGACAAGGTGTTGAAACTTTTCAACATGGAGAATTCGAAGAAATGAGAATTGTCTATCCAGAGCAATACCAAACTGAGTAATACTCAGATTCCGAGTACTGATGCCGAAATGGTATATATGAGTCGAGTACAATATGCTTTCGTCGTTGGCTCGATTATGTATGCTATGACACGTACTTGACCTGATGTGGCTTTTGCTTTGAGCATAGTTACTCGATATCAAGAGAATCCTGGTAGATCTCACTGGATAGAAGTAAAGAACATTCTTAAGTACCTACAAAGGACTAAGGATTGGGTCCTTAACCTCGGTGGGAGCCATGACTTGAGAGTGACAGGGTATAGTGATGCCAATTTTCAGACCGACCGAGATAATTTTCGGTCTCAGTCGGCTGGGTATTGTAACACCCGTCAAAATTAGATCAATACCAATCACGTGTGATTATGGCAATCATGTAATGTGATTTTTGTTAAAATAGTAACATGATAAACTTACTATGTAATTCATGTTAAAGTATGAACTTTCATGATACAACCCAAAATATACGTTCATACAATTAAAAAAATATAGAGAACATCTAAATCTGACTTCGCATGAAGAAGTTATGATAAATTCTAACACTATAATGCCTTATAACAAGAGGAATTTAAAATAGACTTAGAATTAGCTATTGGAGTCTAAAAGAAAGTCGTATTACTCAGAATTACCTACGCGTGCATATAAAGAACGCCGAAAACAGATTTCATATGCAAAACTTATGGCCTTCCGAAGATGTCGCTGCGAGAAACCCTAAATTGACTGAACTCACGAGGTGAGCATAAAAACTCACGACGTGAGGAGTCAAACCGCCATATTTCGGATCTAGAAGGTGTGACGAGGCTGCGGGGGGCTAAGATCCAAACTCACGACGTGAATATTGAGATTTCACGACGTGAGGAGTCATTTTGCCACCTTCGGAAGCAATAAGACGGATGGCAAGTCTACGAAGAGATAAGCTTGAAACTCACGACGTGAACAATGAGTTTCTCATGTCGTGAGGGCCAAAAATCTTACTATAAATAGCAAGATCGACCCCAGCCATTCCTACACCTGAACTTCTTTCTCCTCTCTCCTTTGCTGAAGCCCTCTTGCATCCCGAGCCCCAACGACCTCGTACGCTGACCGTTTATGCTTAGATTACATAAAATCACGCTACTAAGGTGAGTTTCACGGCCCCACTTTCTAATATTTTTGGAAGAAAACGCATGCTAAATATTATATATACGTTATTATTATGTCTATATGATAGTATATTAGTATCAACGTAGATAGTTATAATAACCAGAATATAGTTATTACATATTTGAAAGTATACAACTATCGTAAAGTTGTTAGTATGCTATTGTTATAGTAGTATATTCATGTAGATCTTGAGTTATACTTAGGATTCTATATATATTTTGTGTGGGATATAGTTCTGAAGTTATATTCGGAAGTTCTATATGTTAAGTTATAAAGTATGTTGCTATTATTGGTTTTATGTGAAGATAAAACTTGGTATGTTATATGTTGTTATTGATAGTTTTATGTCAATATAAAACTAGGAACGTTATATGTTGTTATTATTGGTTTTGGGTCAAGATAAAACCTGGTTTTACTTCAAGATATAGCTGTTATACTGCCTAAATGTTATGAAGTTAGGAGTAATGTTTAAAAGCATAGTCTAGTGACTTAGGGTTTTAGACATGAAAATGCTTTTGTTGTTAGAGCTATAGGAAGCCGTCAAAGTCTACACGAGCTACCTCATTCATCAACTAAGATTGGGGATCTTAGTGAAAGTCCTGTGACATGTAACCGTTAATCCCGTGTGAGCGAGGAAGTCGTGTATGAATAAGATACGGGTTGACGACCCCACTCGTGGTTGTTAATTACAACCCTAGACAAGCGAGTGAAGATTCATTCCTTTTATTTTTATTCCGGCGTCGATGAAGCGTGCGGTGTTGTTCTCATGGTAAATCATGAGTCTATTGTTCTCATGGTAAATCATGAGTGTATTGTTTCTCATGGTAAATCATGAGTGTATTGTTTTGTCAGAGGTTTTGTTGTCAAGCAGCGGTTACAGACTCATGGTAGCAGGTTGTTAGAAGCATTATACTTTGTAGTTATACAAGTATTAATGTTAAGTATAAGTTTCCCTCTACTTATACCCTAGGTACTACTTATATTAAGTAGATAATTATACCTAGCACACATACTTGTATAGAATTGAAATAGATTTATACGTAGTGGTTTTTCTCGTATAGAATTGAAATAAGATTTATACATAACAACTCTCGTTTGTATGGAATTACAAACACTTATATTCATGGTATATGAGACTTATAGGTAAACTACTTATTTGGTAAGTAAACTTTTATACCTAACATATATACTAAATGTTGGAGAGTCAAAATGATACTTTTAAAACTATACTTTTGAGCTTGGAAAAAGTATTATTTTTATATGGAGTCAAAACCTGTGGACTCACCAACTTTATGTTGACATATTTTTAAATGCATGTGTTTTCAGGAAGTTGATAACTATGATACGAGAAATGACGTTACACTACCCGGTGTTTCCGCCGACGGCCGGGGTGTGACAGATTGGTATCAGAGCTATTAACTATAGTGAATTAGTACTTTCTTAGGAAAGCACGACTATAGTTTAGGGCTTACTCTGTTAGGTTTAGGTATATCCCTTAACCTACAAATATAAAGTATTAGTAATTATACTACTGAAGGACTACTTACGGGAGCGGTGGCAAGGATAGACATGTCGATTTGGGTTGCTGGATTTCAGAACGACTATATGCTAAAATGATCCTGCCCTTTCGACTGTCCTGACTGGCCGGTGCCTTATCAGCTAGACCTGAAGTAACAAACAATAATTAATAATACCCATGAATACAACAAACAGAAAGATATAGAGTTATGTATGAACTCAGTCCCGCGATGAGAACACATGTATATAACCTAAAAATATAGAAAACCCAAACCCTCGGTAAGAATTCAACGCAAGGTTTTAGGTTAAACTACTTAGTCGAGTTTTATTGTACATGGGCCGAACCACAACTAAACGTAGACTGATCACCTATGTTTAATTTTGGTCAGACTGATGCACAACTAAACTTGGATACGTTGTTTGATAGACTAAAACACCTGAAGATTCTAGAAGATTAAAGATAGGTCTCAGATCAAGATACCATCAACTCGGAGTACAAGAAGACGATGTTCCGAAGACAATATTTAGGACTCGGTATGGTCATTCAGATTTCTTACTTATGCCTTTAGATTGACCAACGATCCAACAATGTTCTAGGACCTCATGAATAGTGTTTGCAAACCGTACTTGGATAAATTTGTGATAGTAGTTATCGATGATATATTGATATATTTACAAACCAAGGAAGAACATGGTCAACACTTGCAAATAATCTTGAAACTACTAAGAAAAGAAAATTTGTACGCCAAGTTCTCCGAATGTGAATTTTGGATTAGAGAAGTACAATTTTTAGAACATGTAGTTAGCAATAAAGGGATTCATGTCCAACCCTCCAAGTTTGAAGCAATCAGGAATTAGGAAGCACCAAAGACGCCAACAGAAGTGCATCAATTCTTAGGACTTTCTGGCTATTACTGTAAATTCATAGATAGTTTCTCCAAAATATCCAAGCCACTTACAACACTAACCCAGAAGAATATGAAGTTCAACTGGGAAGATAAACAAGAAGTAGCTTTTCAGAAACTAAAGCAAATGTTGTGTAGTGCACCAATCCTATCCCTTCTAAAGGGGACAGAAGATTTTGTCGTATACTGTGACGCATCAAATCAAGGATTGGGATGTGTGTTGATGCAAAGAGGAAAAGTTATCACCAATGCATCACGACAGCTTAAGGTGCATGAGAATAATTACACTACCCATGACCTTGAATTGGGAGCTGTAGTTTTTGCACTGGGAATTTGGAGACATACAATTTGCCAGAGAACATATATACCTTATGTCCCGAGCCATAAATAACCCACGAGACAACTCGGAAGACTGCAAATTAAGGATCGATTAAAGGCAGCACGTGATCATCAAAAGAGCTATGCTGACGTAAGACGTAAGCCTTTAGAATTCCAAGTTAGAGATAAAGTAATATTGAAGGTCTCTCCATGGAAAACCGTGACTCGATTTGGGAAACAAGGCAAACTAAACCCACAGTATATAGGACCTTTGAAATTCTTGCAAGAATTGGTTTTGACGCATACCAACTCAAGTTACCTCAAGAGATAAGCCGTATACACAATATTTTACCCAACTAATTAACTTTTCCCCATCCACAAGATAAATTTCGGGACGAAATTATTCTAACAGGGGTGAGAATGTAACACCCGTCAAAATTAGATCAATAACAATCACATATGATTATGCCAATCATGTAATGTGATTTTTGTTAAAATAGTAATGTGATAAACTTACTATGTAATTCATTTTAAAGTATGAACTTTCATGATACAACCCAAAATATACGTTCATACGATTACAAAAATATAGAGAACATCTAAATCTGACTTCGCATGAAGAAGTTATGATAAATTCTAACGCTATAATGCCTTATAACAAGAGGAATTTAAAATAGACTTAGAATTAGCTATTCGAGTCTAAAAGAAAGTCGTAGCACTCAGAGTTACCTACGCGTTCATATAAAGAACGCCGAAAACGGAGTTCGTATGCAAAAGTTATGGCCTTATGAAGATGTAGCTGTCAGAAACCCTAAATTGAATGAACTCACAAGGTGAGCATAAAAACTCACGACGTGAGGAGTCAAACCACCATATTTTGGATCTAGAAGGTGTGACGAGGCTGCGGGGGGATAAGATACAAACTCACAACGTGAATATTGAGATTTCACGACGTGAGGAGTCATTTTGCCACCTTCGGAAGCTACAAGACGGATGGCAAGTCTACGAAGAGATAAGCTTGAAACTCACGACGTGAACAATGAGTTTCTCACGTCGTGAGGGCCAAAAATCTTACTATAAATAGCAAGATCGACCCCAGCCATTCCTACACCTGAACTTCTTTCTCCTCTCTCCTTTGCTGAAGCCCTCTTGCATCCCGAGCCCCAACGACCTCGTACGCTGACAGTTTATGCTTAGATTACATAAAATCAAGCTACTAAGGTGAGTTTCACGGCCCCACTTTCTAATATTTTTGGAAGAAAACGCATGCTAAATATTATATATACGTTATTATTATGTCTATATGATAGTATATTAGTATCAACGTAGATAGTTATAATAACCAGAATATAGTTATTACATATTTGAAAGTATACAACTATCGTAAAGTTGTTAGTATGCTATTGTTATAGTAGTATATTCATGTAGATCTTGAGCTATACTTAGGATTCTATATATATTTTGTGTGGGATATAGTTCTGAAGTTATATTCGGAAGTTCTATATGTTAAGTTATAAAGTATGTTGCTATTATTGGTTTTATGTGAAGATAAAACTTGGTATGTTATATGTTGTTATTGATAGTTTTATGTCAATATAAAACTAGGAACGTTATATGTTGTTATTATTGGTTTTGGGTCAAGATAAAACCTGGTTTTACTTCAAGATATAGTTGTTATACTGCCTAAATGTTATGAAGTTAGGAGTAATGTTTAAAAGCATAGTCTAGTGACTTAGGGTTTTAGACATGAAAATGCTTTTGTTGTTAGAGCTATAGGAAGCCGTCAAAGTTTACACGAGCTACCTCATTCATCAACTAAGATTGGGGATCTTAGTGAAAGTCCTGTGACATGTAACCGTTAATCCCGTGTGAGCGAGGAAGTCATGTATGAATAAGATACGGGTTGACGACCCCACTCGTGGTTGTTAATTACAACCCTAGACAAGCGAGTGAAGATTCGTTCCTTTTATTTTTATTCCGGCGTCGATGAAGCGTGCGGTGTTGTTCTCATGGTAAATCATGAGTGTATTGTTCTCATGGTAAATCATGAGTGTATTGTTTTGTCAGAGGTTTTGTTCTCAAGCAGCGGTTACGGACTCATGGTAGCAGGTTGTTAGAAGCATTATACTTTGTCGTTATACAAGTATTAATGTTAAGTATAAGTTTCCTCCTACTTATACCCTAGGTACTACTTATATTAAGTAGATAATTATACCTAGCACACATACTCATATAGAATTGAAATAGATTTATACGTAGTCGTTTTTCTCGTATAGAATTGAAATAAGATTTATACGTAGCAACTATCATTTGTATGGAATTACAAACACTTTATATTCATGGTATATGATACTTATAGGTAAACTACTTATTTGGTAAGTAAACTTTATACCTAACATATATACTAAATGTTGGAGAGTCGAAATGATACTTTCAAAACTATACTTTTGAGCATGGAAAAAGTATTATTTTTATATGGAGTCAAAACCTGTGGACTCACCAACTTTATGTTGACGTATTTTTAAATGCATGTGTTTTCAGGAAGTTGATAACTATGATACGATAAATGACGTTACACTGCCCGGTGTTTCCGCCGACGGCCGGGGTGTGACAGGTATTTACCTTGAATGGAGGAGTAGTGACTTGCAAAAGTTCCAAGAAGGAGACCGTAGATGATTCAACGTGCGAGTCAGAGTACATAGCAACGAGCGAAGCGTCGAAGGAGGCAATATGCATAAAGAACTTCATTGAAGACCTTGGAGATGTACATGCCATAAAGGAGCTTATGGAAAATTTCTGTGATAACTAGGGTGCGATCGCCTTAACCAAGGAATCGATGGATCATGGTAGATCCAGGCATATACACAGAAAATACCACTTCATCAGACATCGAGTAGAAGAGGGACTCCTCGTAGTAAAGAGGGTATTGTCAGAGGAGAACCCAGAAGATCGCCTTACGAAGGTACTGAGTTAGGTTAAGGACTTGCAGCATGCTAGGAGTTTTGGGCTGAAGAATGATATTAGTTTTAAGAATTAGATATTTAGAAACTTGTAATAGATAAAATGTAAGTGACATTTCATGATTAAATAAAGGATTTTTATTTATTAGTAATGTTACTATCTTATGTCAATTGTTTACTATTGTTTCACTTTTGCATGTTTTGACTTCTTGAATAATAGGATTATTCAAACTTTCCACAATCGATCATACTTTGGAAGTAGGTATTGAGGAAAGACTGTCATGAATTGGCTTGTAGATTGTCTAAGCGTTTAGACATAGCAAAAATTTGCTACAACGTTCATGAGTGCTCCTGAAATAAGATTTGAGTATTGGATTAGACCCACGCTCACGTGAATCACTTCATGGAATTTATCACGAGTGATTGTGAGACGATAATATCATATAGTTTTTAAACCGAGATATATGAGTTGTTGTTTAACAGTTGTTTGTGCATTGATAATGCATAAACGTATCAGTAACTTGATGTTATAAAACGTGTTGTTGTGTATCATTTAATGAGTAAATAGTACAAGCATATAAGTCAAAGTTTATATGTTCCTTTTATCCTAAGAGGTTTAAAAGCGATATCTTGGGCCCCTCGATGATTTGGTGTTGACTTATGTGTCGGTCCCGGTCATGACTGAATTGATGTGTTCAATTAAGTTCTATGTCAAGCTATTCAGAAATTAGGAAACAAATAGCTGGACAATGAGTATGACTCCATTCCATGTCTTTGTACACATGATATCTTGAAGAATAGAGGACTGTATGATCCCTTATCTAAAGGACGCGTCATTGACTAGGTCAGAGTTCGACAACGGCTATTGAGAGCTACAATTGCTAATCGGATCTTGAAGTTACATTGGCAGTTATAGTTACTAGACTTATCCAAGTGGGAGACTATTGCATTACGTGTCTAAGCTCATAACTATAATTGGGATGTACTTGACCCAATAGTAGCATGGTCCTTTTGGGTTGCCTTCACACTGGTGACTAGACAGGATGACTGTTAAGGAGAGAGACTGATTTAATATTAAGAATGATAAATTGGGGCATTAATATGATTTATTAATATATTATAAGAAGAATGTATTAATTAGGAATCAGATTATTAATTAGTATTTAATCATAAATTAATTTGGAATTAATTTTGGGATTAAATGAACTGATTAAAAGTACAGGGGCTGTTTTTTCATTATTTGATAGTTGAGGCTTTGGACCATTGGATCACTCATATTAGGGATAGGCCAAAAATCCTAGAAGGATCTAGGAGTTTTCGTCCAAGGCCTAAGGAAAGGAGGTCGATGGACTTGCTTAGGCCCTAAGTTAAGGAATTAGGGTTTCCACCCTGAAAACCTAGCTAGCCTCAAGTATAAATAGACCCCTTAGGCTCTAGATTTTGTCCAACCCTTGGAGAAATCCTAGAATAGCCGATTTTTGGAGCAAGCTACCCTCTCTCCTCTTTCTCATATTCATTCTCTCACCCAAGTGTGTTTGTGAGCCATTAGAGGTACTACATTTGTGGTACTTGTTTTCAAGAGCAATGGGAATTTAAGAAACTAGTTGTTATTACTGTTGGATTAGGTGTTTAAGCCCATAACTATAATTGGTATGTACTTGACCCGATAATAGCATGGTCCATTTTGGTTGTAACACTCTGGAACAATTTGATAAGATGGATATTTGAGGAAGAGGTTATTGTGATTTATTAATATATTATAAGTGTAATATATTAATTGAGAAATCACATTATTTAATTAGTACTGATATTAATTTAGTGATCAGAAGAAAATGATTAAAGATACAGGGACTGATTAGGTAAATCAGTAATACTTCTAGTTGGACACATGACTCATGTTGATTAGAGTTGGACTAAATCTATGTGAGAGTCCAAGATGGTTTAGCCCAAAAGATCTAAGAAATATGAAGAGTCATTAGGGTTTGCATGGTTGTAATCCTAAGCTATAAAAGAATTCCTAACACCCTAAAATCGCCCCCCCCCCATGCACACTAGAGTTGTAGTTAGCCGATTTTGATCTCCCAAACCTCTCACTCAAGTCAATTCTCTTGTTCTTGGTTTGTTATAAGACATTTGAGGCATCACACTTGAGGTGCTAGACTCCTAAATGTCAAATACAAGCAAGCTACTACACAAGGTAATCTTCTAACTGTTTTTATGATTCAAATGTTACCTTGCATGCTAGTTTAGGCTTTATGCATTGGGAAAACAATGTTGCATGTATAATTAGAGAAAACTTAAATCTAAAGCATTGGGGTTGTATGTGCACCATAGGAATGTTAGAGTAAATAAAGCCCATCAATTACTACATATCTACAAAGGTATGCATTCTAATCTTTGATTTGCAATTTTCGAAAATAGTAGATGCATAGGTTTTCTTTTGTGTTCATTTGTTGTATGTCTAATAGAGAAAATAGAGATCCAAAACTAGGGTTGCATGCACACATAGGATTGTTCGTATAAAACCCATCATTGATAGAAAAATGCACACATTCCAATAATATATTATAAAAAAGTGTGTTTTCCATGGGTAGCATATGATTCATGTTTTTACATATACAAAGTATTTTGCTTTTATACTTTAAGTTAATACTTTTAACTTGACCATTATCCTATCAAACCCTTTTGGTAACTTCATTCAAAACACAAAAAGGCGGTGATGGTGGTAAGCTATGAGCTTTTAAAACCAACCTCGTTAGGAATCAAAGAAACCTCCTTAAACCTCCCTTATATAATTAGAGTGGGTGGGCCTAGTCGCGGTAAGACTGATAATGTTTTATTAAACATGTGAGAACACAATGTTGTGTGTGTTTATATATATATATATATATATATATATATATATATATATATATATATATATATATATATATATATATATATATACTCTTGCAACATATATAGGTAAATTTAAACATTTTAAATTTAAATGTTCTTTATTAATTCAAATTAAACATAAGATGATGCAATGTCAATAATTAATATTCAAATTTATAATCCCTATTATAAACAATAATTAAATAATATAGGTATTATCTAAAATTCAAAAAAAATCTTTAGGTTTGTTTATTGCAAGAGAAGTTAAAAAATTTGTGGAGAAAGTAATGGTTCGTAGGGGCCACATCAGGCAAGGCGCACCATTCCTTAGAGACAGAGTGACGTGCATGGTCGATGTCCAAGTTTCAATTTCGATTTTCATTTATAGGGTTGTGGTCATTAAACCATATCTTAGGGCACAATTAACATACAAAACGACCATATAAAATGAAAAAAAAATGCACAGTAAAACCCTAAATACGAAAAACTATAAGAACAAGCAAGATTTAATTCAAACCAATTTGGATCTAGTAGTGCAAACAATTATGAAATAAGTTTTTACTCTTATACCAGTGTTAGGTTTTGGGGCATTCTGCACACACGATCATGGTAGCAGAAGACTTTAACAAAAATCCTATGTATTCATGCAACCTTTTAAATTTAAGTGTTCTTTATTACTTCAAATTAAAAATATGATGATACAATGTTAACAATTAATATTAACTTAATATTCAAATTTATGATCCCTATTATAAAAAATAATTAAATAATGTAGGTATTATCCAAATATCAAAAAATCTTTATGTTTTTTTTCTTGCAAGACAAGTTAGGAAATCTGTAGAGAAAGTTAGTGTTCCAAGGGACCATATCGGCAAGGGCACACCGTTCCATAGAGAAAGAGTGTCGTGCCTTGAAGATGTCCAAGTTCCAATTTCGATGTAACATCCCAAAATATCAAGAGTAGAGTTGAAGGGCAAAAAGAGTAAATTGGGAGAGAGTGACTCGGCGAGTCCATGGATGGACTCGGCGAGTAGAGTCGCGATTTGGTCGCGTGTTAAGTAGCCGACTCGGCGAGTAGGCGCTGAGTGGAGAAAACCCTAATTCGCGGGGTTAAGCCCTATATAAAGAACATTATGTTTCCTTCCCAGCCTCTTTATCACCCCTTGAGTCCCAGAAACCCTAATTTCGTGGAGGAACCCCATTGTTGAGCAAATTGGAGCTTAGAGAGGTGGTTGTTGAAGAGATCTTAGAGAAGAAGAGGCTTGGAGCAAGGGGCTTTGCTTGGAATTGAGTTTCATTGCAGTTGGGGCGTTCTTCTGAGGTAATATCTCGTTTTTGAGCTGCTATTTCCTAGATGCATCATTTTGGGGGTGTTAGAGATCATATCTTTGGATGTATTGGAGTTTAGAGGTTAGATCTGAGGTTGCTACCTCGGATCTGGAATGGAGAAGGGTTGGAATGCATGAAAGTCCCTGTTTGTGAGTGGTTGATGGAGCTATTTTGTCCCAAACCTTAGCCCTAATGTGAAATTGCATAGGTCTCTTTGGATTCACGTAAAGTTTGCCACTTTACGTGATCGATGAGTTGTAGGAGGCTAGATCTATGTTTTGGATCAATTGCATGTCCTGGAATGCTTCGGTATGGATTCAAACCGGTGGTACTCGGCGAGTCACATGGGTGGACTCGACGAGTTGCTTGAAGATAAGCTGGAACTCGACGAGTTGGATGAAGATGGCCTGGAACTCGGCGAGTTATATGAACAACTCGGCGAGTAGGTTGAAGATAGCCTCAGACTCGGCGAGTCTGTTGTTGGACTCAGCGAGTCTTGTCGAAGAGTCCCAATATTTTCTGGTTGAGTCGAGAATCGCCGAGTCAAGGGATGACTCGGTGAGTTGTGTGCGAGTGGATTCAGAGTTGTGGGACTCGGCGAGTCTCGGGGTGATTCGGCGAGTTGAGTCGCGGACTGGGGAAGTTCTGAGCATGGGAACTCGACGAGTCGACGGGTTGACTCGGCGAGCAGGGTCAACCAGGAGGGTTGACTTTGACTGAGGACTTTGACTTTGACCATGAGTTGACCGTTGACTTTTAGGGCTTAGTCAGCGATGTGGCCTTTGGGCCAAGAGAGGGGTAAAATAGTCTTTTACCCTTAAGAGGGTGCCATGAGAGGGTTGATTCTAGTCTCGAGAGTTATATTCATGAGAGTATATGCGTTACGTGTTAGGCGGTGGCGAGTTCGAGATTTAAGTGTGGGGATATCTGCTTTCTGCTTGCCAGGTGAGTCTTCTCACTATACTTTACCTTGAGTAGGTAACCAGAGTTATGTGATAGAGTATTTGTATGCTATGTATGTTATGTGTTGAACTGCATTATTTCTATGTGATTTATGTTGTGCATGTTTTCAGAGTTGGAACCGGAGGGTTCCTAGAGTTAGAACCGGAAGGTTCACAGAGTTAGAACCAAAGGGTTCAAAGAGCAGGGTCCACAGACCCACAGAGTTATAGCCTCGAGTGGCTAATATGTGTTATGTGTGGTATTTTGGGGAACTCACTAAGCTTCGTGCTTACAGTGTTTTGTTTTATGTATGTGGTGCAGGTTTCTTTCAGGATCACGGGACGACACCGGCTTGATTGTACACACCAGAGAAAGTGTCATGTTTTGAGGATCCTGGTTTTCTATACAAGTGAAAATGGAGTCATGTTTTGTAATTCGATTATGAATGAGATTTTAAACAAGTGTTTCTAAGAATTAAACGACTATTTTTAAATGAAAAATTGTTTGAAATTTTCGGTGTTACAAGTTGGTATCAGAGCCTTGGTTTGAGGGATTCGGATGCGCCTTCGGGTAAATCTGGACTCAAGCTGAGGAAGTAAGAAAAGTTTTCAAAAGAAATGAATTTCTGAAAGTGAATAAGATTTCAAGGAGAAAGCGAGAAAGAGCAGTGTGTACAATCAGCCAGAGCCCGAACGGTGATTTCCCAAAATACTCTTACTTTTGTGTTATGAGATATTTATGATGCACTTTATGAGATATTATTGCATGCTAGAGACAGGCTAGGTATTTCATATCTTAGGACTAGAGTGGCCTGATTTGTGATGCCTTAGCCTAGGACTTGTTGTTATATGTGTTATGCTTTTGAGTATGTGATGAGTGAGAGTATCCAGTTAGAACCCATGAGGGGTAGAGTTACAGAGTTCGGTGGTACTTTCGAGGATGAGATGAGAAAGTGGAGTTATCACCGAGAGTGAGTTCTATGTATTCTTCGATGCTCGAATGCTGCTTGCTTTGTGCTTTGTGGAACTCTCGATGATGGGAGTCAGCTACCAAGTGAATATGACGATATTCGGGAGGTAGATGGCTGGCATCATTATGAGCTCTTCAGCAGCTGATAGCAAAGAAGTAGGAGGACCAAGGAAGAGCCTAGGGAGTAACCTTAGCCAGATAAGTGCGCTGGTAGGGTAGAGAATTTCGCTGGGGAGCGAGCACCCGCGATGGGATTGGTGAAAGAGCAGGTCGAGCAGCTACTTAGGAGCTCTGGGATGGTCCATGTGGAAAGTATGGGTAGATGTGGCAGGTAGTATGGGCCCGTACTACTGAAAGCAGAGGACCCATACTTAATACAGGGAGTATTTTGAAGGTTCTAAGGAGCGGATTGAGGAGTGATGTTATGGTTCGAGTACCATACATCGGAGCGGATTGAGGAGTGATGTTATGGTTCGAGTACCATACATCGGAGTGGATTGAGGAGTGATGTTATGGTTCGAGTACCATACATCGGAGCGGATTGATGAGTGATGTTATGGTTCGAGTACCATACATTGGAGCGGATTGATGAGTGGTGTTATGGTTCGAGTACCATACATCAGAGCAGATTGATGATTGATGTTATGGTTCGAGTACCATACATCGGAGCGGATTGAGGAGTGATGTTATGGTTCGAGTACCATACATCGGAGCGGATTGAGGAGTGATGTTATGGTTCGAGTACCATACATCGGAGCGGATTGAGGAGTGATGTTATGGTTCGGGTACCATACATTGGAGTGGATTGATAAATGGTGTTATGGTTCGGGTACCATACATCGGAGCGGACTAAGGAGTGATGGTACGGTTCGAGTACCGTACGCCGGAGCATATTGAGAAGAGATGTCATGGAATGAGTACCATGGTTCGTAGGGAATGATGCTTGTGGTTCTCCGGCTATCCGGTCATGTTTGAGTTCGAAGAGGCATCCCTTGAGAGGGAGATCGAGAGCCTCTTAGAGTATTTTAGTAAGGAGTCAGTGAGAAGGGAGAATTTCGATCTGAGTTGAGCGATCAGTCGATAAAGGAGATGTCACCTTCTATGATCTGGGTGGTATTGATTATGTTCGTGTGCAAAATATGAGAAGCATGATGTTTAAGTTTTGGGTTTGGGGGTAAAACCCTGCAGGTCGTCATTGATGATGATTTCCCACCAGAGTATCAGGTAGCATGTGTGCCGCGAGGCAGTGATCTATCATGATCAGATAGTCAGTTGGGACTGAGATAGTCAAGGACCACATTACACCTATTTGAGTATAGTAGGATGTATTGTAGTGGTATCAGTGGGGAGTTCAGTCGAGTTTAGCAGTGCAGAGAGTTTTTATCTATGTTAGGTATTGAGTATGGGAGTGGGTCTCTGTTCTTGGGATGAACCCGGTGTTGGAGCGTTGGTTGATGAGTTGAGGTGAAGGGTACGATGATTTTGTGGTTCAGTCTATGAGCCAGGGATGTTATTGAGCAGTTGAGTTGATTGGTGCTAGATTGGTACGAGATTTGGAACGACTAGGGGCAATCGTGTCGAGAAGTTCTTGAGGAGTCCATCAGAGGTTCAGAGTATATGAGGTCGATTGATTTCCTTAAAGGGGATTATCGGGCGTTGTGTAGCACTTTCCAGGGGCAGGTGTGATTTTGCTGGTGAAAATAGTTGTGGGTTGGTTGTGTGCTAATTGGTGATGGTTCGAACCCTGAGTGGGTGAGAACCGGGTACCGTATGTAAGAAAGCAGAGATTTGCCAAGAGTAGTTATAAGTGGAGTATAGAGATCTGCGGGAAGTACTTGTTTGAGAAGGATGAATGTCTCCACGGCAGGTGTTTAATGGTCAGGAACCTGGTAGTGGTCAATGTTGTTAGAGAATGATTGGGCAGCCAACTCCTGGGTCGGTATGCGTATCCTTGCTTTGATTTTGAGCGGTGGGAAAAAGGGTTTCGGAGAATTATCAGCGTATTTCGTAGCGCTAGCGTTTTCTCGTATTCCAATTGAGAAATTGGATACACCGAAGTTGCATTTTGGGAAAAATGTAGATCTAATTATGGGGTTCAGAGGAAATGTATTATTGTATCTATATGATGCTTGGGGGCAGGAGATCAGTGGTTGTGGCAGGATCTTGTGATGATTCTGTTGGGATATTCCGAGGTATCCGGGTATGATATCTTTATTTCGGGGTTACTTGTGGTATATCAGGTATCTATGGATCTAGTGGGAGCCCTTCGAGTATGGGCATCCAGGGAGATTATTTAAGGAAGTGGATCTTCGCAAGGGTGGGCATTTGATATGTCGATTGTCTTCAGAGTTTGTGATGCATATTCGAGCCGAGTATGGGTAGCTGCCTATGATAGTCTGCGGAGCATGAGCTAGTGGGGTCAGAGGGTGTTGTGATACTGCGGGGAGCCGTAGTACTCACTAGTCAGAGGGTGTTGTGATACTGCGGGGAGCCGTAGTACTCACTAGTCAGAGGGTGTTGTGATACTGCGGGGAGCCGTAGTACTCACTAGTCAGAGGGTGTCGTGATACTGCGGGGAGCCGTAGTACTCACTAGATGGCAAGAGAATGTGATGATGGAATGTTCTCCGATCAGTGTATGATGTGGAAGAGTTTTGGGCTTGATTAGCCCTAGTATTGAGTTTTGGAGCCTGGGTGTTGAACCGGGGGCGAGACTAGGGTCTCCGTCTCTGTCGGGAGATGCAGCGAGATGCGCAAGGGATATGCGCACCAGAAACCAAAGATCAGAGTTGAGACGATCTTCGGTTGGATTGTATTTTTCTCGCATGAGGAAAAGAGAATTTCGTGACTTGCGTATCACTGGGCCGGGATAGTGGTCACGGGGAGGAAGTTAGTGGGGTATTTGGATCATGATATGGGTGACCTTTGGAGGCTCAACTGTGGAGTCAAAAGCTGACCTGGTGCTCAGTCTCGAAGAGGGATATGAGAAATGAGCTAGAGCTTATCATGATGATGTCTGAGGACACTTCAGAGCGAGCGAATGATTCAGACGCTCGAAGACATGCTTCGGGCATGTGTATTAGATTTCGGAGGGAGTTGTGGCACGTATTTATCCTTGGTTGAGTTATCCTATATCAACAGCCATCATTAGTGCATTGGTATGCCACCCTTTGAGCTGTTGTATGGGAGGAGGGGTCGGACCCTCATTTGCTGGGGAGAGGTAGCGCATGGACCCGAGAGTCCTTGCGAGCAGATCCAGAGAAAGGGAAGAGAAAGGTATGTAAGGTTGGCAAGTGGATTTCCCTGGGTAAGGGAAGAGAAAGGTATGTAACCCCCGGGGGGGGGGGGGAAGTGTTGGTTCACGGAAGTGAAAGTAGTAGTGAGAATGGATGATTTGGAGTATGGTGGTTGAGCACTGTGTCTGTGACAGTGGTATGGAATGACATCATGATGGGATGTCTGCTGAGGACGCGGAAGGGATTCCGCGGGTGTAGAGCCAAGAGTCTCAGGATGGATGCAGGGAGGGAGTCTGGGACTCCCAGCTTGATTCTGATCAGGGTATTGGATATGTGCTAGTGGTTCATCTTGGGGGATGTTGGAGGATATCATCAGTGTATCGGGTTTTCCCAACCTGAGGGTGCTGGAGCAAGTTCAGCATGCGTATGTGATTGCAAGAGGACAACTCGTGGGAGTTGCTCTGAGATTGAGAATAGGTCTTTCCGTCATCACGGAATGGATAGAGTGGGATTCGGATCGGGGATCCGATGGTTCATGGCTTTCTAGCCTTATGGGTCGAGTGATTGTTGAGATTTGGGGCAGTGATGCTTCATGGGTAATTCTTGATTGTTGAGTGTGATTCTCAGAGGGTACAGCCGGTGCCCGGTTTGAGACGGTGGTCAGGACACCGCAAGGAAAGAGGAAGTGAGTTCGAGTTCGATGGTTATGCTTGAGGAACCTGGTCCAGTTAAGGCCAGGTGGCGCGTCGTGGGAGTATTTTGGAGTTGAGTAGCCGTAGGCTTCGAGGACGAAGCCGAATTTAAGTGGGGGAGAATTTTAACATCCTGAAATATCAAGAGTAGAGTTGAAGGGCTAAAAGAGTAAATTGGGAGAGAGTGACTCAGCGAGTCCATGGATGGAATCAGCGAGTAGAGTCGCGATTTGGTCGCGTGTTAAGTAGCCGACTCGGCGAGTCAATGAGATGGACTCGGCGAGTAGGTGCTGAGTGGAGAAAACCCTAATTCTCGGGGTTGAGCCCTATATAAAGAACATTATGTTTCCTTCCCAGCCTCTTTATCACCCCTTGAGTCCCAGAAACCCTAATTTCATGGAGGAACCCCATTGTTGAGCAAATTGGAGCTTGGAGAGGTGGTTGTTGAAGAGATCTTAGAGAAGAAGAGGCTTGGAGCAAGGGGCTTTGCTTGGAATTAAGTTTCATTGCAGTTGGGGCGTTCTTCTGAGGTAATATCTCGTTTTTGAGCTGCTATTTCCTAGATGCATCATTTTGGGGGTGTTAGAGATCATATCTTTGGATGTATTGGAGTTTAGAGGTTAGATCTGAGGTTGCTACCTCAGATCTGGAATGGAGAAGGGTTGGAATGCATGAAAGTCCCTGTTTGTGAGTGGTTGATGGAGCTATTTTGTCCCAAACCTTATCCCTAATGTGAAATTTCATAGGTCTCTTTGGATTCACATAAAGTTTGCCACTTTACGTGATGGATGAGTTGTAGGAGGCTAGATCTATGTTTTGGATCAATTGCATGGCCTGGAATGCTTCGGTATGGATTCAGACCGTTGGTACTCGGCGAGTCACATGGGTAGACTCGACGAGTTGCTTGAAGATAAGCTGGAACTCGACGAGTTGGAAGAACAACTTGGCGAGTTGGATGAAGTTGGCCTGGAACTCGGCGAGTTATATGAACAACTCGGCGAGTAGGTTGAAGATAGCCTTAGACTCGACGAGTCTGTTGTTGGACTCGGCGAGTCTTATCGAAGAGTCCCAATATTTTCTGGTTGAGTCGAGAATCGGCGAGTCAAGGTTTGACTCGATGAGTTGTGTGCGAGTGGACTCAGAGTTGTGGGACTCGACGAGTCTCAAGGTGACTCGGCGAATTGAGTCGTGGACTAGGGAAGTTCTGAGCATGGGACCTCGATGAGTCGACGGGTTGACTCGGCGAGCAGGGTCAACCAGGAGGGTTGACTTTGACTGAGGACTTTGACTTTGACCATGAGTTGACCGTTGACTTTTTGGGCTTGGTCAGCAATGTGGCCTTTGGGCCAAGAGAGGGGTAAAATATTCTTTTACCCTTAAGAGGGTGCCATGAGAGGGTTGATTCTAGTCTCGAGAGTTATATTCATGAGAGTATATGTGTTACGTGTTAGGCGGTGGCGAGTTCGAGATTTAAGTGTGGGGATATCTGCTTTCTGCTTGCCAGGTGAGTCTTCTCACTATACTTTACCTTGAGTAGGTAACCAGAGTTATGTGATAGAGTATTTGTATGATATGTATGTTATGTGTTGTACTGCATTATTTCTATGTGATTTATGTTGTGCATGTTTTCAGAGTTGGAACCGGAGGGTTCCTAGAGTTAGAACCGGAAGGTTCACAGAGTTAGAACCAGATGGTTCACAGAGCAGGGTCCACGGACCCACAGAGTTATAGCCTCGAGTGGCTAATATGTGTTATGTGTGGTATTTTAGGGAACTCACTAAGCTTCGTGCTTACAATGTTTTGTTTTATGTATGTGTTGCAGGTTTCTTTTAGGATCACGGGACGGCACCGGCTTGATTGTACACACCAGAGAAAGTGTCATGTTTTGAGGATCCTGGTTTTCTATACAAGTGAAAATGGAGTCATGTTTTGTAATTCGATTATGAATGAGATTTTAAACAAGTGTTTCTAAGAATTAAACGACTATTTTTAAATGAAAAATTGTTTGAAATTTTCGGTGTTACATTCGATTTTCAATTATAGGGTTATGATCATTAAACCCTAGCTTAAGGCACAAGTAAAACGGAAAACGGCCATATAAAACAAAATAAAACTATTGCAAACTAAAACCCTAAATACGAAAAACCCTAGCAACGAACATGATTTAATTCAAATCAGTTAGGATCTAGAGGTGCAAATAATTATGAAACAAGGATTTGATATCACTATTATGTTTTTGGAATTCTGAACACATGATCATGACAGCGACAGACTTTAACAAAAACCCTATGTGGTCATGCAACCTATAAGGATCTAAGTTTCATTCTATTATTGTAACTACTATATTAATAAGAGAATTAATATATACCTCTTTTATAGTTAGATATCTTCTTGCATGAGATCTTGTTCTTTCTACCTTACTTAGATGAGAGGATCCAAAGTATAATCCCTCTAATGGTATCACACAAGAATACCAAAAATAAATTTACAACACCCTACGAGATGGGAGGCTAAGAGCGAAAATTCAATTATCCCTAGAAGGGTTATGAAATTCATCAAGTGATAGGAAAAGGAAGAGTCGAAAGAAATATTGGATTTAGGATAACCTAGAGTTTGATCCCTAACTCCATATTTATAGACTCCTAGATGTTTAGTCTAAAAAAACTCTATAAAGTTTATATGAATTCCTCCACCCTATCCCTTAGAGTTATGGAATGTTCTAATTAATTAAACTTTTTAATCAATTAACATTCAACCCCTCTAATAATTAATTTATCAAAACGTGACAAATGAATAAACTAATTTCTCCTAAACTTTTTTTTCTTTTAATTGCTCAAATGGGACATGAGGGCAACCCAAAAGGATATTGTTATTATTAGAAATATTATCAATACTTAATAATCATGGACACTCTTTCCAACAATTTCATCTTCATCTGACGAAGAGAACAAGAGATATAATGTACACTTGTGTTATATGACATAATATGATACTGCAAGATGATGGTGTTGCGATATAGCACGTGCATCAACCTGATCCCCCCCCCCCCCCTCCAATAACGAAGCTGTTGACCTAGAATTACTACATAAATTATGCAACGCCGAAACTCACCATTTGCTTTGATCCGATATTTTTAATTACATTGATGTCTACATTCCATATTTAGATAAATAATTAATTTTAATTGTCGTTTTAGGATTTAATTGTCGTGTATTTTTTTATACTAGTTTCTTTTTTATTAAGAAATGTTATGTTTTTTTTTAATTTTCTAGTTTAAATTAGTAATAAAAAAATTAATTTTTAAAAAAATTAAAAAATAAATAAAATTTGAATGGGTCAAGAAGGATGAAAAATATTCATATTCATGTTTTTTATGATGATAAAGATGAAAATCAGAGGAGAGAAAAAAATATGGGTTGGAGGGATCAATACCTTTTATCCTCTGCCCTTTATCCTGTACCCTCATAGTCAATGTAAATTTATAATTGGTAAAATATTAAAATGTTGAAATATATGTAATACTTTTATGGTTGATAAATTATTTTAACCTACCATATTAGGTTTTCCATATGCTACATTTGTGTTCGAGTGTCCATATTATTCCTAATTAAGTTGTTATATTTACACTTTTGTTGCAATATCAATCAAATGACCAGTTCTCCATGTTTTTCTGATAACCACTTTTCTTGAATTGCAATAAAGTCACTATATTACCACAAAATTTCGATTTTGATACCAAATTTTTTTCTCAATTATGTCATTGTATTTACAATTTTGTTGCGATATCAATCAAATTATTGGTTCCATGCAAACCCTATATTTGGAACTCAATCCTGCCACATAAGATCCAACATGGCTTCCACATCATAGTATTGTCATGTCATTTATTTGGTTACTTGTTAGATTGATGGTAATTGATCACTTAGAGAACCATTAATAATCATTGAAGATAGTAGAGGAACAGAAAGTTCAACAACATTGATGTTGGTATACCCTTGCTTGGCAAGCATACTTTGGAATACAAGGTATGTTATTACTCTCTACTTTTCCATCTGAAAATATCATATCCTAACTTGGCAAGCACAATTTGGAAGACGAGGTATGTGGCTACTTTCTGCTTCTCCATCTAAAAAGAAGTGCAAGTTTGTGCTTATCAGGTTAGGGTATGATCTTTCCCTTTAAGGAACTCAAGATGGTTCTACTTTTGTTCTCATACAATGTCTTCCCCTTAGGCCATAAAACTGGAAGTCTTGACTAGTTAAATTTGTTTGAGCTCAGGATCTTGTACGCTATGGTCAAGAATAAACATCTAGATTTCACTCTATTATCTTCAAAAATTATTAATGCTACTCCAAGTGACCAATTACCATCAATCTAGCAGGCTACCAAATAAATGACATGACAATATTATGATGTGGAAGCCACATTGGATCTTATGTGGCAGGATTGAGTGTTAAATATAGAGTTTGCATTGAACTGATCATTTTCTTAATATTGCAATAGAATTGTAAATATAATGACATAATTGAGAAAAAAAAATTCGGTGTCAAAATCGAAATTTTATGATAATATTGTGACTTTATTTCAATTTGGGAAAAAATGGTTACCGGGAGAACAGAAAGAACCGGTCATTTGGTTAATATTGTAACAAAATTGTAAATATAGTGATATAATTGGAAAAAAAAAATCGATATCAAAATCGAAATTTCGTTATAATGACTTTCTTACAATTTGACCTAAAAATAACTTACTAAAATTATGATGCATTTTAAAATCCAAGTGTAATAGGTGAAAATGCAATTTGCTAACAAGGTTGGTCCGAATTTATTTTAAGTGACAAACATAACAAATAGACCTTTTAAAAATGTAATTTTTTTCCTGTACTAACCCGTCTAAACTAAATAACCCAACGCCTTTCCTATATCACTGATAAACTACATAATGCAAAAACTTTGAATTATATGAAAATACTACTCAATTTATATCTTTTTTTACCTTACAATTTTTCGGAATCGTTTCTTGGCAAACCAAATCATAGGCCTATCTTTATCTCTTTTACAAGATAATGGTATAGTTGACATTTCATTATAGAAAAATAAAATATCATTCAGTATTTTATTTTTATCTATCTTTCTATTCATTATATTAAGATAAAACATCAAAATTAAGAAAATAGACTAAAAAAATAATAAATTTTATATGTCATTATTTTGCATAAATAGAAAAATAACTAAATTAAAAAAATTATATATATATATATATATATATATATATATATATATATATATATATATATATATATATATATATATATATATATATATATATATATATATATATATATATATATATATATATATATAATTTCTCTTTAATCTATTTTTAAAGGCGTTTATATATAATTATATACACATATATAAGCCTTACCAAAATAATTATGGGTCCTTCAAAATTCTAGAGAGTGGACCTACCTAAAGACCCTCCTGCATTGTCATTAATTGCATACATAGAGGTAAGACCGTAGGATTATATATCTTCCAACTTTTATGGGAAAAAAATAGTAAGAGTATTTGTTTGGTTTCATAATAACACCAGCTCCATGGACCATGAAGTTAAACCGGAGTTGGTCCAACAACAAAATTAGTTCACATGTAATTCAACATAAAGGTACTCGCTTTTGAGTTAATCTCAAATAAAACCTTACGTTTTGACTTTTTTGTCGGATTAAATCTTACGTTTTTCTTTTTTTCCCCGAAAAAACATTACTTTATCACCACTCCGATTTTTGGTGCTTATTAGATTTGTAGGTAAATACTTTGTCATATGATTACATGGATTGCCAACTAGGTGTTCTATAGCTCACAACGGTAAGAAAGAAAGAAAGAATTGATGAAGACAAATTGAGTATCGCTCCGCTTAGGGTTTAGAGGAGTAAACTTTGGTTCGCTTTTTTTTAAACATCCCAAAAACCAGGGTTATTTTTTTCCCATTTTTAAAATAATATAACATCTATTCTTAATAAAGTTACAACTAGTTATTCATAAACCATTATTGTGATATCATAATTAATAAGAAGAAAATACGGAATCTCAAACCATAATCTGTTGATGTGTGTGTACAATCTCGCTTTCGCAATCTGATATGTACATGCAAAACATTTAATCCACAACTAGAAACATAAATTTTAGTGAGTTCTCCAAATATCACATACAACATAACACAAATAACAACTACGGGTTATCAGGAACATCTATTCTTAATAAAGTTACAACTAGTTATTCATAAACCATTATTGTGATATCATAATTAATAAGAAGAAAATACGGAATCTCAAACCATAATCTGTTGATGTGTGTGTACAATCTCGCCTTCGCAATCTGATATGTACATGCAAAACATTTAATCCACAACTAGAAACATAAATTTTAGTGAGTTCTCCAAATATCACATACAACATAACACAAATAACAACTACGGGTTATCAGGAACCCTGTAGACTACTCGAAGTCTCAGTGGGCAAACAACACGTCTTGTGGGTTATCAGCAACCCTGAAGACTACCCGAAGTCTCAGTGGGAAAATATCACGACCCGTGAGTTATTAGCAACCCTAGAGACTACTCGAAGTCTCGGTACAAACAGTAACACATATCACAATAACATCAAATAAGACACAACTGGTCAGTACGTATATAATACTATATAGGCAAGTATAGTGAGTAGACTCACCTGAGTTACTCAACAGAAGCCCAACAGCTACCTCAGCATCGGAATAACCAACCCAAACTTCCTAAAACCAAATCGAGACCAACCCTTAGTCAAATACTCAATCTTACGCAAGTTTGTCTAAAAGTCAAACTGGTCAAAAATTCAACGACCAGCTTAGTCAAAGTCAATGTCACGTTGTGACCATTCCTTGGTCACGTCGTGAGAATGAAACGACAAAACAATGGCGATTATGGGCACCTTCACGTCATGACACATCTTATGTCACATCGTGACTTCTAGTCCAAAAGCCAAAATCTTCATTAAGTGCTTAATCTCTTCAGACCAACTCCCATAACCTCAGATCTAGTTCCTAAAGAGCTTCATAATGGATAAAGCTTCCAACTTTATCAATTAGGATGTTCCAAACAACCAATATCTAATCTTTAAGTCCCTAAGGGACCAAGAATACAACTTTCTCAGCTAAATCCATTAAGTCCAAGTCTCCAACCTTTAAATCTAAAGCAACATGATGTATAGATGGATAAAGTTTCCAGCTTTATCCATAATAATGTCTCAAGTTTTCAATATCTAACCTTTAATACCCAAATGACCAAGATAACTTGCAGGCTGAAAGGGAAGGCAAAAGATCAAAATTTTCCTAGTCCAAGAGGTCCAAGAAAACATTCTAAACTTATCAAAAGGTGTTGGATTCCAGATCTGAAACATACAATGTTCTTACGACCTTGAAGAGTAATAAAGTTGCAAACTTTATTCCAAACTCTCACTCAAAACTCATTAAAATTGACCAAAACACCAAATACACTTAGATCCAAAGATGAAATGCAATAAAGCTTGGAACTTAACTTACAAAGGTCTAGAAGGTAGATGAAAATTGAGATCTTCAGTGTATGCATGATAGTTGTACATAACTAAGATTTTATAGCCTGAGAACCTTTGGTTTAGACTTATTATTTGTTCCTTGACTGGTTGTGGGCTTAGGGTATAATCAAGTATTTAACTGTCTATATGATCCAGTGTTATGTATGATTAGCATGCACGAATGGTTGCAAGGTTGGTGGAAGTTTCATGGGTGAGTAGGTGTGTGAGCAGTCAGTCGGGTGAGGCGTGATTAGCCACTCTCTAGGGAGTGAGGATAGAATGTATGTGTATCCCATGTGTTGTATCTATTTTGGGCGGTTGTGATGACTTTTGACACAAATACAAGTAGGTGTGAAAGGTAGCATGGGCCCGTATTACTGAAAGCATAGGACCCGTACGCACAGAAAGGAAGTTACAAACCCCAAGGGTTTTGTTTGTTTGGAACGGTTTTTATGGTATTAATTGCGGCATTTATGATAAATTCTGGTGAATTTTCAGTATGGTGTTCACGAGGGGATCAAGTTTTGTATCTGGAGCAGGTAGCTAGGATAAGGGTTATGGGAATATTTAATCATAAAATTCATGCATTATCTTAATACTTTATGTTGATTTTATCTTAAATAATGAACAAAACGTGCTTAATTACTTTAAAATGTCATTTTCAACAATAAAGTCATGCTCAGATGTGAAAGGAAGTAGATCTAGCAATTGGAAGCTTGGAAATTGGATTTTAAAGAAAGAAAACAAAAATGAAGAACTCGTCGAGTTTGATGTTCCAACTGGACGAGTAGAGATGAAAATCTCCGATAAATTAGTGCATTTCCGTACATGCGTTTTAAGTAAAAAAAAACTCGACGAGTTTGTCCATAAAACTCGACAAGTTGGAGCTGATTTTCAGAATTTATATATAGATCGTTTTCATTCGAAACCCTAACTTTTGCTGGAGGCTTTTGGTGACTTTTGGAGGCTAGAGAGGTTCTTAGAAGCTGTGGTTTTCGAAATTCAACTAGAGGCTTGGAATTGAAGAGATCTAAAGGCAAAATCATTAGTAATTTACTTAATTCTCTCATTTACATTATGTCTACATTGATGAATTTTGTTTTTATTGATTTATTTGTTGAAGTTATGGACTAAAACTCCATACTTCTGTTTAGACTATATGATCTTATGAATATTGTTTAATTAGTTGCTTCAGATTATATTGATTTGATTATTTATCTTGTTAAGCTTGTTAAAAGATCCTATTGTGTTAATGATAATTATTTTCTGTTAACGACTAAGTTAATTGAGTTGCATGAACATCTTCTTGATTGCTTGAATCTTATAATTTTGTGAAAACGAGATTGTAGGCCTAGTGTTGTGAACATAACCTATGGTTAACTAGAAAATAAGTAAGTTAATGTATGAGCATGTGAGATGACCAACCACATATGAGTTAATTGAATCAACCAATTTAGTTAACTAATATTACAAGTCTTACTTGATTCGAATTGAACACTAGGAAATATGTTAGTTTAATCACTTGATCACTGTTTGAATTAACTTGTTTTCTAAAGGATTAGTAATAGTGAACATAAACCTAATCACATTAGAAATTGGTAACCAATGATATATTAATCCATTACACTTGCCGCGAAATCAACCATAGGAATAAGTGAATCGAATATAAATGGAAGTCTCTTTTATCTTAATGAATCTACTTGTCTTTTGCTTCTCTTTTAGATGTTAACTGTCCTTTGTTTAAGTGTTTAGTAATTGCTTAAGTTTCTAGTCTTGCAAAACTAGAGAAAACCCCCCTTTTGAATATTGTTTTATTTAGATAATATCAGCATTTATTTTAATTTTTTACCGTTCCCTGTGTTCGATACCCAACTTACTTGAACTAAACTGTTAATCGATAGGTATACTGTCTTTTGTCTTTTTGTATTTGTGTTTAAGTTATTAGGATTAAAACTAGTACAATCAACGCGTATCAATAAGCCAGGATTGACTGATGATCAGACTTGGGAGATCATTGCCACTGAGGGGGCTGCTGTTGTCCAGAGGTCTATATCATAGATGTTTGGGTCCATCAAGACCACTATGATTAAGTTCTTTGATGATCGATATGGTGCTCTTTATGAGGTTGTTATTGCTGCAGCCACCGCAACTGTTTCGGTGCCACATATTTGAAGGGAGAGATCTTTCCAATACCAGGGCTTCGACAATACGAAGCCCCCGAAATTCGATGGGGTCTGAGACCCGATTATGGAGGGTTGTTTCTTCACATGTCTTCCCCTGTTGACTATCAGATCAAGAGTTCCCTTAACCTTTTCCGATCAGGAGCGAAGGATAGGTGGAGATTGGTGATTGGATCTTACACTCCAGAGCAAGGAGCTGCTGTTACTTAGGAGCAGTTCTCGGAGATGTTCTGCACGAGTTATGTTCCCTTGGTGGAGAGGGAGAGGTTGGCTCAGGAGTATCTGGATTTGAGATAGGGGACTGAGACGGTGATGAAGATCACTGAGAGGGCTCTTTTCTGTTGTGGCTTTGCTGCTTCTGAGCAGGATGGCATGACTTGGTACCTTATCATGCTCAAGATGGATATCCGCCAGTTTGTGTCAACCCAGGCTTATGTTACTCTCGCTGAGCTTTAGGAGGCTGCGAGATTGAGATAGAGCTCCAGGTGAGGGAAATGAGGTAGGGTCCTGTGCAGTCACATCATGCGGCGAAGAGGTTCAAGCCCATTAATTCAAGACCGGGGGGACAAAGGGGTCATATTGATAGCAAGTGTGACAAGGTTTATGATGGTGCTTGTCGATCTTCATCTGGATGCCACAAATGTGGATAGATGGGGAAATATGCCAAGGATTGTCATCAGCAGGCCCCATCATCGAGCACCAGTATCAGTTACCACTGTGAGTAGGTAGGTCATATTAAGGCCAACTATCCCTTGCTTACTGCGAGAACGGTGCAGGCTCTAGCACCGGCTACCTTGAGGATCATTGATGGGTTCTAGGGTAGGGCATAGCCCCTAAGGGTTCTAGGTCGTGCTTTCCAGCTCACTGTAGAGGAGGCCAGGGCGGCGTAGGACGTCATTACTAGGATTTTTCTATTTATTATGCTGTCAGTTATTTTATAGTATTCTTATGTTTATGATTCAAATAGGTACCTTCTTAGTTAATTCCTTTCCTACTATTGTTCTTTTTTACTCGGATGCAAGTCAATCCTTTATATATCAGCCTTTTAGTAGAGGTTTTGATATGACTCTTGGAGGGTTAGATTGTCTGTTGCAAGTTTCTATTGCCAATAAACACAGGGTTTTTGCATCGAGCGTTTATTTGGGTTGTGTCTTGGAGATTTTTGGGTTGCCTTATCTGATTGATCTGATTCCTATCCCCATGGGGGATGTATACATGATAGTAGGGATAGATTGGTTGAGCAGGTTCGGGGCTATGATTGACTGTGAGGGTCAGCTGGTTGTAGTTTGAACCCCAGTTTGGGGAGAGCTAGTTATTTATAGAGAGGGTACCAAGTTTAGGTTAGCCTTTTGTTCTGCTGCCAGGGCTCGACAATATATTCAGTATGGTTGTATGGGTTATCTTGCGTATGTAGTTGATACTCAGACTGGGAAGTAGGTTTCGGTTTCAGATGTGCCTATTGTTAAAGAGTTTGTTGATGTGTTCACAGACGAGTTACCCAGTGTGCCTCCTTATAGGCAAGTTGAGTTCAGGATTGATTTGGTTCCAAGTGCGGCTATGATTGCCAAGGTGTCGTATCAATTGGTACCACCTAATATGTAGGAGTTGTCCTCTCAGCTTCAAGTGCTATTGGGCAAGAAGTTTATTAATCCGAGCAATTCGCCGTGGGGAGCACCGATCTTTTTTGTCTATAAAAGGATGGTTCACACCAAATGTGCATTGATTACCGGGAGTTAAACAACTTGACGGTCAAGAACCGCTACCCACTTCCGTAGATTGATGACCTCTTTGATCAGTTACAGGGTGCATCTTGGTTATCCAAGAGCTATTTGAGGTCGAGGTATCATCAGATGAGGATTAGATAGGGGACGTAGAGAAGACCACATTTTGGACTCGTTATGGTCATTACGAGTTCATGGTGATGCCATTTGGGATCACCAATGTGCCTATGACATTTATGGATTTAATGAATCAGGTATACAAGTCGATGCTTGATCTATTAGTCACTGTGTTCATTAATGATATCTTGGTGTATTCCAAGACCAAGAAGCAACATGAGGAGCACCTTCGAGAGCTTCTGGGAGTTTTGAGGTGAGAGCGGTTGTGCGCCAAGTTCTCGAAGTGCGACTGTTTGTTACTAAATGTCCAGTTCTTGGGGCATATCGTTAACCAAAATGGGATTTTGGTCGATCCGTACAAGATTAAGGTCGTGATGAAGTGGGAGGTTCCAAAGTCTCCCTCGGATATTAGGAGTTTCTTGGGATTAGCATAGTATTATCGTAGATTTATTCAGGACTTCTCCAAGATTGTGGTACTCTTCACTCGTCTGACGAGGAAGGGCATGGATTTCTGTTGGGGGCTTGAGTAGCATGTTGTGTTCGAGACACTAATACAAAAGTTGTGAGAGGCCCCAATGTCAACCCTCCCTGAGGGTGTTGAGGATTTCATCGTGTATTGTGATGCATCCATCACTAGTTTGGGAGCGGTGCTTATGCGGAGTAAGAGAGTCATTGTGTATGCTTCTAGGCAGCTTAAGCTGCATGAGAGTTAATATCTGACACATAATTTAGAGTTGTGGGAGGTGGGGTTTGCCCTCAATATTTGGCGACATTATATGTATGGGGTTCGGTGTACCATCTACACGGAGCACAAGAGTTTGGGATATCTCATGGATCAGCTAAATCTAAGCATGAGACAACGTAGATGGATTGATGTAGTCAAGGATTATGACAGTGAGATTCTGTATCACCCAAGGAAAGCAAATTTGGCCGTTGATGCTTTAATTCGCAAGACGACTAGTTCTAATATTAAGATCCTATGTATGAGGATTTTGATTGATTCACCATTGTTAGATTTGATTAAGGAGGCTCTGGCTGAGGGAGTCAAGAAGGAAAATTGGAAACATGAGAGACTCATGGTTGAGATTGGCAGGTTAACTACTGACAGTCATGGATTGTTGACCTAATATGGATGGGTTTGGGTGCCATACTTTGGTGGGATCAGATAGAACGTATTGTAAGAGGCGCACAAGTCCAGGTTTTCGATACACCCTGGAGATTGAAGAACCACCCTGGAAGATCATTACAACCCTAATCTCTTATGTGTGTTCCTTTGAGCTTGAAAGTGTATGTTTTGGTGTCTTTGAAGCAATAGGAGATTAAAGAACCACCTTGGAAGATCAAGAGCACTTAGATCCAGAAACACCTCACCTCCAAGCTTCATTTTGAGGTATAAAGTTCTGAACTTGATGATCATATCTATTGATCTTGTTAGTATTAGAAGTTTATGCTTTCTAGACCATAATCTTGGTCCATTTGGGCATGAGCTACCCTAGACCAAATGAGTTGTACTTTGGACGTTTTAGGGCGTTTTGGGTAATAAAAATTTGATATTGGATCTATTTTTTCCTCCATGCAAGTGTTGTAATGTCTTAGTGGGATAAGAAGTTAGGTTTTTAGCTTTTGGGACTTGCCTAGCCATGGAAATTCATGAAGCTGGAAACTTTATAACTAAGAGCCTTGTTTAAGCCTAGATTTGTATTTGAAAGGAAAAAGTTTTAATGGATTAAGCATGGCTTAATGTGAAAGTCGGTTGAGGAGTACATTGAGCATACTTTAGAGTACGTTGTGCGTACTCCCTTAAGCCCTCGATGAAAGAACATGAGTAGGTTATGCATCTGTTATATAGGATGATGTTATGTTAGTTATATGATAGATTAGTAGATCTGTATGATTACCTGTATTTGATGGATATGTGTTTATGTTATATATTGTATATGTCGACATATTGTGGATGGGTTGAGGCGGTCCTGCTTTGTGCTGAAGGTCAAAATACCTGGGGCGGTCCAGATAGGCTGTAGGCCCTACGAGGCAATCCAGTCAGGCCGAAGGCCCGAAGAGCAGTCCGGATAGGTTGTAGGTCGTGTGAGGCAGTTTAGTCAAGCTGAAGGCTCATAATTGCATGTTGTCGTTTGTTATGTTGTGTGATGGTACTTTGGGGGAACTCGGTAAGCTTTGGCTTACGGTTTCAGTTTATTGTTTCAAGTGCTTCAGAGGATCATGGGAAAGCGAAGGCATGATCGTGCACATCTTCATGCTTTTATGATATTGGGTATTGGGATACTCTGATTATGATTACACTTTTGAAACAATGGTGCTGTAAATATTTTATGGTTAATGGGTAGTTTTTGAAAAATTTAAATTTCTATATTTTTTGGGATGTAATAGTACTAGTCTTTATATTTAATTGTTAATTACTAAGGTGTCGTTTGTTTTTCTGAAACAAAAATTCATGAAGTTTGCGGACCACCTCTGCAACCCTCTGCAGTAGAAGAGGTTGACCAAACGGCTACAGACTGTCATAAGAAGCGTGTTTGTTTTTTTAACATCTGCTTGCTGCTGTAGATATTAAAAAATTAAAATAAACTGATTTTATAAACTGAAAATAGTTTTCTAATAGCAAAAATCTTTTAGAAAAAATAATAATGATATTTGTGCCAAACAGAACATGCATATATTTTTTTTACTCCGAAGACTTCGAAAAAACAAACAGTTGTGAGATGACAAGTGTTGCGTGTGTGTTGTGCCGCGCATCAATAAGAGGTCTAGAGAGGTTTTTTCCAAAAAAAAAAACAGCACCTAAATTAAACTTAAATTGTACTTTGTGTGAAACTCAATAGACACATGCAATATTTATAATATGAATAATTTTTTGTGTCATTAGATATATTACAAACAAAAATATTTTTATCTTGAATCTGAAGAAAAAAAACACTTAAGGTTCGTGATATGCTGAAGTTTATGCTTCAACACTCAAGTTAGTATGTGTATGCTTCTTGGGCGAGAAGAGTATGGTAACTTAAAATATGTAACTTCCTTAGAGCTTGTTTGTGAAAAATAACTATATTATTTCTACCTTTGGCTTCTAGTCTATCATAAAGTACTAGGTACATGGTACCTTTATGACTTATGCTCATATGTCCATCCCAGTTTGAGGGTTAGCATGATCAGATGTCGACTATAGAAAAGAGTTGCTAAATGTCACACCCCCAGCCGAGGAAGAACATGTCGGGCTGTGCGACTAAGTTCATGGATCACAGAAAAACTGGATATATAGCACAAGTACAAAGATAAACAAAATAGCATTTATATTTCATCATAAAATTTGAATACAGGGTTCTTACTAGATAATATAGTAGTTTCCTTAACAAGTAGTCGAAGATAATAACAGTAGTAAGCTAGATTTCCTGAGATTCCTGAGTATCGGACGTCCGAATCTGCTTGACTTCTGACTTCCTAAGGATACATGTATTTTGAAAGTCAAATCGATGTTGGTGAGAGTCACAGGTTTTCTGCTAGCAGCAGTAATAATACTTTTAAAAAGTATTTTCTTTGTATGTATGTCAATAGTTGAAACAGTGTTTGTCATGAGTCTTTAAAAGCCAAAATGTATCTTTGTATATGTAATTTCATGCTGTTAAAATGTGCTGGTAATAATCATTTGAAAATCAAAATGTACCCTTTGTATAAGTAAATCCATATTTTACAATGTACATGTAATAATTCCTTGAAAGTCAAAATGTACCCATTGTATAAGTAACTTCTATGCTTAAAATAGTTTTGAAAGCAACCAACCCTATGACTGTAGTGAAAACAAGAGAGATTATTCGTGTTAATGTCTTTAGTGAGTTCTATAATCGAGCTATTGACGAAAAGTACCCCTCCCTACAACGCTTCATTGGACATTGTAGTAACGATCGTAGACACATATCACCTGCTACGATTGATCGGTTGTAGGTTGTAGCTAGCAACCGCGGGTGGGCCTTGCTACGAAGATTAATGATTATAGTATTGTGGGGCACGCAAACTGGTTAGACTCACCTAATGAATAAATATCGTCTCACTCAAAGTCATTAACTAAAAGTTTGTGAAAAATCTCTCAGCCCTAACTTAATTATAGTTAAGTACCAGGCATAATGAATTTCGTAGTATAGCATTTGTAAAACCCGAGTATGGTGACATATTTATAAAAGTATAAGTTACTCGCTTTTATAAAGAAATGTAGTTCAACATAACGATCTTGTATAAGTGTGTAAATCCTTATGCATAAAAGTATTCATGAAATGAATTTCATAGTATAACATTAATAAAAGTCGAGTATGGTTAACGTAATTATAAAACTATAAATTACTCGCTTTTATAAAGTAATGTATTTCAACATAACGATCATGTATATATGTGTGTAAAGCGTTATGCATAAAAGTATCTAAGGGTAGTAGTCTTGGAAACTTTGAAATACTTTAACTTGTAGCATGCATATCATCTAAGACTTGAGTAATTGTATCATAAATAGTATATAGCACACATATTGTCCCCTAAAACGAATAAATATAAAAGAGAGGGCATAACTCTCACCTCGATATGCGTTTATCGAGTTGTTTTTGAGAGTTAGATGTGAGAACCGAGCAGTGTTGTTGTGAATTTGATCTCCGGAGATCATCTTAGTCTTGATGATTAAAGAGACTATAAATCTCTAATGATGGTGGGAGGCATTCAAAGTGGCAAAATTTCTGAGGTGCAGAAGTTCTGAGGTGAAAAAGTGTCGAGGTTTGTTGAAACTCTGCGACTAGGAAAGTTTGAAATGGTAAAAGTTTCGAGATGGGCATAAAATCCAATGTTAGAAGGTTCGAGATGAGAAAAATATGAGCATGATGGAAATTTCAAAGTCAAAAGCTCCAAAAATGAGAAAAAGTCTGAAACTGCCAAAATCCGAGGTGAAGTCCAAAGCTGGAAGAAGATCTTAGGCTCAGAAGAGGATCCGAAGTGGGTAGAGGATCTGAGGTGGCAGACTTCTCAGCCGCGTATGGTCCGAGACTCTAAAGCTGATGGGTTTGAGACAGAAGGAAATTTCAAGGCTACTGAGTCTGAGACTCATAGGAGTCCGAGACAGAAAGGTAGTTTCGAGGCCAGCAGGTCCGAAATGGCAAAAACTCTGAAATGGGCTTGCTGTTTTTAGTTTTCTTCTCCCGTTTTGAGACGGTTTCAACAAATGAAGGTTTGGGATGATATGGGTGTTTAAGGAAGATGTTCTAAGTGTGGTGAGGAGTGATTTAGGATAGTGGAATCATTTTGTGAATTAGTTACTGAAGGAGATTCGGGAGAGATTTACAAGAAACTTGGGAGAGATTTGCAAGACTTGGGATTTTTAGAGAAAGAAAGAAGAAAAAGAGTTCTGGGAGAGGAAGAAGTGAGATAGATTTAAGAGACGAAAATGCGAAAGCTAAAATGGAGAGGAGGTCATCTCTATTTAGAGTAGGAGAAAACACCCCCTGGCTAAAGAGGTCATGCTCTCAAAGTCAAATCAAGTATTATTCATGTACTTTGGGATGGAGTGTAAGCAAGGCGAAAAGAGGGATGGGGGAAAGTTACGTGAGATAATCCTAGGGAAATGGGTTGATGATCTTTGTACTTCCAAATCTCATGGGTCCCACCCAAAAGTTTGCATCCTCTTTAATGGCTTAAAAGTACACATAGTCGGATACGTCAGGATTCGGATGCCGAGAAATTTTTTTGAAGATAACGATGGATTAATTCAAGGATTTCAGAAACTCAAACGGATTAATTTTTGGGGTTAACAAAACTCCAGGAAATCGTGTTTGAAGTTTTGCGTCTAAACGACTCACGGTATCCGTTTTCACGACTTCTGTAAATATTTTTACTAAAAACATTTCGGGTATGGAATTAAATAATAAACTACAGCCTTATTCCAAAAACACTCTCAGAAATATTGTCGAAAATATGTAAGTACCTAAACGATGTGAAATAGTTTATTTAAACAGGTACACCCAGTGTTATAACGGTTTGGTTTCTTAAAACTATCGTATTTTTCGCATACAAACTCCGTTTTGGACGTTCTTTATATTTTTGGAAATAGGAAAATATGTTCTATCATATTTTAATGTTTTCTTTGCTCAAATCCACTTAATGAAAAATTTTAGTTTTTCAGACGCATTAATTAGCGTTGTAGTTTGAGCGATTTGATCTGTTTGTCGGTTCACACATTTGGGAGCGTAGTATCGGCTGGTACCATATATTTGGAATAGAGATTATTTATATTTCCTTAGACGAAATAAAAACCGAACGATTTAGATCACAAATAGCTTTTTCCGAAATTTAGTCGTTCATAGTTTATGTCCTAAATTTCGGGATGTCACATTACCTCACCGTTAAATGAATTTCGTCCCGAAATTATCACATTCTAATCCACTTTGTAATATTATTAAGTTGATTTTACTAGTGGATGGATCATCACCGAACAAGTGTGGGTACTTCAGTTTCATCTGATCCTCGCATTCCCAAGTAAACTTCAGCCCTCTACGAGTGTTCCACCGGACTTTTACAATATGAGTGCGATTTTACTTGGATCTTTTGATCTCATGATCTATAATCTCCATTGGTTTCTCCTTGAAGTGAAACTTTATGTTGACTTGTATTTCATCTAGTGGTACGACTAAGTTTTCATTAGTTAGGCACTTTTTGAAATTACACACGTGAAAAGTGTCGTAAACCTTGATGAGCTCTTGAGGTAGTTTGAGCTTGTAAGCTACCGGACCGACCTTTTAAAGATCTTGAAGGTTCCGATGTAGCGGGGGTTTAGATTTCCTCTTTTTCCAAATCTAATGACACCCTTCCATGGGGCAACCTTTAGTATTACATCATTTCCTACTTTGAATTCCAATGGTTTGCGTCTGTTGTCGGCATAACTTTTTTGCCGACTACGTGCGACTTTTAATCGTTCTTTTATATGAATAGTCTTTTCCGTTATCTCCTGAATGATTTTCGGGCCAGTGAATAGCGTATCCCCAACATGGTTTTTGGCTAGTTGGGTATCTCCAACTTCTGCCCAACTTAACGGTGAACGACATCTGTGACCGTATAGGGCCTCGAATGGAGCGACCCTTATGCTAGTGTGGTAGTTTTCGTTATAGGAAAACTCGACTAGTGTTAAGTGGGTATCCCATGTGTTACCGAAATCTATCACACAAGTGCGGATCATATCTTCCCGAGTTTGTATTATCCTTTCTCTCTGGCCATCGATTTGAGGATGATATGGTGTACTCATGTCGAGTTTTATCCCTAGAGGTCTTTACAGCGATTGCCATAATCTGGAAGTGAGTCTACTATCTCGGTCTGAGACGATAGATATTGGCACACCATGTAACTTGACTATCTCCTTGAGATAGGTTCGAGTGAGTTTTTCCATCTTGTCGGTTTCCTTGATGGCTAAGAAGTGACAGACTTGGTCAATCGGTCAACCACTACCCATATGGTATCATAACCGCTTGATGTCTAGGGCCGCTTTGTTATAAAGTCCATTGTTATCTATTCCCACTTCCATTCTGCTATCGAAGGCTATTGTAGTAGGCAAGACAGCTCCTGGTACTCTGTTTTAACCTTGGAGCAGGTCAAACACTTACTAACATAGGTAGCGATTTCTGCATTCATATTGGGCCACCAATAAAGCTTTTTGAGATTGGGATACATCTTGTCTGATCCAGGATGTATTGAGTATCTTGATTTGTGGGCTTTGTCTAGCGCCAAACTACTGACTTCTCCAAATCTTGGAGTCCATATTCAATTCATGAAGTATCGTGTTTCGTCTTTCCTGAGGTCAAACTGTTTGTCCATGCCTCATAGGTTTTCTTCCGTGATATTCTCAGGTTTGAGTACTTCTATTTGATCATCACGAAATTGGGAAGTGAGGTTTGAATGGACGGTTAGAGTTAGAGTCTTCACACAAAATGGTTTTACTCGCTCCTTTTTGCTTAATGCATCTGCCACGACATTTGCTTTACCGAGATGATAACGAATTTCGCATTCGTAATCATTTAGCAATTCGACCCATCTTCATTGTCTCATATTGAGCTCTTTTTGATTGAAGATGTGTTGGAGGCTCTTATGATAGGTGAATACTACACACTTGGTTCCATAAAGGTAGTGCCTCCAAATCTTCAAGGCAAACACTACTGCTCCCAACTCTAGGTCATGGGTAGTGTAGTTCGTCTCGTTTGGCTTCAGTTGTCAGGATGCATATGTAATAACCTTGTTCCTTTGCATCAATACTCATCCTAAACCTTGATGTGAGGCATCATAGTATACCACAGAGTCTTTTGTTCCCTTAGCAAGAGACAAAAACGGTGCACTACAAAACAATTGTTTCAATCTCTAGAAGGCAGACTCTTGACTGCCTCCCCAATCGAACTTTTTTTTCCTTCTAGGTTAGTGCGGTGAGAGGCTTATCTATCTTGGAAAAGTTCTCTATGAATCTCCGATAATAGCCTGCAAGTCCTAAGAATTAACGTACTTCGGTTGCTGTTGTTCGTGCTTTCCAATTCTTAACCGCTTCAATCTTCACTGGATCAACATGAATCCTGTTAATGCTGACCACATGACTGAGGAAATGAACTTCGTTAATCCATAACTCTCATTTATAAAACTTTGCATAAAGTTCTCTTTCCTTTGTAGTTCGAGAATTAAATGCAAGTGTTGGCCATGTTCTTCCTTGGTTCAGTATATCAAGATGTCTTCGATGAAGAAAATCATGAATTTGTCTAACTAAGGTCTACACATCCAATTCATAAGGTCCATGAATACGGTTGGTGTGTTGGTTAGTCCAAATGGCATAACTAGAAACTCATATTAACTATATCTGGTACGGAATGTCATCTTTGGAATATCTGTTTCTTGAATTCTAAGTTGATAATAGTTGGATCGTAGGGCAATATTTGAGTAATAGCAGGATCCTTACAGTTAGTCGAACAAGTCATCGATCCTCAGGAGTGGATACCGGTTCTTGATAGTGAGCATGTTCAACTCTCGATAGTCGATGCGCATCCCCAACGATCCACCCTTCTTTTTGACAAACAATATTGGGGCTCCCAGGGAGAGAAGCTTGGCCGAATAAAGCTTTATTAGAGAAGTTCTTGAAGTTGACTGAGTAGTTCTTGCATTTCCGATGGAGCCAGATGATAAGGAGATCGTGCCACTGGTGCTGCACCCAGGATAAGGTCGATTTGAAACTCAACCTGCCTAACGGGAGGTACTACGGGTAGGTCATCAGTAAATACATCTAGCTAGTCACATACTGGCGATATGTCCTTGATTTCTTTACCCTTGTCTTGCATATCCACTACGTGGGCCAAGAAAGCATAGCATTTCTTCTTCAAATACTTCCTTTGTAACACCCGCAGATTCAGGCTAGTCAATTTAGAGACGATAAGCGTCAAAAAATACTTTTTATAGAGGATTATTTAGAATAAATAATCTTAACTAAGTTTTAGTATATGTCACAATGTTTCCGTACATATAAGGAACGCTGAAATCCGAGTTATAACGAAGAAATTATGACTTGTCGAAGTTTCGCGAAAAAATCGGCACAACACCGGGAATCGTAAAAAGTGAGTTTACAATAAAGTACTTTGTATCCTTAGGGGTCTAAATGAAATGTGCATAGTATGTCTCCATCTATGCGTGGATATAAAGAACGTCAAAAACGAAGCTCATATGCAAAAGTTATGGCCTTCCGAAGATGTAGCTGTCTGAGAGCATGACACATGTCAGAAACCCTAATATGAGTGGACTCACGACGTGAGCATGATTTCTCATGGCGTGAGGAGTCAAAACACCACTTTTCAAGGATAGAATGAAGAAGGCAAGTCTACGTTTAAGGCTCACGACGTAAGCATGATTTCTCACAATGTGAGGAGTCAAACGGACACTAATCGAGGCTAGAAAACACCTGTGAAAGCTACGGGATGACTCATGGAAGCTCACAACGTGATAGGCCAAAAATCATCCTACAAATAGCCATTTCGAGCCTAAGCTTTCTTACACCTAAAATTTCTTTCTCTCTCTCTCTCTCTCTCTCGTTGCTGAAGGCGTTCTGCGTCCCGAGCCCGACGATCACGAACCGTTGACCGTTTCTAGTCAGATTCTATCAACTCACGCTACTAAGGTGAGTGCATAGTTACTTTCATCTTACAAATAGATATGAAGTATTTAATATATATTATGCGCTATGTGTGAACATTATCTGTATACTTGCTATCTATGCTGGATGAATAATTTTATACATGTTTAAATTTATTTAAACTATATATGTATTTTATATCTACAAATATGTTGGGCAAAACATGGGTAGATGAATTAGATGATGTGTGATGAAATAAAAATTGATGAGAGGTCTTGATGTTTAAGATGATCTTGTCATCTAGCAAAGTATAGACAACGAACACAGACTATTCTAGACAGTCCACTGGAACGTTAGCAGGCTCGTAACCTGCAGATATTTTTGAACTAAGTGTTCATTGGGTGTTTTTGAACTAAGTGTTCATTAGGTGTTTTTGAACTAAGTGTTCATTAGGTATTTTTGAACTAAGTGTTCACTAGGTTTTTTTGAACTAGGTGTTCATTAAGTATTTTTGAACCAAGTGTTCACCAAGTATTTTTGAACTATGTGTTTACCAGATGTTTTGAACTACGTGTTCACCAGTTGTAATTTAAGAATCCTGGAAGCTATGGACTTAGTGAATGTTAAACAAACCCTGACAGCGATGGACTTCATGCATATTCCTTAGGAAGAATCTTAGGAATGAATGAATGAAGAATAGCTGATTCTTAAGGTAGATCATTAAGAATAAAGAAGATAATGGGGTTGGGTAATTAGGTTGATTGTTTGATGATTAAACATAATAATTATATTATTGAGGGTTGAAAACCCTATGTACTCACCAGGTTTCCCAACCTGAATCATTCAGCTTATTTATATCATAGGTATTGATACGAAGCTACTTTACACTAAGAGATTAAAGGAGACGTAGATCACTAGTGTAAATAAATGTAAGGTCTGTTTATGCTTATGTTTTAGTATTGACAATAACATCACAAAGTTTTAATATGAACAAAATACATTTCTTCAGAAATGCTTTGATAATATATTTATCATGTTTTTCTGGGAACAAATTCCGCAATATATTTCCTTAAAATGGATACTCTGATTTTCAAATAAAGCAAAAATAAACTGGTCTTTTCTGGCCGTGAAAATGGGAATGTCACAGTTGGTATCAGAGCATTAGTTTAAGAGAATTAGGAATTTGTAGGATTCCTGGATTTAAATATTGAATGCTAAGCGATGATCGTGAGATGAGTGTCTACAATAATTTAGACACAAGCACTAGTTTATTTTAGGAAAGATGACTAAAATTCTTTTATGTGCTAAATGGTTTACATAAAGATGTCTTATATGCTATTATTTGATTGAATCTATGGATTGTTGCCGAGCGGATCTCGAAATTCTATGTGTACAGGTTTCTAAACGTTTGCTTACGATATTTGAACTGGCATGAAACTTTTCGAAGTAATAAGGAGGATTACCCATCTAAACCTTCTCTATCTTAAATTTCTCATCTTGAACAACTATTACGGTGTATGGAACGACATGATAAGGACTCGTAGCGGATTGAGCAAAAGGAGGAAATGAAAAGGATTACGCTAGTGGATGATATATATTAGAAAATATCGAAAGATTGATAACTTACCTTTAGAATACGTTTGATAAAATAACAGTACGTCTAGAGGAGTACGGTACGTCTGAAGTACACCTTCAATTGGCGGGATGATAAAATGATTGGTGTAATTCTTGAAGTTGTCCCATCGTCTGGCGTTTCCACCACCAACCGAGTTGAAGAAGAATTGAAGATTGAAGATATGTATGGAAGAAGTCCTAGTAAAGTCTAGGGAAAATTATATGATTATTTGGACACATTTGTATATGTTAAATTGTTTTGTAATTTTAGGAAATAAGAACTTGGGGACTAAGAGACAATACTTAGGACAAGTATGAGTAGGTGTGAATAGTAGTAGAGGTGTATACTACCGGAAGCACAAGACTCGCACTTGGATCAAGGAAACTCACAAGGTTACCAAGAAGCTAGTAATTGATTTTGTTTTGTTCAAATCTGTCGTTACCATTGTTTCGGTAATGACTAAGAAGATGATTGTTATTTCGATCCTAGTGGTCATATCATATCGAGTCCGACTAAGATATGTATTCTATGTGGTTCAGAGAACTAAGTTGGATGTAACATCCGACTTAATCCAGAAGATTGAAGTGAAAGATAATCGAAGCGATCAATAGAAGTATCTGGCCATTTTTTAAGTAAGAAGTCTATAGCTAGAAATGCTACATGCTAAAATGTGATTATATCACATTAGAACATGAAGGAAGATATATTCTATTCTGGAATTTGACTCTAAGAGACCTAAGTCTAAGCGTTGCATCATACGATGAGAGGTCATTAGAACTGTTGGGTTTTAGTATACTACAACATCCTATGGTGCACATACAACCCTAAAATCTTTAGATCTATGTTTTCTCTAATTATACATGTAATATTTTTTTCCAAAGTTTAAGCCTACAACTAACATACAATTGATATAAACAATATAGAATTGAGTTATAGAGTTACCTTTTTGTTGTAGCTGTAGTTTTGGTCTTTAAGAACTTAGTGCCCCAAATGTTGCACCTCAAACGGTTCACAACACACCTAGGACATAGGAGAACTTGAGAGAGAGGCTACTTGCACACATAAACGGCTACCACTCTTCTTGGAAGGCATGGGGGCCAATTTTGGTGACTAATGGGTTCCTTTTATAGTGTGGCAAGGTCTAGGGTTACATTCATGCAAAACCTAATGCCCATGACCTTTCATATTGCTTAGGATCCATTAAACCTCCATGGACTATCCATGGACTACCATATTGGTTTAGACCATCCTAAATAACCATTGGCCCACACTATAAGAATCATTGATTTACAAAATCAATCCCCATATATTTAATCTGTCTCTTTTGATCACAAAGTTAATTCGAAATTAAGTCTTGATCAATACTAATTAAATAATATGATTTCATATTAATACATTATAACTTATAATATATTAATAAATAATAAGTAACCTCTCATTTAAGTAACCATCCTATCAAATTGTCCTGATGATATGCAACCTGAATGGACCATGCTACTCTCGCGTCAAGTACGTACCAATTATAGTTATGGGCATAGACACCTAATCCAACAAGAACATGACCTATCGGTCTGTTATGATAATCGAAGTAAAGAAATTCTATTAAGATTAGTCTGTTTAAGAAGAAGAAGGAGTCTCCAATAAGGATCGATTTTGTAACCTGAAGGTTACGATCGAAAGACCAATATAAGATAAAGAGTGGGCGCAACATTAAGCATCGTCTGCAGTCAAGAAGTCCAAGAGTTAGATATTTATTTGAAGGAACATAGGAGTTCCGATTATTACCTAGGATGAAAAGACAACACATGGAGTCATTATACAAGCCCTGTTTCGTTTATGATTTTGGTACGTAATCATCATAAGGGGGAGATAATTGTAACGCCCGCAGATTCCGGCTAGTCAATTTAGAGACGATAAGCGTCAAAAAATACTTTTTTATAGAGGATTATTTAGAATAAATAATCTTAACTAAGTTTTAGTATATGTCACAAGGTTTTCGTACATATAAGGAACGCTGAAATCCGAGTTATAACGAAGAAATTATGACTTGTCGAAGTTTCACGACAAAACCGGCACGACACCGGGAATTGTAAAAAGTGAGTTTACGATAAATTACTTTTTAGGCTTAGGGATCTAAATGAAAGTCGTATAGTATGTCACCACCTAAGCGTGGATATAAAGAATGTCAAAAAACGGAGCTCGTATCCTAAAGTTATGAACTTCCGAAGATGTAGCTATCTAAGAGCATGACATGTGTCAGAAACCCTAATATGACTAGACTCACAACATGAGCATGATTTCTCACGACGTAAGGAGTCAAAACGCCACTTTTCAAGGATAGAATGCAGATGGAAATTCTACGTTTAAGGCTCACAACATGAGCATGATTTCTCACGACGTGAGGAGTCAAACGGACACTAATTGAGGCTAGAAAAGACCTAGGAAGGTTACGGGATAACTCATAGAAGCTCACGACGTGAGCATGTGAGGCTCACAACATAGAAGCCAAAAATTAGCCTATAAATACCTATTGTAACCCTAAGCTTTCTTACACCTAAACTTTCTTTCTTTCTCTCGTTGCTGAAGGCGTTCCGCATCCCGAGCCTGACGATGACGAATTGCTGACCGTTTTAGGCAGATTCTATCAACTCACGTTACTAAGGTGAGTGCATAGTTACTTTCATCTTACACATAGATATAAAGTATTTAATATAAATTATGTGCTATGTGTGCACATTATCTGTATACTTACTATCTATGATGGATGAATAATTTTATACATGTTTTAATTTATTTAAATTGTATATATATATATATATATATATATATATATATATATATATATATATATATATATATATATATATATATATATCTACAAATATGTTGGGTAAAACATGGGTAGATAAATTAGATGATGGTTGATGCAATAAAAATTAATGAGGGGTCTCGATGTTTAAGATGATCTAGTCATCTAGCAGAGTATAGACAACGACCACAGACTATTCTAGACAGTCCAGTGGAACGTTAGCAGGTTCGTAACCTATATGTATTTTTGAACTAAGTGTTCATTAGGTGTTTTTGAACTAATTGTTCATTAGGTGTTTTAGAACTAGGTGTTCATTAGGTGTTTTTGAACCAAGTGTTCACCAGGTATTTTTGAACTACGTGTTTACCAGATGTTTTGAACCACGTGTTCGCCTATTGTAATTTAAGAACCATGGAAGCTCTGGAGTTAGAGCCTGTTAAACAAACCCTGGTAGTGATGGACTTCGTGTCTATTCCTTAGGAAGAGGCTTATGAATGAATGAATGTAGAATAGTTGATTCTTAAGGTAGATCATTAAGAATAAAGAAGATAATGGGGTTGGGTAATTGGGTTGATTGTTTGATGATTAAACATAATAATTATATTATTGTGGGTTGAAAACCCTATGTACTCACCAGGTTTCCCAACCTGAGCCACTCAGTTTATTTGTATCACAGGTATCGATACAAAGCTACTTTACACTAAGAGATTAAAGGAGATGTAGATCACTAGTGTAAATAAATGTAAGGTCTATTTATGCTTATGTTTCAATATTGACAATGACATCCCCAATTTTTAATATGAACAAAATACATATCTTCGAAAATGTTTTGATAATATATTTATCATGTTTTTCTGGGAACAAATTCCGCAATATATTTCCTTAAAATGGATACTCTGATTTTCAAATAAAACATAAATAAACTGGTCTTTTCTGGCCGTGAAAATGAGGATGCCACATCTTGTCCTTCATGCAAGTAATGAGTCTTAGGTTCTTCCCTGCCTTGTCTCCGTAAATCAAAAGGGCTTCATCGTTTGGTACGAGTAGTCGAGCGGCTTTTTCATATTATTAAACCTTCATTCGATTTGGTAATGACCGATTCATTTTGATGATCACAATGAATTTTCAATGGTCATAGGAATTAGATTGGAGTAAAGACGTGATTTTTCATGGTGAGATGGCGATTGGTGAGTATTGCTAAAATGTTTTCTAACTAGACTGATTCTGATTCCCATTTTGTAAGCCTTATTAAATTTTGCCAGATTTAGGTTTTATCGTGTTTCTAAAAGTATGGCCAATGAAGTCTATATCTTTATCATTATTAAATCTTACAGAAACATAATTATTGTTGAGGAGAAAAGTACCAGTGACCATGATTGGATTATGGTGAACATCTCCGGTATCGATTACTATGTTGTTCCTTTTCCCTCCTGGTTATTTAGTTTTAGGCAGTCCTTCCTAAATGGTTGATTACATTTGTAGCAGTCACGACTTCCTTGGATCTTTCTGCAGTACCTCGAGATATGACCTCTAAATTTAGATTTATTGCAGATTATCTCCTTGCAATATCCGACATGATGGTAATTTCATTTGGTATAATAGGGTAAGGTTCTAGAGTAAGACTTGGACCGAATAAGAGTATTTGAGTCGTAGGCAGTTACAGGTTCGGTCTTGGGTCTGAAGAGTTTGAACTTCCCTTTGGACTCCTTTTGGTACTTCTGCTTCGTACCATCCGCTCGGTTCTGCTCTGGTTGTTAGGTTATGGTATTCGGATGGAGATATTGTTCAGTGAAATGATAGGCCGGTTGCTTAGCACTAACAAAGGTGGTGGTTCTGATTATCGCAACCATACCTCAAACTGGAGGGGTTAGTCCCCAAATGTACCTCTCCATCTTCTTGTATTCTGAGTCTATGATACCTAGACAAAGGTAAGAAAAGTAGTTGTATCGAGAGGTGTAACATCCTCAATTTCACGGCAAGAAAATATTGATTTCGTTTATGCTTTTATAATAAAATCAGAGTAATCTTCCAAAGAAAAGTGTTGCAGAATTTGCTCCCAAAACAAAATATCATAGAGATTTATCAAAGCATTTCCTTAAATAAATGTATTTTCATTGTATTACAAAACTCGGGATGTCAACATCGATACAGATCATAAGCATAAACCAAAAACATCCTAGGCCACAAAAAAAATTGACTTTGAATACAATATAGGCCTTTACAACATTATATATATTTTCTACTGGCCTATAAATCATAATCTCTCACCAGATCATCCAACTATGCTCTTGCCACTACCTGTAATACAAGAAACTGAGCAGGTCAGGCTTGGGAACCAGGTGAGCATATAGGGTTTTCAACCCACAATAAATAAGTTATACTCATCAAACCAAACAAACCTTGATTACTCATTCGCGTTATACTCACTTTATGTCACTAAAGCATCTAATAAAAGGGACATAGCCTAAGGATCATCATCATGATAACAACACTGCTTAGGGATACCTTAGCAGTTTATGTCAAATAAGGCAACCATGAGGGGGATGGAGTACACCTGGTGAACACTTAGTTCAAATAAACACCCATAGGTTTCGTGTCTGCTATCCTTCCACTGGACTTCCTAGAAAAGTCTGTGGTCATCATCCATACTCTGCTAGATGACTAGACCGACGTCAACACCAACGTCTCTCACCATTTTATTTATCACACACCAACTATTTCATCTACCCATGTTTTACCCAACATATTTGTAGATATAAAATACATATACAGTTCAGATCTGAAAAACGAAGTTTAAATCTTTCATCCAACATACATCTCAGGTAAACAGATAATATATGTACACATAGCACGTAATTTATATAAAATACTTCATGTCTATGTGTAAGATGAAAGTCACAACACACTCACTTGATAAGGTGGTAATTCGGACAGCACTTTGTTTCTTAAAACAATCTTCTTTGATGAAACCGAGAGGTTTGCTTGAAAACCGGGTTCTGTGCAGGCAGAGTTTCAAACCGAAAAACTCTTTTTCTCAGAGACTTTGAGTGCTCCAGGGATTTCTTCTAGTGCTAAGGAGGTTCCCTAGGAATCAGGGTGGTTTAGAGTGGCTAGAGAGAGAGTAGAAAGTGAAAGAGAGGTGTAAAATGGCAAAGGAAATGAGCTGTCGTCGCACCCCTTTTATAGGCTAGAGGACTCGCACTACGCGGGGCGTAGTCTCGCAGTACGCGGGACGTAAGGGTGCACAAGTCGGATTTCGGATGGTGGTACGTGGCTTGCTTTTGACCATAGAATAAAAAGACCGTTGGGTGTACCAACTTCGTATGCAGGGCGTACCCTTACACGCGAGGCGTTCCTTCGGATAAGCTTTGGAATGTGTGCCTCAAACTTCAAAATTCATAACTTTTGCATACGAGCTCTGTTTTCGACATTCTTTATATCCACACGTAGTTAAGACATTATTCAACAACTTTCATTTAGATTCCGTCAGCTAATTTTGATTCTATTTTTAAAGTTATATTTTGAACAGGCCGGGTCAGAAAAAGTCCGTTAAAAATTCATAACTTTTTCATCCGACGTCCGTTTTCGTCTGTCTCTTTACCATTGAAGTACTATTGACGAGATCTTTGATTCTCGTTTAGGTTGTATCGGCTATAAATCGCTCGATCTATAGTTCGAATTCTGAGTCGCATACTGTTATGCCAAATCTTAGAAAATTCATAACATTCTCATATGAAGTTAGATTTGGACGTTCTTTTTACGCACGCTCTCGGTCTAACAAACACTACAAATATCGTTTAGACAGCTAAGGCTAAAAAGCACTTTATCATAAACTCACCTCTTACGTCACACGGCGTTGTGTCGGTTCTGTCGCGAAACTTCGACATGCCATAACTTCTTCGTTATAACTCAGATTTCGGTGTTCTTTATATCTCTGGAACCCTTGTCACGGATACTACAACTTTCTTCATAGATATCGGGTACATTTTATTTTTGACGCTTATTTTCATTCTTAATTTATTATATCATAATAATTAAGTATAGAGCACATAAATTCATATAATTCACATAATACTCAAATAGTTCATCTTTGAGTAAATTACACGAATGGTCCTTATGGTTTAGCGTAATTTTCACGTTTGGTACCTAACTTATTTTTTTAACTCGGAAGGTCCCTACTGTTTGTTTTTATTACGCGTTTGGTCCCTATCATACCTAAAAAGTTTATTTTTCCTTTGATTTTTTAATTTATTTAAATAAACACAACCTCAACCCCACTCATCTCACCTTATTTTACCTACTCTACCATTTTTTCCTATATAAATAATAGTGTTTTTAAGTAAGACAGGGACCAAGCGTGTAATAAAAACAAACAGTAGGGACCAAGTGCGTAACAAAAACAATCAGTAGGGACCTTCCGAGTTAAAAAATTAAGTTAGGGACCCAACATGCAAATTACCCTAAACCATAGGGACCATTCGTGTAGTTTACTCTTCATCTTTATTACTTCAAAAGGAGTTACAATGGTTGACCAAGACTACTACATCATCATTAATGCTTAGCCCAAAAACACGGGCATTACAATTCTCCCCCCCCCCCCCCCCCCCTAGGATGATTCTGTCCCAGAATCATGCATCAACAAACAAATGCGGATAGCGACTCATTATGTCACTCATCATTTTCCAGGTGAGATTTGGCCCATTCATATGTTTCCATCGCACAAGCACTAAATCGACCATCCTCCGTCGCAACTCCTTATTCTTACGGTCAACAATCGCCTTTGGTTCTTCAATTACCCTCTTGTTTTCATTCATTCTTAATTCAGAAATTGGAATTATGTCGGGAACTTCTCTCGTGAAATTCCTTAAATAACATACATGGAAAGTGTTATGAATCTCATCTAGTTCTTCTGGTAGTTCTAGTTTGTAAGCTTGGTTCCCAATCCTCTAAAGAACTTTGAACGGTCCAATGAATCTTGGACTCAACTTTCCTATTTTATCGAATCTTATAAGTCCCTTCCATGGTGAGACTTTAAGCAAAACCGAATCTCAAACTTCGAATGTCATCGGTCGTCTTTTCTTGTCAGCATAGCTCTTTTGACGACCCTGAGCTGCTAACATCCTTTCCCTTATCACCTTCAACTTTTCAGCAGTCTGATGGACTATCTCGGGGACCATAAACTGCTTTTCTCCAGCTTCAAGCCAACATGATGGTGTTCGACACTTTTGTCCATATAAAGCTTGATAAGGTGCCATCTTGATGCTTGAATGCAAACTATTAGGAAAATTCTACCAGAGGTAAATGTTCATCCCAGCTACCTTGGAATTCTAGGGTTTTTGCTCTTAGAATGTCCTCCAATGTTTAAATCGTCCTTTCGCTCTGACCATCGGTCTGTGGATGGTAAGCTGTACCTAAACACAACTTCATACCCAATTCTTCTTGTAGACTCCTCCAAAACCTTGACGTTAAACGACTATCACGATCTGATACAACCGTTAAAGGAACACCTTGAAGTCTTACTACCTCCTTCACGTAAGCATTTGCAAGTTTATTTGTAGACCATCTTGTTGGGTTTTGAGCAATCTAACACTTCATAAGTGTGCATGCAACCCTAATAAACCTTGGATCTATGTTTGTCTAAATACATGCAAAATAATAATTTTCCAAGGTTCATAACCTATCTAACATGGCATGGGGTACTTTTAAACATAAAAGAATTAGATAAGATTACATACCTTTTGATGATGAGTTTGATTCCTTAGGAGTTTGAGGGTCAAGCACCAATAGTGTCAATGCCTCAAATGGAATCACAAATCACCACAAACTCTTGGAAAACTTTGAGAGAGTGTATACACACATAAAAATTGGCCACACACACAAAACCACACTAGTGGCTATTTCATGCAACATAAGCATGCTTATATAGTGTGCATGGTTAGGGTGAAACCCTAATAACCCATGACCTTTCCTTTTCCAAGGATCCATGGGTTAATAGCTCCATGGATCATCCATGGACTTCCACATAAGCCTAGCCCATTAACAAATGAGTGTTAGCCCACACCATATAAAACAATAGCCCACAATTTAATTAGTCTTCCTTTTAATCTCTAAATTAATTCATAATTAATTTAAGACTAAGACTAATTAAATAACATGACTTCATATTAATATATTATAACTTATAATATATTAATAAACATATGTGTATAACTCTCATAAAATTATCCATAAATAGTTCGGATGAAATGCAACCCAAATGGACCATGCCGGGTCGGGTCAAGTATATACCAAATAAGTTATGGACTTAGACACCTTATCCAACAGACTCCCACTTGGATAAGTCTAATAACTATATTTGCGTATGTTACTTCAGGAACCAACCAGCAATCGTAGCTCTCGAAAACTCTGTTGAACTATGAAGCGCCATTTTTAGATAAGTGATCATTTAATCCTCTGTTCTCATGATATCAGCCGGACAAATACATGGAACAACGTCGTACTTATTGTCCAGCAGTTTGTTTCCCGATTTCGGATTTGTTTGACAAAGAACTTAATCGAACACATCAATTTAGTTCTGACCGGCCGGTACATAGGTCACAACAAAATCATCGAGGGGCCCAGATATCGCTTCTATTTCTAGAAGGAACAGATAAACTTCGACTCATATGCTTGTTCTACTACTTGTTGAATTGTACACAAAGGCACGTTTTATAACATCAAGTTACTGATGCGTTTACGTGCAATCAATGCACAACCAACTCATAGGTAACAGCTCATATCTCTAGGTTTGAAGATTTATATGATATTACCATCTCACGATCACTCGAGATAAATTCCATGAAGTGATACAAGTGAGCGTGGGTTTATTCCAATACTCATAACTTATGAGCACTCATGAATGTTGTAGCAATCATTGCTATGACTAAACCCATTTAGCCATCTACAAACTCGATTCATGACAGTCTTGATTCATACCTACTTCCAACATATGAACGACTGTCGAGTGTTTAAATAACTTAGTCATTCGGAAAGAATAACCTAGCTATTTTGGAAGTCAAAACATTCAAAGTGAAACACAATAATAATCGAATCCAATATGGTCCCAGAACCCTTTTAAATATAAATAGAACCACCTTTTATTTATCACCATATTGATTACACATTATTCATTGTATAATGTTTCAAATAATCAACTTAAGACTTGAATAAAACAACAGTCGTCCCATGATCCTGGCATGTACACTTTGTTTTTCTAAACAATAGTTATGCCATACTCCAAGTATGCACACTATGTTTGTCTATGATCCTTACATTGTGATGTAGATCAATTGAACATGATTCCATTGATACTCATTTCACAATCCCAAATCCTTATTGTAAATGTGAGAATCCCCGATTCCTATCATTTACCAAAAAATCTGTTAGATTTTAAACTTTTATGCAATGTTCCTCTTGTAATGATTATGCACAAAGTCACCAAAACCTTGTCACTAGCCATTACAGAGTATTCCAAAGAAGGTCAACGTCTATGGAACGGAAGTCTCATATTCAAAGTAAATTGCTTTGAACATCCTTCTTGCATTAAGGTTTTCTAATCTTACATAGATTGAATAACTTCCATCTATGGAGACATTTCCATAGTCCCATTTTGACTATCACTTCCGAACAAGAGTTACTTCTTTTCAGAATATGTCAATATGGTCCTTTCCGACAACTTACATCATACTTCCAACTTTCCCTGAGCAACCAATCTTTGCCGAACCTCAGATCGTCCTCGACAATTGCTTAATCACTTTAGTCATATCCAATTCTAGACTTTTCCCCTCTCAATGCCTTAAGCATTTGGAAAGTTTAGAAAAGATGAATATTATAGCACATGCACTCGATCCTATATCCGAAGCATATGGGACACGATTCATGATGTTTGACATAAAAACATGATACTAGACAAGTCTTTTGCTACAATATTTTTTAATTTGCCATATTTTCAAAATTTAACTATGAAGAGGGATGCCGTAATCATAATCGAATTTTGAAAACGCAATATATATAGAATTTCTTCAAGTTGAACCATTCCAACATAAAATTCATATATATATATATATATATATATATATATATATATATATATATATATATATATATATATATATATATATATATATATATATATATATATATATATATATATATATATATTCTTGACTAAAGATGATTAAAATCTCAATCTAAGCTTTAGAATTGAAATGAAGTATAATTTCATCTCCCTTAATTATAGCAAAACAACTTTTCAACCCCTGCAACTTCACGAATTAAAACTTTGTTTTCTATAATTAACATTGCTAACTTGCAACACTAAACGTAATAATCATGCTCCCAATAACATGATGATTATCAGCATAACACTTATGCTCCCACTAGCTCTGACATATTTCTAGAAATTTGCTGGACTTCTGAAATTTAGATTCATACACCCTTTCTTAGATAGCTCACATGTGTGTCTAAACAATTTTCAGGACTATGAAAAGGGATGCCGTAATCATAGTCTCAATCGCTTAGGCATTTGCCATTTCTCACAAGTCCATGTTAGTGTGCCGGTTAACCATACGCGCTCCACTAACGACTTTTGAAAATGCAAATAACACAATTGATATCAACGTAAAATCTACTTAGTGAAAGCGTTTCCTCACCATCATTTTCATGAATCGGAGGAACCTTATGACACTTCGATTTTATAGTGTATGAGTTCCTATCCATGTGAATTTATCAAAACCATAATCACAAGATAAGATTAGTGACAAATTCAGCCTTACATGGATTAAACTTGTTCAATCTTAGTTTCTTGTCACCTTGGTAGCACAAGGCCCACCAATGCTTCCAAGTTGAACTCTGATAACTCACATCCAAATTCAACTTATTTGAAGTAGGTACAGAAATAAGAATTATGTCAACACGATAGGTTGCAAACCTTAAGTCGTATGCTAGTGATAAATTACAGGCTTTACTCTTGATTAAATCTTGAAACTCTTTCAGGATCTTTAAGGCTCCCACTGTCCCCTTGACATATAAGTTTCCCCAGTCAAGAACCATTCCTTGACAAAACAAATATTCAAGGGATAGTGCGGATTCTTATCAAGACTAACACTTCACACAATTGGTCTTAGTTGGTCTTTGTCTCATCCAAGACATCACAATTTACCAATCTCAAATGTACAAGAGTAGAAAACATTTTACTCTTACATTTGATAAGTGTTTTAAATCTTCCTTTATGTCACTTAAAGTTACAATCTTGGAGTATGACTCTAAGAATTGTTTTGGAACGAAGTATGACTCATCTTCTTGATTTTAACCAATCCAACAATGCAGGACCTCTCTTCTTAGCCATAACAATGCACTAAGACGTCCTTAGAGTATGAATTTGTGATATGGTTTCATAATCATTAAGATGATCATGAAATATGATACTAAAGTACTCTCCCATCCTTTCAGATTTGAGAAACTTTTATCTTTCTGCCTAATTTGATTCTTCTCATTTGTTCTGTCATACATTGTAACCTTTCCAATGTTACAGAATTATACTTAACCTCATAACTATAATCATATTTACTAATCTTTAGTAAATCATGGCAAATCAATATTTGTGGTGGACCTTGACCAGCGCACACCCAGTGTATCTAATTCCTTAGTCCTTCAATTGACTCACATATACATGTGATCAAAGAATTAGTCTTAATTTTCAAAGATGAAAATTCTCATTCATCATACAATACAACTTGTATGATTCCAAGTTTCTGTCCAATTGAAACTTGGGTGATGAAAAACTTTCTTCATTTGGTAAATTCAGACACTACCACAAATGAAGGAATCAAATCCACTTTCCAATATTGCTATTACTGGAAACATATAAGCAACAATTTCCACAGATGCCATTGTAAGGATATTTTTTAAAATAAATAAAATTAAAACCCTTTTTTTTATTTTAAAACTTTGCGGAAAAACTTATCCTTACAATCCACATGAAAACCTTGTTGTTATCTATTCATAAGCAATATATTATAACTCTTAAGCAACAGCTCAAAATTTTGATTACCGAACCATGCGATCGAAACCCACCTTCGCAACCAGAATCAACATATACTTACTTTACGCTTCCTATTTGATTCTTAAAACATCAGCATGTGACCCATTCACATTATGTAATAAGAATCTCCAAATAGGAACTTAATAGAGTTAGACAGTGGACTTTACCCGAAGTAGAGTCAAACTTTTTGACTTGATCAATCTTATGATCTTTCAGGTAAATAGGGCAGCTTCGCAACCAATGCCCCTTCCTTTGGCAACAAAACACATGGACCCTTTGGTAATGGCACATGAGACTATCTCAGACTTAGCCTTTCTCTTTACCATTTGGTCAACCGAGTTGACTATGGCCAATCCCTTTCCATTGGGAAGAGAAATCCTTTTCAAGATATCCAATGCTACCATTGTCAATGTCCATTTAAGACTTGGGAAGTTGTTCTTTTAATCAAATTTGCTTTACTGGTGTTCCAAATCATTGCTGATTCCACAAAACCAAGCAAATAGATAACATCATTAAGGGTCATGTCATAGTCTGTCTCATAGTAGTCCCAAAGAGACTCACTATGTTACTAAGAAAGTGATTGAACATCCAACCTTCACGAGACTTTGACACCCAACTCTCCCGGCTTTTTAATATGTGACTTTATCTCCAAGATGTGAGCACACATAGACTATGCTTGCCAATAGGGATTGAGTGACTTTAAACTTTTCAAGAACTTGTGGGTGAGGGAGAATAATTGGAGGAGGTGGAGGAAGTGAAGCATGATGTTGAGGGACACCATCTTCAAGAGATTTGGGAAGATCATAGTTATCTGAACCAGACATCTATAATGGGAGAAAATCAAGTTAGTTGATTCAAAGTCCTTAATATAACACCCAATATGAAATATTAAGGCTAGGACCCAACACAATATTTTATAATTTGGAAGAGGGATGCCGTAATCCAAGCTATAAAATATTTAAAGGTAGGCGAATGACGATTCACCAATTTCCACCATGAAAAACGAAATAATTTATTAGGTTTTAATTGGATCTGAAATTCCTATATCTTTTGAGATTCATTGAACTTTTCAATGGCATGTTTCAATCTCGAGTGTGCCCTCTCAAATTTTGTGACTGGGATGCCGAGGATCACAAAACAAGGTGTGAATAACCATACCAATTCACTTGGTGCCCTTAATATTATCACCCAATCAATGTGCCGGTTAACCACACACGCTCTATTGATCTATGACAAACATTAAGTCACCCTTTGTGATCCTTACTAGTCCAAGTTAGTGTGCCGGTTAACCACACATGCTCCACCAATGACTTGGTAAGGTACAAAGTGTGAATTCCATGGGCTAGCACCAAATTCACATTTTTCCTAAAGTAACTAAGATTGGGAATTAAATAAAACATTTAGTTACTTTATAATATTCATTATACTTTTAATGATAATTTAAAGTCATTGTCCTACCCGTTCGGCTAACGGCCCTCCACCGATCAAGCAAGCGGTGGGTGAGAGTGGACACCCATTAAGTCGCCATTTTATAGGCAACAACCTTATACCCACCTTATAGACCGGCTTCGTGAATGAGGCCTACTAACGGTAAAACGACTTGTTCTTATACATATATATAATAATTAACCATTAATCTTATAAATAGTATAAGGGTAGAATTTTAACTTTTAAAACTTCTAGGGTATGGAATTAAAGTTTGTGTGAGACTTTACAAATTCCAAAACTTGAGGGCAAGTATTGAACAATTCATAAACTTTTGGATATTCATAACTTATGAGTTTTAATTAAGTGTTTTAAAGCTTTTAATGAAGAATCTCTTGGAAATCCATAACTTGAGGACAAGTTATGAAGTCCATAAAAGCATTTATGGGAAAAACTCTTCAAGAAAATGTAACCTACAACTTCTTAAAAACATTTAAAAGAAAAACTCTTGGAATTCCATAACTTGAGGACAAATTAAGAATTCCATTAAAACACATTAAGCTCAAGAATTAACTAACAAACAATTTGCAAATAATTCCTATGATCTAACAAAACTCATATGAACATGAACATCCACTATCCAAAACTTTTCATTTCATAACTTATGAATTAAAGGTTCATAAAAATGAAGACTCTTCATTTTATGTAACTTATGTGTTTAAATGTGTGTTAAAGAAAAGTGACCTTTGGATATCCATAACTTGAGGATAAATTATGGAGTCCATTAAAACACATAAATGATCAAGAATTAATTCCAAACAATTCAGCAAATAATTCCTATCATCTTCTAAATTCATAAGAACATGAACATGATCATCAAAATTTCAAGAATTATATGAACACATAAAATCATGGAATTTTGATATATGCTATTGTAAATGGATTAGAATAACCATTACACCAACTAAAACAAGTTTTAAAACACCAAAACAGTTTAGGGTAATATTTCTAGTCCATTTCCAGCAGCAAAAGTCGAAATTCTGTTTTTATTATTATTATTATTATTATTATTATTATTATTATTATTATTTTGCATCAAGTATCAAACAAGCAAGCCTAGGCTCTGATACCACTATTGGGTTTTGAGCAATCTAACACTTCATAAGTGTGCATGCAACCCTAATAAACCTTGGATCTATGTTTGTCTAAATACATGCAAAATAATAATTTTCCAAGGTTCATAACCTATCTAACATGGCATGGGGTACTTTTAAACATAAAAGAATTAGATAAGATTACATACCTTTTGATGATGAGTTTGATTCCTAAGGAGTTTGAGGGTCAAGCACCAATAGTGTCAATGCCTCAAATGGAATCACAAATCACCACAAACTCTTGGAAAACTTTGAGAGAGTGTATACACACATAAAAATCGGCCACACACACACAAAACCACACTAGTGGCTATTTCATGCAACATAAGCATGCTTATATAGTGTGCATGGTTAGGGTGAAACCATAATAACCCATGACCTTTCCTTTTCCAAGGATCCATGGGTTAATAGCTCCATGGATCATCCATGGACTTCTACATAAGCCTAGCCCATTAACAAATGAGTGTTAGCCCACACCATATAAAACAATAGCCCACAATTTAATTAGTCTTCCTTTTAATCTCTAAATTAATTCATAATTAATTTAAGACTAAGACTAATTAAATAACATGACTTCATATTAATATATTATAACTTATAATATATTAATAAACATATGTGTATAACTCTCATAAAATTATCCATAAATAGTTCGGATGAAATGCAACCCAAATGGACCATGCCGGGTCGGGTCAAGTATATACCAAATAAGTTATGGACTTAGACACCTTATCCAACACATCTCTCATTGGCTGCTATGAAGTGTGCACTTTTAGTGAACCGATTAACGACCACCCAAATCATGTCATGACCGTTCTTTGTTCTGGGTAGTTTAGTTACAAAATTCATGGTGATGTCTTCCCATTTACCCATGGGTACAGGTAAAGGTTCTAAACTCCCATATGGTTTCTGATGTTGTTCCTTAACTCTCATACAGGTTACACACTCGGCCACATACTTTGCAACATCGAGCTTCATCATCGGCCACTAGTAATAGGGTTTTAGATCCCTATACATTTGTGTGCTATCGAGATGAATCGAGTACATGGTTTTGTGAGCTTCTTCCATTAGAAGATATCTTATTCCTCCCGTCTTAGGTACCCAAATCCTATCTTGGAATACCTTTAACATTCTATTATTCATATCGAACACCAACATTTTGCCCATATGCTCTTCCTTTCAGTCATTTTTCTCTGAAGCTTCTTCCTGATATTTCTTAATGCTTCCCACAATCGTTGAGACGACTTCAATTCTTAACGCTCTTGGTCTTTCCTTTCAAGGCTCACCTTTTGGCTTAAAGCATTAACTACTGCACTTGCTTTACCGAGGTGGTAAAGTATCTCACAGTCATAATCCTTAAGCAACTCTAACCAACATCGTTGCCTCATATTCAACTCTTTTTTATTAAATAGACACTAAAAACTCATATGATCAGTGAAAAGTTTGCACTTTGTGCCATAAAGATAATACATCCATATCTTTAATGCAAATGCTACCGCTGCTAAGTCCGAATCATGAGTGGGATAGTTCTTTTCATGTTCTTTTAATTGTCTCGATGCATATGCTATCACCTTATCCCTTTGGGTCAGAACACAACCTAACCCAACTCCAGATGCATCGCTATAAACTGTGAAGTCTTCAACTCCATCGGGTAGAGAAAGAATTGTTGCTTCACACAACTTCTTCTTTAGCTTCTTGAATGCTTCTTCATGCTTCTCACTCCAAGTATAAGTAGCTCCTTTATGTGTCAAATCCCTCAATGGAGAAGATATCGAAGAAAAGTCTTGAATAAACCTTCAGTAATTTCCAACTAATCCCAGAAAGCTTCGAATTTGTGTGCGACTTTTCAATTGTTACCACTTCATCACAGCTTCAATCTTTGTTGGGTCAACCATCACCCCTTTTTGGTTAACCACATGACCCAAAAATTGGACTTCCCGAATCCAAAAATCACATTTGGAGAACTTTGCATACAACTTTTCCTTTTTCAAAACTTCTAGCACTTCTCGCAGATGCTTGCCATGCTCTTGCTGGCTCTTTGAGTAAACCAAAATGCATCTATGAACACTGTTATGGATTTATCGAGGAATGTTTTAGAAACCTTATTCATCAAATCCATGAATGTTGGTGGATCATTGGTGAGTCCAAATGACACAACCAAGAACTTATAGTGTCCGTACCTTGTTTTGAATGCGGTTTTCTCAATATCCTATTCTCTCACCTTCAACTGATGATATCTTGACCTAAGATCGATCTTGGAGAAATAGCTCGAACCTTGCAGCTGATCGAATAGGTCATCAATCCTTGGTAATGGGTACTTGTTATTTACTATTGCCTTGTTCAGCTCTCTGTAGTCTATGCGCATCCTCATGCTTCCATCTTTCTTCTTTATAAATAACACCGGAGCTCCCCAGGGTGATGAACTAGGTCTAATGAAACTATTACCCAACAACTCCTGAAGTTTCATCATAAGCTCCTTCATCTCCATTGGTGCTAATCGGTATGGTGCTTTTGCTATTGGTGTTGTTCCTGGTAACAAGTCTATTCGAAATTCTACTTGTCTATCAGGGGGTAATTCAAGAAGATCTTCGGGAAAGACTTCCAGATAGTCGCACACTACTGGTATACTTTACATCTCTTTCTTCTTCTTCTTAGCATCGATCAAAAATTCCAAGTATGAGGTACATCCTTTAAATAAACATTTTCTAGCTTTCATTAGGGAAATGATTCCATAATTTACTTTGCGCTTGTCCCCGTACACCATAAATGACTCTTTTCCAGACTGGTTTACCCTTAATATCTTCTTCTTTCACAATATCTCAACATCACTAGTGCTAAGTCAATCCATTCCCAGTATGATGTTGAAACCATTTAACTTAATGGGTAACAACTCCTCATCGAATTCGTTTCCGTTTAAGTCGATGACGATATTCTTAATGCAATCGTTAACAGGTATGAATTTGCCACTGGTAACTTCTACAACTAGGGTATCACGAAGTTTTTCTATAGGCAATGCTAGTCTTCCACCAAATTTATGTGATATAAAGGAGTAATTTACTCCAGAATCAAACAATGTATTGGCAAGCAATCCATTTACAAGAAAGGTACCTGAAGTGACGTATGTTGCATCCTTCACAGCTTCTAGGGTTATCTGGAAAGCTCTCTCCTTCGGCTTCGGTGGGAGATTGGGCCTTGCCGCCTCCTTCTTCTTCGGGTAGTCCCTTAAAATGTGCCCCTCTCCATTGCACCCATAACAGACTTTCTTATTGAAGGTGCATTCATTGGCATAGTGCCCAGGCTTTCCACAGTAAAACAAGTGACATCCTCGCCATATTTCCCAACATGTTTCTTCTTGCACTTGTCACACCATTTTGCTTCGCCTCCTCCTCCTTTTGAACTAGACTTTGAGAATTTACTTTTCTTGTTGGATCTAGAAGATCCATCAAACTTTCTTTTCTCAGCAACCTCAGTTCTCTCTAGACCCCTTTCCTTTAACTGCGTCTCAACATTCTTGGCTGCTCTAACAGCTGCCTTCAATGTGCTTGCCATTTTGACTGTTAGACTAAAGTCTGATGGTAACCTATTAGCAAATTTTTCTATCTTGGTGACTTCAGTCGCCACCAAGTATGGAAATAACTTCATCTTCTCGGTGAATGCAGTAGCATATTCATCAATGCTCATTTTCTCTTTCTTCAAGTTCTGGAATTCATTGTTTAGATCTATCAGATCTATTTCGGAGCAGTAATGCATTTTCAACTGCTTTATGAATGCTTCCCAAGACATTTTCAGAGCTTTTCCTCGTGGCATCATATCCGATAAAAATTTCCACCAACTTAAGACTCTGGGCTTCAGTTGTCTGACCGCAAAAACAGTTTTCTGGTTGTTGCTATAGTTACAGCTTTCAAATACCATCTCCATTTCGGAGATCCGGTCCATAATCTCTACAAGCTTTGGGCTTCAGGAAAGACTTGGCGTTTTGGCGCCCAAGAAATTCTTAAACATACGTCCATCTTGGTTGATTCCCCTCTCCGAATCATTTCTTTCTGCCACTGGGGGTTCCGCTTGACTGACAATGCGGTTGTAATTTCCTTCCTTTGACTGTCCGTCATTTAGCTCTGGTTGTTCAACAGGCATTGAAGGTTCATCCCTATTATTTAGAAATATTTGTCTCATCATTTCCCTTTGTTCATCCAACATTTCCTGAATCATGGCTTGTACTCCAGCTATAGTGACTGGCTCAGGTGAAACTTCTACTATCGGCACCTGCTCAATCACTTGGGGTTGAGGTCGTTGATTCATATTTTCATTCACGTTTCCAGCTCCGCTTTGGGTTCTTTCCATTTTGATCTATACACCAAATTAGGCGAATTTGGATCTTTATTCATGATAGACGTTAAAATTCTTCTTATCACTCCAAAACGTTACATGCTAGTTCTAATATCGTAGTTGTACGTATAGAATGCTGAACACATAAGGTTTCCAGACCCGGTCGGCAATAGACCATAGATCCGAACAAATAATAACATATACGCCAAACATATAGCATTTAGCACATAAAAGAATTTTAGGCATCTTTCCTAAAATTAACTAGTGCTCGTGTCTAAAATATGGGATACACTCATCTTACGACCATCGCTTAGCATTCTAAGTTTAAGTCAAGAAATTCTACAAATTCCTAGTTCTCTTAAACTAACGCTCTGATACTGATATGTGTATTTTTATATATATTATATCTTAATATTTTGGCCTTTATTATTCTCTTTTAGAACTAAAAAGTACTCATAATGCTTTGAATTATGTTTTGCTGCTATTCGTTGTCGATAAAGCACAAAAGAAAAGACTGAAGTGGGAACCGGGCTTAGAAGCTAAAAGAAATTAAAAATGTTGGAGGAGCCAATTACGCCCCACGTAATACACCTCTACGCTAAGCATAGCGACCAAAATCATATTACGCCCAGCGTAACTTAAGGGTATGCCCCGCGTAATGGCTGGAACAGGATAAACTCGATCGCGTAGAAATCCTTAGTACACCCAGCGTAATCCGACTTACGCCCAGTGTATGTAAGTCGGCTACAAAGGTTATAAAAGTCGATTTTCAGCTAACCATAAGGGGGGATTCGACTTCCAACTTAATTTAGTCGATATTAAACTTCTGTTAAACCGTTTTGAGGGTCTAGAAGGCGGCCGGAAGGCCATTAAGCTAATGGGAGCAGAGATCGGAAGGTTTGGAGAGCGGATATGTGTCGGTAATCATATGGGTTGCTAACGTGACCATGTTTAGCATTCCATTGTGTTACTATTCTGTATTTAGTTTCTGATTTGGGTGTAAAAACCTTTTACTTTGTGTTTATGATTGAATGAAGCTTTGATTATTAGACTAATTGCTATATTGAATTGTTTGTTTATGTTTAATTTATCTTGCCAAGCTTGTTAAAATATCCTTACGTATTAATGATGATTGTTTGCTGTTAATTGTTAAGTGAATTAAGTTGTGTGAACACCTGCTTGATTGCTTGTCTCTTATGATTTTAATGACCATCGAGATTATAAGTCTAGGAATAACGAATTTGAAACTAGGATTAACTTGAGAATAAGTAAGTTAATGTGTGAGCCTTGTTTGATGACCATCAACAAGAGGTTAATTGAATTAGTAATTCGATTAACTATATTTACAAGTCTTGCTTGATACGAACTGAACACTAGGAAGCATGTTAGTTTAACCAACTAATCACTATTTGAATTGACTTGTTTGCTAAAGGATTAGTTATAGTGAACGCGAATCTAATCATTTTAGGAATCGGTGAACATGAATAAATGAATTTGTGTATGAAATTGTCTATGTTTTTAAGGTGTAATTTATCTAAACCAAAGTACCTGAAGAGATTTGCTTTCCTGTTAGTTTATCGAGAGTTGTTAATTGTTAGTTTGAGATTTATTAAACTACTTCTTTATTATTTGTGTGTGGCCTGTAACCTATAATCAAATATATTAAATTAATTCACCACTGTTCCCTGTGATCGACACCCGACTTACCTAAGCTATACTGTAATCTGACTAAGTACACTGCCTATAAGTGCATAGTTAGTCTAAGTTTGTTAGGTTATAAATATTAAAATTACTAGGTACTTTTGTGCACATCAAGTTTTTGGCACCGTTGCCGAGGAACGGCTTGTCATTAATTTAGTTTATTTGATTATTCATTATTTGTTTTAGTTAGTTTTAGTTTGATTTTCGTTGATATCATTTCACTTGTCGGGAAGGTTCTTGTTGTTATTTGCAGGAATTTGGGATTGTACACATTGCTTGACTTTACTTTTTGCATGGGTTTCGAGGATGAAAGCGATTAGGGAATTCTTGACCTGTTTAGCCTACTACTTTGTTGATTTGTCCAACTTAATCCATGAGGCGTAGTATAGCAAGGCGTATTGTGGTGGTTAAGTGGAAGACCGAGCTCTTGCTGTTCTTGACTAGTTAGGTCACTTCTTGTTCCGCTTTTAGTTAAAGGTGCAAAGAAAACAAAGGAAATATTCTAACGGGTTCCGAAAGTGGGTGTTTTTGCAAACCAATTCTTGCATGCAAAGGTTTTTGATCAACCGTTGTTGTTTGATCTTGACAAAGATAAGTGATTATGACGTCTCAGTTTTTTTTTATGTCACTCTTTGGGAAGTCATCAGCTGTTGAAACAATTAAAAAGAAAAATAATTAAGTTGTAAAGTCCCTTAATTAAATAGTTAAAAGAAAAGGAAAGAAAGTTTAATTAAAAGAAAAGGAAATTTTTCATTTAAAATTACGCCCAGTGTAATTAACCCCGGATCGCAGATGGCCATTTCATGGAGTTGGGGTTACGCCCAGCGTAACATTGTTTTACGCCCAATGTAAATCAGCGTCCAAGTATATATTTTGACCCTTTGACTTCTATGTTATTCTTTCAACCATTCCTTCCTTCGCATACGAACTGTGACGGCAAACTCTCTCCAAGAATCTCGATTTTGCTTCTTTTCTTGTCAAATTTGACACACAAGTAAGTTTTTCGGTTACTCAATGTTATGAATTTGTGTTTCAATCGATGGAATAAGCTGCAAAATGCCTTTGTTCGAAATCTAGGGTTTATAAGGTTCTTGAATTAGGGCCGATTTCGCAAAGATATGTTCTGATTACCACTTGAATAGACCGATTTCTATCAATTAACTAAACCCTAGGACCTAATTTGGTCTTAATCTCGTCCCACACCCATCGATTCGAGATCGGGGACGTACGCCAAACGTACGCCCTGTAAACTTCGATTCTTGACTGCTATATGCAGTTTCCCTGTTAAGTGCTTGTTAATTTTAAGGAGATTACAGGGGATTGATTTTTGAGGGAGGTCCCGTTTTTCTATTGTCTTGGACCACGAAGCTTGATATTCCCCATATGTTTGCCCTGCTGTGCTTATTCTTTATAGTTATTTAATTTGAAAAATTTGATATGGGATTATGACTTTGGAACAAGTAAGGGAACCAGAACACAGACTCATGAACCTGGACGTACACCCAACGTACGCTGGATGTACGCCCAACGTACAGACCATACCCAGAACCATTTTTTTTGGTTTAAAAATTGTTAATGCTGCTATATTTTTTTTGGTTTTGTGTTTGTGTTTATTTGTGCAGATTATGGCCCGAAGAACTCAAAGGACCAACCCACCCAAGGATGTGACCGATCACCGTTTCTTACAATTTCCGCAAACACTGAACGATGCAACCCGAGCACAATATGTCAACAGTTTGAGTTTGCTGCTCACCAAGGAGATCGACATAGCACCCTCATTTGACTGGGACTTGGCGACCCGGACTGGACTTGCTGCACTGATCCAGGATTTTTTGCAATACACGCACTCGGACGCGAGTGGTGTGGATTTGTTCGTGTTTCTGGGATGGGCACGATTGTTCAGGATCCAGGAGCCTGTTTATCGGGAATTTTTGCTGGAGTTCTACGCTACAGTTTCCTATGATTCTAGGAAGGCACCCGATGACAGGACAGCTTTTGCCTTCGGACTGGGGGGAGTGAGTCGGGAATGCAGTGTCATAGAGCTTGCGACTCGAGTGGGTATTTACACATCAGATGAGACGAGGATTGTCCACTTCCCGGCATTCCTTGTTGATTGTCTTAAGGAACGTCCAGATGACTATAACGAGAACACTTTTTGAGCCGAGATTACAGGGGGAGTTTATACGCCATCTACTGCACGGGGTAGGATGATTTGGTCTACTACATACAGACTGCTGCACCAGTTGATTTCCATGACTCTCACGCATCACAAGAACAGTGAGAGAGTGCCTTCGACATACTTGTATTTTCTATGGGAAGTTGTTACTCCAGGGAGGCACCTGAACCTTCCAGTTGCTTTAGCTGCATACTTGGGACGAAGGGCCAGGGGACTTCGGGAGGATAGCCCAATATATGGAGGGCATTTTATCACGCGTTTAGCTCAATCATATCAGTTGCAGACGCGTGAGTTCATGAGATCGATCGTGTTCCACGATATGAGGCCGATGAGCCTGCAGTTATTAGAGTCGATGCGTGTATTGGAGCGGGGCGGAGATGGTGTCTTGCGAGAACGAGCAGATGATGTGGCGGATGAGGAGGGTGCCGTCGAGCGACATCTGAGACGGGTCCAGCGGCGTAGACCTGCTCCTCGAGGAGCGCAGTAGGGACCTGATTCGGAGATTGATATGCGCTACTTAGCTCAGGGCATTGACCGTCTTGACATGAGGGTCCAGAACCTTAGTGAGTATGTTGCACATGTGGACAGGCAACAGCAGTGGTATGGGGATGCGTTGACCGCATTCTTTGCCCACCAGGGGTTTCAGTACTCGGTTCCCTACCCACCACCATTCCAGCCACGGCATGATGGGGCCGGTACTTCTGGGACACAACAGCATGAAGATGGAGATTATGAGTGATTTAGTTATCCTTTTTATTTTTTTGTTATTTTTAGTTCAGTTTAGTATTTTTGTTTGGTATGTAATTAAACTTTAATTTAGTTTGTTTTACTTTTGTTTTCCATGTTGATGCTCTTTGGTTGTTTAGATCTCTGCAAAATTTTCGCCCTTAGAAAGTTGGCAGTAAGTTTAGCAGCTAGGTCCGACTGTTGCTAGAGAGAGCCGTGTGAGAGTTCGAAGATTATAGTCAAGACCCACAATTTGTCATAAGTGTGGGGTGCATATTGATTTCGTGAGCGATTGTTTTGAAGATTGGCATTTTTACGACATTTTGACTCTTATGATATGGATGAGTTGTTCCCACACCATAGAGTTTCATTTTGATGCGAGGAAGAAGTATCATCCCGGTTGCCATGACATGGTTGACACTTTCCTATGTTGTGGGGGATTTTTCATCGCGAGAAGAGGATATCATTCTTGACGAGACAACGTGGTCGACACTTTCCCACGTCATGGTTACTATACATTTCATTTGTTTGCAATCTTTTGCACCACATTTTTGAAGTCGGCAGTCTTGATTTTATTTTTCGGCAAATTCAGAAGCAGCAGTTCCAGTTTTCAGTCTTTCAGCAATATTTGAAGCAACTTGTAGCAGCCCCATTCGATCTCGCCACAACTACCCAGGGGAGTCTGTTCTTTTTTCTCCCTTTTTATGTTCTTAATTCGTTTTAGCATACAAGGAGGGCATTGTATGAAATAAGTGTGGGGTAGGGGGTCGGTAAAAGTAAATTCAAATTAAAAGAAAAAAATAAAATAATAGTTAGAAAATTGCTAGATTTAGGAAATTTAAAAATTTTAAAACTTGAAATAATAGTTTAATTTAGAAAAATCTAGTGATAATTTAAATTTTGCTAATATTGTATGAAATAATCTGATGAGAACTCAAATGTTTAGTTGAGCCAATATACGTTATAGTGCATTTGTGGCCTCCCTTATTTTAGTGAAGTCATGGAACAAAAACATAACCCCGCTTGGTTTGAGGGATGCAATATGTTTAGCAGCCTAAACCTGAAATGTATCCAGGAAAATTATTATCATTAACCGATAAAGGTTGAGGTTGAGAGCCTCTGCTTAAGCATGTAGGTTTTGAGTGAAAAAAGAGAGGTACATGTAATGTAATAAAAAAAAGAGAGAGAATTACGAGTAAAGTTTGAAGAATTTTGGAGCAAATAAAGCAAAGATCAAAAGATCAAAAATTCCAATAAATTCAAAAAGTTGAAGATACCAAAAATCAAACAAAGGTGGTGAATTCAAAGAAATCAAAGATCAAATTATCAAGGAAGTGAAGAATTCCAAAAGAGCTCCATAGTGGTATCGAAAAGTTGTAATTCTAGATTATGTATGCTTAGGTTGCTCAATTAAAAATACCTTGAGGTTAGGAGGTTTTCTACGGATGGATTCGAAGGGTTGCATAAAATGAACATTGTTCGGAAAACGTGGGCAGGTGTTTATGAAGATTGTGAGTATTTAAAGTATGAGGGGTACTTCAGGAAAATTTTAGACACAAATGCATGCGTTGCGGTTTTGACATAATGACTGAGTTTTAAATGGATTGTTTAGTGCGATATTGGTAAAATAAAAGTAAATTTGCTTGGGGGCAAGCAAAGGCTAAGTATGGGGTATTTTGATATGTGTATTTATATATATATATATATATTATATCTTAATATTTTGGCCTTTATTATTCTCTTTTAGAATTAAAAAGTACTCATAATGCTTTGAATTATGTTTTGCAGCTATTCGTTGTCGATAAAGCACAAAAGAAAAGACTAATGTGGGAACCAGGCTTAGAAGCTAAAAGAAATTAAAAATGCTGGAGGAGCCAATTACGCCCCGCGTAATACACCTCTACGCTAAGCGTAGCGACCAAAATCATATTACGCCCAGCGTAACTTAAGGGTACGCCCCGCGTAATGGCTGGCACCGGATAAACTCAATCACGTAGAAATCCTTAGTACGCCCAGCGTAAACCGACTTATGCCCAGCGTACGTAAGTCGGCTACAAAGGTTATAAAAGTCGATTTTCAGCTAACCAGAAGGCGGGATTCGACTTCCAACTTAATTTAGTCGATATTAAACTTCTGTTAAGCCGTTTTGAGGGTCTAGAAGGCGGCCGGAAGGCCGTTAAGCTAACGGGAGCGGAGATCGGAAGGGTTGGAGAGTGGATACGTGTCAGTAATCATATGGGTTGCTAACGTGACCATGTTTAGCATTCCATTGTGTTACTATTCTGTATTTAGTTTCTGATTTGGGTGTAAAAACCTTTTACATTGTGTTTATGATTGAATGAAGCTTTGATTATTAGACTAATTGCTATATTGAATTGTTTGTTTATGTTTAATTTATCTTGCCAAGCTTGTTAAAAGATCCTTACGTATTAATAATGATTATTTGTTGTTAATTGTTAAGTGAATTAAGTTGTGTGAACACCTGCTTGATTGCTTGTCTCTTATGATTTTGATGACCATCGAGATTATAAGTCTAGGAATAACGAATGTGAAACTAGGATTAACTTGAGAATAAGTAAGTTAATGTGTGAGCCTTTTTTGATGACCATCAACAAGATGTTAAATTGAATTAGTAATTCGATTAACTATATTTACAAGTCTTGCTTGATACGAACTGAACACTAGGAAGCATGTTAGTTAACCAAGTGATCACTGTTTGAATTGACTTGTTTGCTAAAGGATTAGTTACAGTGAATGCGAATATAATCATTTTAGGAATCGGTGAACATGAATAAATGAATTTGTGTATGCAATCGTCTATGTTTTTAAGGTGTAATTTATCTAAACCAAAGTACCTGAAGAGATTTGCTTTCCTGTTAGTTTATCGAGAGTTGTTAATTGTTAGTTTGAGATTTATTAAACTATTTCTTTATTATTTTCGTGTGACCTGTAACCTATAATCAAATATATTAAATTAATTCACCACCGTTCCCTGTGATCGACACCCGCCTTACCTAAGCTATACTGTAATCTGACAAGGTACACTGCCTATAAGTGCATAGTTAGTCTAAGTTTGTTAGGTTATAAATATTAAAATTATTGGGTACTTTTGTGCACATCTGATACCAACTGTGACATCCCCAATTTCACGGCCAGAAAAGACTGATTTCGTTTTTGCTTTTATAATAAAATTATAGTAATCTTTCAAAGAAAATTGTTGCGGATTTTGTTCCCAAAACAAAATATGATAAGGATTTATCAAAACATTTCCTTAAAGAAATGTATTTTCATTATATTACAAAACTCGAGATGTCAACATCGATACAGATCATAAGCATAAACCGAAAACATCCTAGGCCACAAAACAAAATTGGCCTTGAATATAATATAGTCCTTTACAACATTCTATATATTTTCTACTGGCCTATAAATCCATAATCTCTCGTCAGATCATCCAACTATGCTCTTGCCACTACCTGTAATACAAGAAATTGATCGGGTCAGGCTTGGGAACCTGGTCAGCATATAGGGTTTTCAACCTGCAATAAATAATTTTATTAATTTCATCAAACCAAACAAACCTGATTACTCGTTCCCGTTATCCTCACTTTACGTCCCTAAAGCATCAAATAAAAGGGATTTAGCCTATGGATCATCATCAGGATAACAACACTGCTTAGGGGATACCTCAGTAGTCAAGGCAACCATGAGGGGGATAGAGTACACCTGGTGAACACTTAGTTCAAATAAACATCTACAGGTTGCGATCCCGCTAGCGTTCCATTGGACTTCCTAGAAAAGTTTGTGGTCGTCATCCATACTCCGCTAGATGACTGGACCATCGTCAACATCGAGGTCTCTCACCATTTTATTTCATCACACACCAACTATTTCATCTACCCATGTTTTACCCAATATATTTGTAGATATAAAATATACATACAATTCAGATCTAAAAAAGGAAGTTTAAATCTTTCATTCAACATACATCTCAGGTAAACAGATAATATATGTACACATAGCACGTAATTTATATAAAATACTTCATATATATGTGTAAGATGAAAGTGACTACACAATCACTTGATAAGGTGGTGATTCGGACAACACTTTGTTTCTTAAAACAATCTTCTTTGATGAAACTGTGAGGTTTGCTTGAAAACCGGGTTTTGTGCAGGCAGAGTTTCAAACCGAAAAACTCTTTTTCTCGGAGAATTCGAGTGCTTCGGGGATTTCTTCTAGTGCTAGGGAGGTTCCCTAGGATTCGTGGTGGTTTAGGGTGGCTAGAGGGAGAGTAGAGAGTGAAAGAGAGGTGTAAAGTGGCAAACGAAATGAGCTGCCCTCGCAGCCCTTTGATAGGTCGGAGGCCTCGCACTACACGGGGCGTAGTCTCACAGTACATGGGATGTAAGGGGGCACGTGTCGGATTTCGGATGGTAGTACGTGGATCGCTTCGGACCAAAGAATAAAAAGACCATGGGGCATACCAACTTTGTACGCAAGGCATACTTCGGGACGTAGGGCGTACCCTCGCACACGAGGCGTTCCTTCGAATAAGCTTCAGAATGTGTGTATTGAACTTCAAAAATTCATAACTTTTGCATACGAGCTCTGTTTTTGACGTTCTTTATATCCACACATAGGTAAGACTGAATTCTACAACTTTCTTTTGGACTCTTTTGACTAATTTTGACTCTATTTTTAAAGTTATATTTTTAACAGACCTAGTCAGGAAAAGTTCGTTAAAAATTCATAACTTCTTCATCCGACGTCCGTTTTCGTCTATCTTTTTACCGTTGAACTACTATTGACGAGATCTTCGATTTGGACGTTCTTTTTATGCATGATCTCGATTTAACGAACACTAAAACTATAATCTAATCGCTAAGGCTAACAAGCACTTTATTGTAAACACGCTTTTTATGTCACACAACGTTGTGCCGGTTCTGTCGCAAAACTTCGACAGGCCATAACTTCTTGTTATAACTCGGATTTTGGCGTTCTTTATATCTCTAGAATCCTTGTCACAACCACTACAACTTTCTTTATAGATATCGAGTTTATCTAACATTTTATTTTTGACGCTTATTTTCGTTCTTAATTTGTTATATCATCATAAGTAAGTATAAAGCACTTAAATTCACATAATTCACATAATACTCAAATAATTCATATTTATTACCTCAAAACGAGTTATAATGGTTGACCTAGACTATTATATCATCATTAATGCTTAGCCCAGAAACACAGGGGTTATAAGAGGTGTAAGCAGTCACCTCTGAATCTTTCATGGGAAGGTTTAACAATTCTTGTTCTAGGGCCTAAATTTCTTGTTGAGGACAATACTCCACGATGAACATCTGTTTCAGGGCTCCCCAAGAATTGTCATAGGCTACATCAACTCCTATAGACTCGGTATAGTTATTCTACCAAGCTAGGGCAGAATCCATTAGCATACAAGTGGCATACTTAACGCGGCAGTTGTTATCACAAGAGCTGATATGGAACATTGCCTCCATCAACTCTATCCAACGGGATAGACCAATGAATCCATCCATACCGAAGAATGATGGGGGTTGGTAGTCTAAGAAATCCTTATATGAGCAGGACATGGGATTATTTTTGCTAGGAATGGGAATGTCACCATTATTCCCACTATTAAAGAACAATTCATTCTGGGAAGCTTCATACGTAGCTAAAGCTGTGGCAACCCTTTGCGTAATCATTGTTTGCATTTGTGTTGGATCTATTCAAAATGATGGTGGATGGTATTGCAGATTCCTTTGTAAGCCTTTATTCTAAACGTTTATAAAGGACATACTTAGGTTGTTTATACTACTTGGTCATAAGTAAGCATGTTAGAATTGTATTGCATAAGAACATTCTTCAATCTCTAAAACTTTCAACCATTGTAATTTGTCAAACTCCTTGCTCAAGGTTGGTTGTGCACCAGCCCGACCATAAATAACACATGTATGCATTCCATATTTATTTATGGTATGGCTTATGTACGACACTAACCTTTAATTGAGGCGTCTGACCTAAATGGTTAAGTTGGCAGTTCTAGTTGAAGGGATGTTTAGAATTTTTATTAAGTGTTCTCATCGCGGGTTAGAGTATATATATAAACTCTTATATATTATGGTTGATGGGGTTTGTAGTATTATTAATTTTTCTTTTGTACTTCCCAACTACCTAGCACAAACATGGGCCAAACAAGAAGTACCGTAAGTGGTTGAGAAGCAGTGTTATTATTAATAATACTTTTATTAGAAACTAGTTTGCTATATATGTATTCCTCTTTCAAGGATACAAGCTCTCTATAGCCAATTTAGCTTTGATACCAATCTGTCACACCCCCAGCTAAGGCTGAACACATCGGGCTGTGCAACTAAGTTCATGGATCATAGATAAACTGGATATATAGCACAAGTACAACGATAAAAAATAGCATTTATATTCCATCACAAAATTCGAATACAAGGTTCTTACTAAATAATATAGTAGCTGCCTTAATAGGTAGGCGAACATAATAAAAGTAGTAAATTAAATTGTCTAAGATTCCTGAGTACCCGACTTCCAAATTTCCTTGATTTATGACTTCTTGAGAATACATGTATTTTGAAAGTCAACACGAGGGTGGTGAGAGTCACAGATTTTCTGCTATCCGCAGTAATGCTACTTTAAAAAGTATTTTCTTTGTATGAAATACAATAGTTGAAACAATGTTTTTCATGAGTCTTTAAAAGCCAAAAATGTATCTTTGTATAAGTAATTTCATGCTTTTAAAATGTGCTTGTAATAATCCTTTGAAAATCAAAATGTACCCTTTGTATAAGTAAATTCATACTTTAAAATGTACTTGTAATAATTCCTTAAAAGTCAAAATGTACCCATTTTATAAGTAACTTCAATCCTTAAAATAGTTTTGAAAGCAACCAACCCTATGGTTGTAGTGAAAATGAGAGACATTATTCGTGTTAATGTCTTTAGTGAGTTCTATCATCGAGCTATTGACAAAAAGTACCCCTCCCTACAACGCTTCAATGGATGTTGTAGTAATGATCGTAGACACATATCATTTGCTATGATTGATCGGTTGTAGGTTGTAGCTAGCAATTGTAGGTGGGGTTGTCGACCCCATATAGATCTCTACATATGTACTTTGCTCCAAAGGTTAACGATTATAGTAGTGTGGGGTAGGCTAAGTGGTTAGACTCAGCTAATGAATAAGTATCGTCTCACTCAAAGTCATTAACGAATAGTTTGTGAAAAATCTCTCAGTCCTAACTCGGGCATAATGAATTTCGTACTATAACATTTGTAAAATCCGAGTATGGTGACGTATTTATAAAAGTATAAATTGCTCGCTTTTATAAAGAAATGCAGTTCAATATAACGATCTTGTATAAGTGTGTAGAGCCTTATGCATAAAAGTATTCAGGAAATGAATTTCATAGTATAACGTTAATAAAAGTCGAGTATTGTTAACGTATTTATAAAACTATAAATTACTCACTTTTATAAACTAATGTATTTCAACGTAACCATCTTGTATATATGTGTGTAAAGCGTTATGCATAAAAGTATTTAACGGTAGTAGTCTTTGAAACTTTGAAATACTTTAACTTGTAGCAAGCATATCATATAAAACTTAAGTATTTGTATCATAAATAGTATATAGCACATGTATTATCCCCCGAAACGAATAAATATAAAAAGAGGGGACGTAACTCTCACCTCGATATGCGTTTAACTTGTTGTTTTTTAGTGTTAGATGTGAGAACTGAGAAGTGTTATTGTGAATTTGATCTTCCAAGATTATCTTAGTCTTGATGATTGAAGAGACTATAAAAATCTATAATGATGGTGGGAGGCATCCAAAGTGGCAAAATTTTCGAGGTGCAGAAGTTCCGACGTGAAAAAGTGTCAAGGTTTATTGAAACTCTGAGACTAGAAAAGTCTGAAACAGTAAAAGTTCCAAGATGGGCATAAAATCTAAAGTTAGAAGGTCCGAGATGAGAAAAATCTAAACCTGATGGAAATTTCGAAGTCAAAAGATCCTAAAATGAGAAAAAGTCTGAAACTGCCAAAATCTGAGGTGAAGTCCAAAGCTGGAAGAAGATCTGAGGCTTAGAAGAGGATCCGAAGTGGGGAGAGGATCCAAGGTGGCAGACATCTGAACCCGGTATGGTCTGAGAATCCGAAGCTGATGGGTTTAAGACAGAAGGAAATTTCGAGGCTGCGTCCGAGACTCATAGGATCCAAGACAGAAAGGTAGTTCCGAGGCCAACAGGTCCGAAATGGGCTTCCTGTTTTCAGTTTTCTTCTCCCGTTTTGAGAGGGTTTCAACAAAATGAAGGGTTGGGATGATATATGTGTTTAAGGAAGATGTTCTAAGTTTGGTGAGGAGTGATTTAGGATAGTGGAATCATTTTGTGAATTAGCTACTGAAGGAGATTCGGGAGAGATTTACAAGAAACTTGGGAGAGATTTGAGAGAGATTTGCAAGACATGGGATTTTTAGAGAGAGAAAGAAGAAAAAGAGTTTTGGGAGAGGAAGAAGTGAGAGAGATTTAAGAGAGGAAAACAAGAGAGCAGAAATGGAGAGGAGGTGATCTCTATTTATAGTAAGAGAAAACACCCCCTGGCCAAAGAGGTCAGGCTCTCAAAGTCAAATCAAGTACTATTCAATTATTGGGATAGAGTGTAAGCAAGGTGAAAAGAGGGTTGGGGGAAATGCACATGAGATAATCCCAAGGAAATGGGCTAATGATCTTTGTACTGGTCTCACCCAAAAGTTTGCATCCTTTTTAATGGCTTAAAAGTACACATAGTTGGATATGTCGGGATCCAGATATCGAGAAATTTTTTAGAAGATACCGATGGATTGGATTTAATTCAAGGATTTCAAAACTCAAACGGATTAATTTTTGGGGTTAAAAATCTCCGGGAAATCATGTTTGAAGTTTTGCGTCTAAACGGCTCACAGTGTCCGTTTTCACGACTTTTGTAAATATTTTTACTAAAAACATTTCGGGTATGGAGTTAATTAATAGACTATAGCTTGATTCCATAAACGCTCTCAGAAATCTTGTCGACAATATGTAAGTACCTAAACAGTGTGAAATAGTTTACTTAAACAGGTAAAACCAGTGTTATACCGGTTTTGTTTCTTAAAACTATCTTATTTTTTGCATACAAACTCCGTTTTGGACGTTCTTTATATTTTCAGAAATAGGAAAATATGTTCTATCATATTTTAATGTTTTCTTTGCTCAAATCCTCTCAATGAAAATTTTTAGTTTTTCAGATGCATTAATTAATGTTGTAGTTTGAGCGGTTTGATCTGTTTGTCGGTTCACACATTTGGGAGCATAGTATTGGCTGGTACCATAAAAATGGAATAGAGATTTTTTATATTTCCTTAGACGAAATAAAAATCGAATGAGTTAGATCACAAATAGCTTTTTCTGTAATTTACTCGTTCATAGTTTATGTCCTAAATTTCGGGTTGTCACACTTTAG